>NC_081555.1:56854126-57167345 GCF_963082655.1 Stomoxys calcitrans | reverse complement strand
AATCAGGGTTTCAATTGCTTACAGTTTTTGAATGCTTGACTATTTGCTTTAACTGTGACTATGAAAAATAAACAAGCAAAAGCAAAATCTAAAGCAATTAAGCATGGTATTTCACTAAAAAATCTTTAATTGTCGAAAATAAATATTCCAAGGAAAATTTTGTTCCATATAAAGTAAAAGAAGGCGCAGCGGAGCGGGCCCTGGTCAAATTTCAACAAAATCGAGCTTCAGAGCTTTTATGAGCTTCAGACCCTTAATCGGCATATCGGTCTATATGACAGCTATATCTTAATACAGTCCGATCTAACCATATTTGGGTCAGATGGCGGGTGGCCTAAAACTTCTCACTTTGTAAATCATACTCTTTATCAGGAGATCGGTCTGCATGGTAGCTAAATCTAAATATAGTCCGATCCAAACCATATTTGGGATGTATGTTGGGATACCTAAAACTACCCACTGTTTCAAATTTCAGCGAAATCGCATAAAAAATAAGGCTTTTATGGGCTTCAGGCCCTTTATCGGCAGATCCGTTTATATAGCAGCTATATCTAGCCCAATTATATATATATAGCCCAATCCCATGACAGCCGGTTGTACGCACCGGATTGACCCGATGGAACCCTCATCGGCAAGGGTTGCCGCCTCAGTGTACGCGTTCGTCTTTTTTCGTCATGGGTGTGCCTTCTCCGCACGCTTCTGGTCCGTGCCGGGATTGAAAAGAACCCCGGACCCTGGTTCTGTTTGGTTTGCTAGAACCGCCTCTATCATTGGTCGATGTGGGTGAGGTGTAACCTGTGCATGGAGTGGGTACATTTCCGACCTTGCTCTGGCCTCATTTTACTACGGGAGTATAGTCACACTAGATATGTCGCAAGATGCTGTGCGAACATAGCCAACAATGAGTCACAAGCGTCCTCGTCGTCGGACTATGTGACACCCCCGACCTCTCCCGTACGGCAATATACGCAACGGAAGCATCCTAGGCCAAATATTGCCAGACCAGTGCCGCGAAATGTATCTTTTTACAGCTGAACTGCAACGGACTCCGTGGCAAGATCGATGAGATTGTGGATTTCATGAGTCGGAAGAGCATATTGGTCGCAGCGATCCAGGAGACTAAGCTGACCAACACCTGCAGCTTGCACAGTTGTCAAGGATACAATGTGAAACGTAAGGACCGCTCAAGGAATGAAGGTAGGGGATTGGCCTTCGTGGTACACCATTCCGTGTAATATAGACCCATCTCGTCTGCGCTTGCGCTAATGACCCTATATGGAGTACATGGGGATAGCAGTTAGGTCCGGTACTGACGAGATAGAGCTTTACAACATGTACATACCGCCGCTTGGTAGCTGTGTCCCGATTAATGGCTAAGCTTACAACGCCGACATAGGTTATGTTGAAAAGAGGGTGCAGATATCAATCCGCCCCATGCAACTATGGACATACACCTAAGCCAGTAATCGGCTTGTTGTGCGCTCTAAAAACTAGAAAGTAACTTTAATTTTTAAGCTAGGAATTCCGTGCTACTTACAAAATCCTTAATTGTTTTCAATACCACTCCCCTAAGTTGGTTCATGTCTGATTTTGTGTCTCCACCTAAGTAGCGGTATCTGTTGGACGCGAGAGCCGGGCAATGATAAAGGAAATGCTCCAACGTCTCATCATCTTCCCCGCATGTCCTACATATGCTATCACTTGCCGTGCCGATTTTACATAAGTAAGCTCGTAGTCCTATGTGTCCCGTTATGATACCAATAGTTAACGAACTCCTTCTCGCTTCCTTTCAGTAATAGCCTCGTCTTTTCACGATCTGGATCCCCCCATAGGATTTTCGCCGTCCTACCGACCATTTAGCTGTTCCACAATGTTGGATGCGCATTCGTCGCCCACTCTCTTAACTCGGTCTGCGATGACCCGAAAGGCTTCGGGTTAACCAAGTTCATTGACGGCTGTCCTCTGGCCTTCACGGCCATATCGTCTGCACTTTCATTTCCCCTTACTCCGTTATGGCTCGGCACTCAAACGAAGCGGATTTTGCCATCCTCAGAGAAGGCGTTAATCTCCTTCTTACACTGCAAGCCTGTTCGTGACCTTACCGTCCTGGTTGTTATTGCCCATATGGTAATTTTGCTGTCGTAAAAGATGTTCACATTCGACGTCGTCGCGTTAGCACCACACCCCTTCACGCATTCCGTGATCGTCCGGATCTCCGATTGCAGGACCGTAAATTGGTCCGGTAGTCCAAAACAGATCTCAGTTCTCAAGGTTTACCCCCAGGCCCACTCTATCCTCCAGCTTTGATCAATCCGTGTAACATGATCTTCCATATGGCAATACTAGGGTTCCGTTAATCCATGACTGTCTCGCAGGCAGGCCTCTTCCCTTCCTTCGAGGTTTCCTATCGTCGCCTCGATTAAACCGCGATATTATGAGCTGCTCCCATCCTCAATCCATTCTCCCATCGCCTTAAGTTTCATAGCCGCAGTGGATGCCTCACACTTAATTTGTATGTCAATGGGTCGGATATTTAGAATAGTCTCCAGTGCCCTAGTGGGCGTGGTCCTCATCGCTCCGCCTATGCCAAGACAACATGTTCTCTGAACCTGTTGTATGGTCCTTATGTTGCACTTTTTCTCCATTGCAGTTCACTAAACTACGGAGGGGTAAGTAAGTCTTGATGTAATCACCCTGTAGAGCCAGTGGACTATCCTAGGATTCAGGCCCCATTTCGAGCTTACGGCCCGTCTACTGTGAGCCTTCTCAGTACGCTCCTGAATGTGACACTTCCAATTCAGTTTTCTGTCCAAGTTCACAACTAAGTATTTGACCTTGTCAGATATCGAAATCGTCTTATTGAGGAAACGAGGTGCGTTAAATTGGCCCCCCTTCGTCTTCCTCATGAACAGGCATATTTCAATCTTCTTTGGGTTAACATTAAGACCTCTGAGTCAAGCCCAGTCATATGCCATATGCAAGACCCTTTCGGCCCTTCTGCATAGCTCGCTCGGATCCTTACCTCTTAGAAGTATTATAACATCGTCTGCGTAGCAGACCGGTTTAAATCCCTCCTCAGTCAGCATACATAATAGGTCATTTATGGTGGTCAACCATAGGAGTGGCGATAAAATGCCCCTTGCCTTGTCGGGCTTTCGGAGTATATGAAAGTCCAATGCACGCTGTGGTAATGCCGGAATATTTCATTAGGTTCGGGTGACTTAAATGGTTTGAAGCTCCTCAAGGATTTCTTCACCATAAATTCCGTTGTTATAAACCTTCGATCTACGTCAATATTTCAAGATTCTGGTGTCTCCGTGAGTTCCTTCGTATCCTGTGGAAAATGGGTTTTCATCAAAAGCCTCAACATATCCGTTTGGACTGGGGTTTTTGAGAGAAATTTTTTTTATCTTGGCGGCGTCATTAACGCTGTCGACCTGTTCGCAGAAAAGATTCCAGGAGGCACGTTTTGCCGCTCTGGTAATCTTATTGTATTCCTTCAGCTGTGTGTAATACACATCCCAATAAACTACCGCTTTTTTACGACGTGCTCTGTTAAAAAATCTGCGGACCTCTTTCCCAATATTGCAAATTTCCCCGGTCACCCAGGGTTTTTCTTGGGCTGATTTCCTTTCCCGAAGAGGACAACTGTCTTCAAAGGACCCGACCAGTGCAGTCGTAATCCTGTTGACATTTTCATCAAAGTCTTCTATGCTTGGACAATCTAAATTATCTTGTCTAAGTCCTCTTCTGAGTAGCCTTCCGAATTTTGTTCAGTTGGTAATTAACTTATTCCGGAAGCTAATCGGATTCGTCGCTGGCCATGCTATCCTTATCCTAATGAAGCGATGGTCAGAGATAGAGTGTTCCATGGAGACATTCCAATTCTGAACCTCATCGATCAGTTTTTCCAAACATATCGTCACATCTAATACCTCCTCCCTAATCATACTAACAAAGGTAGCGGTGTTACCAATATTAAGTGTATTAGGTCGTTAGTATTCAAGAACTCTGCCAGGTCTTGGGCCCGCTTATTAGTTTCGGAACTACCCCACGAAATATGGTGAGAATTGGCATCGCACCCTATTAGTACCTCGTTTCCTGTCTGTTTTGCTTTCCCCACCAGCCATTGCAGCTCCGACGTGGGTGGCGGTGTCGGAGAGTCGAAAGGAAAATAAAGTGATGCATAGAATAATTGGTAGTTCATATGGTTCAGTCCGGAAACTTTGTTCCGGGTCGTCCATGGCTCCTGAATGAAGGCAATATGCCCTTACTGATTTTCTACATCAGAGCGTGTGTAGCAGTCTCACTCCGGTGGGGGTTTATCGAGATTACCGAATCATTGGTCCTCCAGTAAATGGGCATCTTGGGAGTAGGTGATGATCTCATCGTCTGCTCCCTGTTCTTTAGATTGGATTGACTTTCCTGTCACTGCACTGCTTGATGTCTTCGTTTTAGGTTCTTTGCCTTACCGACCTTTTTATAAAGTCGGTAATAGCTCCATCAGGAGACAAAGATCCTACCAGTGCGAAGACATAACTACATGCTGTCTAAACAATACCTTTTGGGCTGTTATCGCAGAGACCATCCAAGTCATCATCTTGTGTCTAGATACCCACCGCCCAGAAGCCTTACGATAGATCTACATGATCTAGAGCGTGAGTTTCAGCGCTACAAGAGAGAACCTCTAGATCAAGCGGCATATCAAGCAGGTCTAGACAACATTCATGCAGAGAGTCATTAGAGAACGACCGCCTTCCATTGCACCTGAAGAAATTGACCTTCCTCGGCAAACCAGAGAAGTTCCAGCCCCATTACGTTCCGGCAGATGCAGCCGCCTCAACCCCTACAGAGCAAGGATTGATGCCGACGTGCAAGATGTATGTCCCGATTGTAACCTGGGACCGAACGATACACGTCACCTGTTTAATTGCCCGGCCAGACCCACTCGACTCAGACTCAGATCCCTGTGGACGCACCCCATCTTAGTCGCAGAGTTCCTGAGTCTTGACACTCAACAGAATCAAGCAGACGAAAGATACAACACAATAAACTGCTACAACAACAACATAGTCGGAAATCAAGAGGCTCAAATTAACTCACTGTTTTAAATTTCAACGAAATCGGGCAATAAATAAAGCTTTATGGGCTTCAGATCCTTTGTCGGCAGATCGGTCTAAATGGCAGATAAATCTAAATATAGTCCGATCTGGACCATATTTTGGTCCGATGTTGGGTGGTCTAAAGGTAAAAATTTTTTCAAATTTCAGCGAAATCTGGTAATAAAAAAAGCTTTTATGGGCTTCAGACCCTTTATAGGCAGATCTTTCTATATGGCAGCTATATCTAAATATGGTCCGATCTGAACCATATTAAGATTTTATATTGGGAGGACCAAAGCTACTCACTGTTTCAAATTTCGGTTTCGAATTCGGTTAAAAAATAAATCTTTTATGGGCTTCAGAACCTTTATCGGCAGATCGGTCTATATGGCAGCTATATCTAAATATAGTCCGATCTGGACCATATATGGGTCCTACGTTGGGAGGCCTAAAGCTACTCACTGTTTCAAATTTCAGTGAAATCGGGCAATAAATAAAGCTTTTATGGGCTTCAGATCCTTTATCGTCAGATCGGTCTATATGTCAGCTATATATGGTCCAGATCGGACTATATTTGGCTCAGATGTCGGGAGGCCTTAAACTACTTACTGTTTTAAATTTCAGCGAAATCGGATGAAAAATAAATCATTTATGGGTATTAGACCCTTTATCGTCCGATCGGTCTATATAGCAGCTATATCCATATATGGTCCGATTAGTCCCGTTCAAGAACTTAACCAGCGTGCATAAAAAGGGGTATCTGTGCCAAATTTCAGCTCAATGTCTCAATTTTTGAAGGCTCTAGAGTGATCACAACAGACGGACGGACAAACGGACAGACACACGGACATCGTTAAATTGTCTCAGAATTTTACGACGATCCTAAATATATATACTTTGTAGGGTCGGAAATTGTTATTTCGATGTGTTGCAAACGGAATGACTAAATGAATATGCCCCCTTCCTACGGTGGTGGGTATAAAAGCGTGCAAAAAACATGCTTACATTGAAAACTTACTATTTTGTGTTTACTTTATTAATACGGCCAATATTTAGTATTTTGATTTCAGCTTGAACATATTTTGCTCTGACCTTTCCAAACATATATATATTTTTATACCCTCCACCATAAGATGGGGGGTACACTAATTTCGTCATTCTGTGCGTAACTACTCGAAATATTCGTCTGAGACCCCATAAAGTATATATATTCTTGATCGTCGCGACATTTTATGTCGATCTAGCCATATCCGTCCGTCTGTCTGTCGAAAGCACGCTAACTTCCGAAGGAGTAAAGCTAGCCGCTTGAAACTTTGCACAAATACTTCTTATTAGTGTAGGTCGGTTGGTATTGTAAATGGGCCATATCGGTCCATGTTTTGATATAGCTGCCATATAAACCGATCTTGGGTCTTGACTTCTTGAGCCTCTAGAGTGCTCAATTCTTATCCGATTGGAATGAAATTTTGCACGACGTGTTTTGTTATGATATCCGACAACTGTGCCAAGTATAGTTTAAATCGGTCCATAACCTGATATAGCTGCCATATAAACCGATCTTGGGTCTTGACTTCTTGAGCCTCTAGCGTGCGCAATTCTTTTCCGTTCAGAATGAAATTTTGCACGACGTGTTTTGTTATGATATCCAACAACTGTGCCAAGTATGGCTCAAATCGGTCCATAACCTGATATAGCTGCCATATAAACCGATCTTGGGTCTTGATTTCTTGAGCCTCTAGAGGCTCATTTGAATGAATTTTTGCACGAAGTATTTCGTTATGATATCCAACAACTGTGCCAAGTATGGTTGAAATCGGTCCATAACCTGATATAGCTGTCATATAAACAGATCTGGGGATTTGACTTCTTGAGCTTCTAGAGGGCGCAATTCCTATCCGATTTGGCTGAAATTTTGCATGACGTATTTTATTTTTTCTTTCAACAACTGTGTCAAATAAGGTTCAAATCGGTTCATAACCTGATATAGCTGCCATATAAACCGATCTGGGATCTTGACTTCTTGACCCCTAGTGGTCGCAATTATTATCCGATATGCCTGAAATTTTGTACGACGGATCTTCTCATGACCATCAACAAACGTGTTTATTATGGTCTGAATCGGTCTATAGCCCGATACAGATCCCATATAAATCGTTCTCTTTATTTTACTTCGTGAGCCCCAATGGGCGCAATTCTTATACGAATTGGCTGAAATTTTACACAGGTCTCCAACATATAATTTAATTGTGGTCCGAACTGGACCATATCTTTATATCTTTTTAATAGCAGAGCAACTCTTTTCTTATATCCTTTTTTGCCTAAGAAGAGATGCCGGGAAAAGAACTCGACAAATGCGATCCATGGTGGAGGGTATATAAGATTAGCACGCTTTTACTTGTTTATATATAAACTATTTTAAAATATGGGCTTTTTCTCGTCGTATAACACATTCGGAAGACTTAAAAGAAGAGAAAATCACTCTGCCATTTTTGAATGAATTGAAATATCTTTATTAAAAGTATAGAGCGGATTAGTTTGTTAGATTAGGTTAGATTGAAAAGAGGGTGCGGATTTTAATCCGCCCCATGCCACTATTTGCATACACCTAATACAGTAATCGTCTGGTTGTGCGCACATTCTAATTCACATGCTATCACTTGCCGCACCGATTTTGCATTAGTGAGCTCGTAGTCCTAAGTGACCTGTTATGATACCGAAAGCTATACTGACCTCCTTATTACTTCCTTTCAGTAATAGCCTCGTCTTCGCATGAAGTTTGCAGGTGCAAGTTTGCATATGCAAAATTTCAGGGCTCTAGAGTGTATGGGCACTATTAGTGGGCCACTGATTAACTAATTCCCTACCAATTTTTGTTTGCGACTTTCATTTGTGGTTTAATTTCCAAAATGTCCTTTTTTGTTGGAAAGTAAATACTTCTCAAGCCCTGTGAAGCACATGCTTTTTTGCCAAAAATCTCTCTGTTGTGGAGATATTCGACTTGCAAAACTGATTTTTTTTGTTTTAATTTTAGCCGAGGCTGACCTCGTATTAAGTGATTTGCGAAGATAGTGAACCGATTTTTAGTCTAAATCCTTCCCAAAACACCGCCCCTTCCCAAAACACGGAGTTTAAATAAAAGGTATTTGAATGTAGAATACGAATCTGATATCCAAATATGGGACCAACTGTTTGGGGGGCAGCCTCTCCCCAAAAACATCCCACAAAAGGGGACAAATTAACGGTCATAGGAATATGGGGCTCAAATTAAAGGTCTTTGGGAGTAAAGCACGAATTTGATATCAATATTCGGAAAAAAGTGTCTATGGGGCCACCCCACCCCCACAACACCACCCAAATAGGAAGTATTTGCTGACTATTGCAATATGAGGCTCAAATAAGAGGGTTTTTAGAGTAGAATGCGACACATACATTCAAGGCCAACTCACTAAGTGGCCACCCATCCCCCAAAACACCCCAAAGCCGGTCATGTTTGCCGACTATGGAAATATGGGGCTCAAATTAAAGGTATTTGGGAGTAGACCACGTATCTGATATCAACATCAGGGACCAACTGTCTAGGGGACGTCCCACCACAATTACAATCCCCAAATTGGACGTATTTGCTCGCCAAGACAATTTAGGTCTTAAAGAGAGTGGAACTAAATACATATATTTGCTGACTTTTGCAACTAGGAGTTTAAATGAGATTAGAAAACGAATTTGATATCCAATTTTGAGGCCAATGGCAATATGGGGTTAAAAAAATAATATACAGATATAAGAGAATTGAGCACATTGCTGACATATTTAAATCGATAATAAATCGAGCATATTTACCGACTATGTCAATGTGGAGCTTAAATGACACTATTGGGGGGTAGAGCAAGAATTTATACCCACTTTCAGGACCAATTTTCTGGGGCTCTACCCCTTTCCCAAAATACCCCGCAAACAGCAATTTTTTACTGACCCATATTGCGATGGGGATGAAATAAAGGTACTTGGGAGTAGAATACGAATTTGATATCCAAATGTAGGACCATGCATTTAGGGCATCACCCTTTTCCCAAAACACCCCCCAAATGGTAAAAATTTTTCGACCATGCCAATATGTGGCTTAAATGAAAGGTGTTTGCTACTAGAAAACGAATTTGATAACCTATTTTGGGGCCATGTGTTTGGGGGACGCCTCATCGTGTAAATTTGGTACAACGCTTTCATTAAATCCAATTTTGAAAATATTCTTACTCCGTTAAGATGCATCTGAAAGTCGGTTAAATAAGGTACGGGATACTTATCTGGAACCGTAATTGTATTGAGAGCTCTGTAATCTCCACATGGTCTCCATTCGCCATTAGGCTTTTTGACCATATGCAGAGGATTTGCCCAGTTGCTTCTGGAAGGTTGTATGATTCCTTTGTTCAACATATACTGGAACTCTTCTTTAGCTGCTTTAAGTTTTTCAGGATCTAGACGTCTACTTCTGCAGGAAACCGGTGGACCATGTGTTACAATGTGATGATACATGCCGTGCTCAGAAGAAAAATTTTCGTTATGCATTATTGTTTCAGGATATTCTCGAAGAAGCTGATGAAAACTAGTATCTCCAGAAACCATTTTTATACCTATAGAGCCTTCTTTACATAACGATCCACTTACTGCGAGCAGTGTTTGACCATCCACCAGTTTGCGGGTGTTGAGATCTGGCAAAAGATGAAATTGACGAAGGAAATCAGCTCCAATTATAGGACGAGAAACATCAGCTAGTATAAAGCTCCAAGAGAAAGATCTGCGTAAACCCAAATCTAATGAAAGGTTTATTGAGCCAAACGTTTTGATTTCAGTTCCGTTTGCAGCATAAAGTGATAGTTTTTGGGGATTTTTGCGATTTTTGCTAGGATAAACCGATATTTCTGCACCAGTGTCGACTAAAAATTGTATTTTTGATTTCTTATCGGTTATAAAAAGGCGGCCAGAGCATGCACCATCGACACTTTCAGTCGAGATTGGGGTTGATGGAGAAATTAGTTTTTTGTTATACTGAAGCTGCATGGAGGAATACATTTGCGAGCGTTTTCCCCAAAACGAAGATGGTACCAGCACTTGTTTCTATTATTTGATTGCGTACGCGGTTTTGAATAAGAACGTGTTTTTTGTCTGGAACGGTTTTCCAAAGCATCAATTCGACCAATGAGTTCATCTATTTTTGTTGACAAATTGCTTGTTGCAACATCCGATTGAACCTCTGACACGAAACATGTCGTAGAAGTCGAGAGTGTTTCCATGATTCTATCAGCTCGAATTCCCAAATGGTCTATTTCTTGAGAATCGCACACTGCTAATATGCTTCGGACTTTCTCTGGCAAACGCTCAATAAATAAAGTCTTTAAAACTTTATCAGAAATTTTGCCAGCTGACAAAGATTTTAAACGGTTTCTGATCTCCCAATTCTAGACCGCTTAAAACACGTTTGATTTGATTTTCTGCCGATTCAGCGAAGGAATCTATTATACGTTTTTTCATGGTTGCATACTTATTGTTATTTGCAGTGTCCATTAGTATATCTTTCACTAAAAACAGTACCGATGGATCCAAATTTGACACTAGGTATTCATATTTGGTTGAGTCTTGGGTAATCCTATAAATATAAACGAAATGTTGCTTCAACTTGCAAAAACCATATACATAGCTGGTTCTTCTTTCCAAAAAGGTGGAAGTTTCGCGATTCTTGCCGATTCAATTCCAATATCATTAGAGGGAGGCATATCGCTATTTGCTGGATTGTTTTCTGTTGGCATCTTAAAAGGTTGGAAAATTCTTAATTTCGGGGTCACCAAATTGTGGGACTGCCACAATTTAAATTAAAAGAATATTCTCCGAACTTCGTGTTTCAATCTTAACAATTTCAAACAAAACTGGAAATTTTATTTCAATACATAAAAAGTATTTTCTACAATAAATCCAAAGGCTCCTTAGACTATATTATTTTAAAAACTAACAAAGTAAAATACAGTACAAATATTGTGGAGATATAGTCACCACAATGCCAAAATGGACTAAACGGATGGACCATTTGAAGCTCAGTCACGGCCATGAAATAATCTTCAAACATTATAATTTACTGTTTAAAGATTATTTCATGAAAATGTTGACCGTGACTGCGCTTCAAATGGTCCATCCGTTTAGTCCATTTTGGCATACTCTTTCCAACATGGAACGTACTATTGATTCAAAAAAGATTTCATGAATTTTTCTTAATTTTATATGTTTTTTATACCCACCTCCGAAGGATGGGGGTATATTCATTTTGTCATTCCGTTTGCAACACATCGAAATATCCAATATATTTGCAAATGTATTAACCTAAGAATTTAAAAATAATATAATTTTCCTTTTTAAATTTTCCCGATTCTCAGATACATCTACTATATCTCTCAGTTGATTAAATTGATAACATAGTTGCCGAAAAGGATCAATCTTGGCATAGTTGGTTCTATAATAAGAAATTTTCAAAAGACCATCTGGTAGGTCTGATAGGAACATTAAATAAAATTCGACTCAAAAGAATGGAAAAATCTTATTTAAACTTTATTTTCGAATAAAATATAAGGCCAAGTATTAAAACGTTGGGTGGCATAAGTATTTTGCCATTTAATTTAATTATTACCATAAATAACATATATTCTATGAACAAATTAATAGAAAATATAGCTGAGGAGAGAGGGCGTGAATTTTGGCGAGAGTTTGCAGTGGATTTTAACATAGTTTTATTTCAACCAATTGGGATTTTTTGTTCGTAAAGATACAATTTCGTTCACTGGGAATTGGTAAGCCTTTTTCAATAAAGTGCAGCGTTTTTTCTTGAGTTAGGCCCATACAATTTATAGACCTGAACTTGGTGCCGAACAATTTCGTGTATTTGGCATAATTTAATAGAAAAACTGGTTCCTTATTCCTTCAGAGTTCGTACGGAAAACATATTTCTAAATTTTTTGAAATCAAAAGGTACTTAAGGCAGTCCAAAGTTCATTGTTTCAAAATAATGATGACATATCCACATATTTTTAAATAACAGAAAGATAAATATTTAGAGGTAGAGGTAGAGAGGCAATTACTTTTTGGGCAACCCAATATCTCTATTTTGAAAGACTGTAGCGTGATTTCAACAGACAGATGGACAGACGGACGGACATGGCGAGATCGTCTTAGATTTTTACGCTGATCAAGAATATATATACTTTTTTCGGTCGGAATGACAAAATGAATATACCCCCATCATTTGGTGGTGGGTATAAAAATGAACAAGTAAAAGCGTGCTAAGTTCGGCTGGGCCGAATATTATATACCCTCCACCATGGATCGCATTTGTCGAGCTCTTGAGCTCTTTTTAGGCAAACAAAGGATAAAAGAAAAGAATTACTATGTTATTGGAACAATATCAAGTTATGGTTCATTTCGGACCATAAATGAACTGAATATTGGAGACCATAGTAGAAGTCATTGTGTAATATTTCAGCTAAATGGGATAATAATTGCGTCCTCTAGAGGCTCAAGAAATCAAAACCCCAGATCGGTTTATATGGCAGCTATATGAGGTTACGGACCGATTTGAACTATTCTTAGCACAGTTGTTGAAAGTCGTAACAAAACACCTCGTGCAAAATTTCAGCCAAATCGGGTAAGAAGTCAAGATCCCAGATCGGTTTATATGGCAGCTATATCAAAACGTGAACCGATATAGCCCAATTACAATCCCAACGGACCTACACTAATAAGAAGTATTTGTGCAAAATTTCAAGCGGCTGGCTTTAGGAGTTCGAAAGTTACATGCTTTCGACAGACAGGCTGACGGACGGACGGACATGGCTAGTTCGAATTAAAATGTCATGACGATCAAGAATATATATACTTTATGGGGTCTTACACGAATATTTCGAGGAGTTACAAACAGAATGACGAATTTAGTATACCCCCATCCTATGGTGGAGGGTAAAAAAATCAAAAAAAAAAATACAAAATGAAATCTTTTCTATATAAAAATAAAATATGAAAGAGGCAAAATTTCAATAAAATATTGTCTGAAGGCAAAATGTTGCTCAGGGCCGGGCATCCCCGAAATTATTTTCTTTAAATGAAAGATTTCGATAAATTTCAAAAGCATCTTTTGAAATCGAAACATTTTTCTTAAATTTTTTTAAATACATTTTTTTGATTCCCTTGTCCAATTTGAATGAAATTTCATAATTTAGAGCATTTGTATATATGTACATAGTATTTTTTTTTAAATTTTGTTGACAACAACCTTTTTACAGAAAATTTCAAGAAAAAATTGTAAAAATTTTTTTACAACAAAACAAAATTTCATTTTATTTCCTACTAGCTGACCCGGGTCCGCTCCTATAAGGAACACACACATTGTGGGGCTGCCCCACCCTAAAACCTACCAAACATATATTTAGACCAATCACGACAATATGGGACTCAAATGAAAGGTATTTAGGATAAGAAAACGTATCTGATATCCAATTGTCGGACCAAGTGCTAGGGGGACCACCCAAACCCCCCAAAACACCCCTAAATCGGACATATTTACCGACCACGGCAATATGGGACTCAAATGAATTCGTAGACCAAGAAAGATCATATGGGATTTATACAAAGGCACTTATATTGACAAACTGTTAGTCAAGCGATATACTATTTTCGTAGCATGGTATTTAACTAAAAGCTCTTTAATTGTCGAAAATAAATATTCCAAGGAATATTTTGTCCGGGTCAGCTATTGTAGTTTTTATATATAAGAATATTGAATTCATTTATTTATTTTAAATTATCAAAATTTCCAAACATTTAAATGCCTTGTCCATGGCTTTTGAAGGTTAGTACCACTTATTGACGTCATATTTCTCCTTTGGGGAGCACAAGTTGGGGAAGTTCTTGTTTGTGCCAGTGGTGCAGCCGGCAGCAGCTTAGCAGCTTGAGGGCATGAGGCATATATGGGGTGGTCTATCATGTTGGTCGTTGCATAGTTGCATGCAACTAAGTAGGCCTTGTACTGCTCTCCAGGTAAAGAATAAGTAGAAGCAGCGCAACCCACACGAACATTGCGGTCAGCCATCATAACCGTAAAATGTCCAATAGCACTACAAATCGAGGCTCATGAAAATTAATCAGACTTTCAATTTTAACTTTCGTATGCCCTACTTACGGTCCAATGTAGTTCTTTGGATACTTGTTGATATATTTCATTTTGCTGTCCTTAACTTCTTCGTACCACATATCGTACCTTGACAGCGCCATTGAAGCCCATCCAGGCTAAATTTTGGCCGGAGTATTTGTATTTATTGGTGTTGCGGCACTTATCGTGTTCCATTTCGCACTGACGGACATTTAGGGCAGCAATTTTAGCCAATTCATCGTCCCATTTCATGGTGGTCATGGCAGGCAGGTTCGTGGTTTTCGTCACCACCGCCAGCAACCAAATTACGTTTGTTGTTGTGGGCTTTAATGATTGCCCTCCTTAGATTGTCATCAATGTTGACCACAGTAGCATCAGATGGGCAAGATGCTGAGAATTGCTATAAAAAATTTGGGGTAATGCTAAGGATTTGCCTGTCAAAATTAGAATAAAAGCTCATCCTACAGCACTATGGCGTCAGGCAATATGGGTTAACCAGCTCTGCAAATATCGGCAGAGCAATAGTCGGTGTTTTGGCCAGAGACTACAATGGTCATTAGCGACACAGAGAACAACAACACATAAAGTCGTTGCATTTTTGGTTTTCAAATTAGTTTAGACCTGTTGCTATTAAACGGAACAACTGTTGATAGTTGTTCTCTTGGAGGGGGTTTTATATTCCGCTTTCGATAAGAATGTTTCTAAGTTCTATGCAATTGTTGTTCAAATATTATTGTAAGTATATAGAAAAAGGCTATTTCAATATTTGCCGGCTGTCATTGTTCGATCCTATTACGATTCATAACTTCTTCATTTGCAACTGAATGGTTTGTAAACGATTAAAGTAATGTCATTTTTCGATTGAAACGAGAAACATCTGTTTTTGTATGCGCTTCAGTAGAATATGCATAAGAATACACTTGAACGCAATAAGAGCTTCATGAACTATATTCTACCATTTGTATACCCATCACCATAGGATGGGGGAGGATCCTATCATTCCCATATATACTTATTTAGACTTTGAAACACTTCGAAATATTGATCTGCGACCTTATAAAGCATACGAAGTCTAACCAAAAAATAACCGTTATTTTCAAATTTCGAGAGTCACGTACGATTAATTTTCGCTTTTTTATACCCTCCACCATAAGATGGGGGGTATACTAATTTCGTCATTCTGTTTGTAACTACTCGAAATATTCGTCTGAGACCCCATAAAGTATATATATTCTTGATCGTCGTGACATTTTATGTCGATCTAGCCATGTCCGTCCGTCTGTCCGCCCGTCCGTCCGTCTGTCTGTCGAAAGCACGCTAACTTCCGAAGGAGTAAAGCTAGCCGCTTGAAACTTTGCACAAATACTTCTTATTAGTGTAGGTCGGTTGGTATTGTAAATGGGCCATATCGGTCCATGTTTTGATATAGCTGCCATATAAACCGAACTTGGGTCTTGACTTCTCTTATCCGATTGGAATGAAATTTTGCACGACATGTTTTGCTATGATATCCGACAACTGTGCCAAGTATGGTTTAAATCGGTCCATAACCTGATATAGCTGCCATATAAACCGATCTTGGGTCTTGACTTCTTGAGCCTCTAGAGGCTCATTTGAATGAATTTTTGCACGAAGTATTTCGTTATGATATCCAACAACTGTGCCAAGTATGGTTGAAATCGGTACATAACCTGATATAGCTGTCATATAAACAGATCTGGGGATTTGACTTCTTGAGCTTCTAGAGGGCGCAATTCCTATCCGATTTGGCTGAAATTTTGCATGACGTATTTTATTTTTACTTTCAACAACTGTGTCAAATAAGGTTCAAATCGGTTCATAACCTGATATAGCTGCCATATAAACCGATCTGGGTTCTTGACCCCTAGAGGTCGCAATTATTATCCGATATGCCTGAAATTTTGTACGACGGATCCACTCATGACCATCAACAAACGTGTTTATTATGGTCTGAATCGGTCTATAGCCCGATACAGATCCCATATAAATCGTTCTCTTTATTTTACTTCGTGAGCCCCAATGGGCGCAATTCTTATACGAATTGGCTGAAATTTTACACAGGTCTCCAACATATAATTTAATTGTGGTCCGAACCGGACCATATCTTGATATCGTTTTAATAGCAGAGCAACTCTTTTCTTATATCTTTTTTTGCCTAAGAAGAGATGCCGGGAAAAGAACTCGACAAATGCGATCCATGGTGGAGGGTATATAAGATTCGGCCCGGCCGAACTTAGCACTCTTTTACATGTTTCTGTTATGCTGCTACACATATCTGTTACATATGTTGGTAATATCAGACATTTTTTATTGTCAGTTTGTTTTTGCCAGATAAAAAAGTTAGTCGTGTTTTGGTGCGCTCTTCGATTTGTTACTATTTGAAAAAATGGATTAACAAAACTGTTTTAAGTTTTGTGTAACCAAAAAGCGTTTTAGAGGTATTTCAAGGATTGGAAAAAACGGAAAAAATTTGCAAATATATCTGAGGAGGATTATTTTGAAGGGACCAAGATAGTAATTGATGAATAAGAAATAGTTTTTGAAATTAATTTAAAAACTTTGTTGGGTCTCATTATCATTACTTCGATGAGTTACAAACGGAAGGGCGATGTTAGTATTATTTGTATCACTGGTTTAAACGGCTCACGCACGTTTCGCGTTTTGTTCCACTGTCAAACAACCTTAGTTTGGTCTATTATTTAACCATGAATCGACTTACAGACGATCAACGCTTGGAAATTTAATTTTATTATCAAAAAATGCGCTTCTTCCATTTTATGGTCAGTCTAATCTACCCACTCAATGGGTACGTAAATAAGCTGAATTACCGATTTTGGAGTGAAGATCAGCCAGAAGCTTTGCAAGAGCTACCAATGCATCCAGAAAATGTCAAAGTTTGGTACGGATTGGACCGCAGCTATTCCCTGCACAGAATGGTGAGCGCTTCCGTGAGATGATATCCAACTTTTTTTTTGCCCAAAATATAAAAGCTGGACGTGGATGACGTGTGATTTCAATAAGACGGTGCCACATGCCACACAGCATGCGTAACAATGGACTTATTGAGAGGCAAGTTCGGTGCACATTTTTTGTGGGGCTATGTTAAGGCTCCAGTCTATATAGCCAAGCCCGCTTTAATTGGCGCATTGGAAGACAACATTGAAACATTTATTTGTGAGATACCGACCGATTTGTTGGAAAAGTATGCCAAAATTGGACTAAACGGATGGAGCATTTGAGGCGCAATCGCGGTCAACATTTGCATGAAATAAGCATTACATTATATGGAACGTACTATCGATTCAAATAAAGAATTCATGAACTTTTCTGAATTTAATGCGATTTTTTAACTCTCCTATAGCTTTTAAAAATGAAGCCTTTGTGTATTGATGAATAAATAAACAATTTTTGAATAACTTTAAAAAATCACAGTTGTGACATTTGGTCAAAAAGTTAGAGCTAAATTCAAACTAGGCCGATTAGATCTTCAGAAAACCTTCCAAAAAATTCTGCTCACAAATATATTTTGTCCTGTTCGGATATATTCATTTGGGGTAGGGCGACCCGCCTGGGAATACACTCCAAATTTTTATATGCCTTTCGTACTCTAATTCCTACAACCTTTCATTTGACATCCATATTGCCTCAATTGGTGACTTTTGGAGGTGGGGCGACCCCCCGATACCTGGGTTCAAATTTTTATATCAGGTTCGTACTCTAATCTTAAATACTTTACACACGTCTGTTTTTGTGGTTCTGGGTAAGTCGTCCCCCACGATTATATACCCCAAAATTTGATACCAATTTTTTGTTTTTGGATTACCATAAAGAGACACACACAATTTATTTTAAATCGATGCATCCAACTCCGAGATCTAGCGACTCGTCTTAAATTTCTGAACGTCCATGTCGGTGGGAAAGACATTAGCCGGAAGTCAATTGCACATACGAATGGTTAGGGCGTACATCCGTCTGTCTGTCGAAAGCACACTATCTTTCGAAAGAGAAAAGCTAGGCGCTTGAAATTTTGCACAAATACTTCTATTAGTGTGGGTCGGTTACGATTGTAAATGGGTCTTGACTTCTTAAACCTCTAGAGGGCGCAATTCTTATGCGATTTGGCTACAATTTTGCACGTGGTATTTTGGTATCACTTTCAACTGTGCAAAGTATGGTTCAAATCGGTTCATAACCTGATATAGACGCCATATAAACCGATATCCCGATTAGATTTCTTGAGCTTCTAGAAGGCGCAATTCTTATTCGATTGGACTGAAATTTTGCACGTGGTGTTTTGGTATGACTTCCAACAACTGTGCCAAGTATGGTCAGTTCATAACCTGATATAGCTGCCATATTAACCGATCTCCCAATTTGACTTTCTGAGCCACTGGAGGGCGCAATTTTTACTCGACTTGCCTGAAATTTTGGAGGTGTTACTTTACTATAACTACAACAGTCATGGCAAGTACGGTCCATAACTTGATGTAGCTCATATATATATTGAAAAAGTCATTCAAAGAACTTGACAAATGCAAATCATGGTTGAGGGTATATAAGTTTGGCTCAGCCGAAGTTAGCACGCTTTTACTTGTTTTTTTATAATAGAAGATTAAATTTTATTGAAATTTTCAAATACACTTTATTTCTATAGATTAAATTTCAAGAAAATTATACTAATAGAACTCGAATTAACATATTTCTGCTACAGAGTTAGATCTTTAGAGAAAATTTTGTTAAATATTTATCAAATAAAACTTCGGACTTCCTGTAACCTTCCCCCTGGCTATGTCGATGCCCTTCCTATGGTGGGCGGAGTAATAAACACACAAAAAATATTGCTTCTTAGAAAAAACTAGAGGTAAGTTCATCTGGACCGAACCCTGGGGACCCCACACAATGGATACTTTTAAAAATTGACTCAAATAAGCGTAGTTCAAGGCATAGTTGTGTTGTACGAAGGCATAACGTACCAAATTTCTGCCAAACCAGACCAAAAATGTTACTTCCAGGGGTTGTGGAAGGCCAATCGATGGATCAGTCTGGCATCTGGCATATGGCATCTATATTCAGCAAAATCGCTGAATCGCGATATGATCCGATGTGGATTACTCGGCACTGAAGTCGAAGTGTTTAATACAACTCAAGGTATTTAATATCATCGAAATCGGACAATAAATACGTTTTTTTACGAACTCAATACATTAGGTTAGATTGAAAAGAGGGAGCGGATATTAATCCGCCCCATGCCAGCACGCATGGGTGATCGCCTGTATCTCCACCTACAGGACAATATTATGCTCAGGCAATCGAAACCCCAAATTTTGATCCATCTGTGTAGTATGATCTTTCAGATGATAATACCGGGGTTCCGTGAATCCAAGTGTTGTCTCAAGTATCCGATTGGAAACCCCTTCCTTTCCTTCGAGGTTTCCTATCGCTGCTTCGGTTACAAAGGGTGATTTTTTAAAAGCTATAGAAAAGTTAAAAAAAAAAAAAAAATTCAGAAAAATGCATGAAATCTTTGAATCGATAGTACGGTCCATATAATTCAATGTTTGAAGATTATTTCATGCAACTGTTGACCGTGACTGCGACTCAAATTGTCCATCCGCTTAGTCCAATTTTGGCATACTTTTTCCAACATTTCGCTCGGTATCTCACGAATAAATACTTCAATGTTGTAAATAAAGCGGTAGCGCTTACCATTCACAGTTACAATCGGATTCGCATCATCTTTGAATAAGTACGGTCATACGGTCGATGCCACCAGTCCATAAACCGCACAAAATAAAATGTGACTTTTCTGGATGAATTGGTAGCTTTTGCAATGCTTCTGGCTGATTTTCACTCCAAAATCGACAATTCTGGTTATTTACGCACCCATTGAGCCACAAATGAGCTTCGTCGCTGAACACAAATTGAACATGATGAACTATCTTAACAGAGTACTCATTTTGATAATAAAATTCTATAATTTGCAAGCGTTGTTCGTTTGTAAAACTCTTCATGGTTAAATTATAGACCAAATTGGAGTTGTTTGACAGCGAAACAAAACGCGAAACGTGCGTGAGCTGTTTAAAAAAGTGTTGACAAAAAACAATAGCTAAAAAACAACCCTATTATAACTTCATCTGCGTAGCAGACGGGTTCAAATCCCTCCTCAGTCAGCAGCTTTAATAGGTTATTTATGGTGGCTACCCTTAGGAGTTGCGATAAAATACCCCCTGTTTCGATCACTGTGCCACTTTCTCCCTTATATCGATGTCATGGGATCCACAAATGATCCACCTACTTCATAGCATATGGTTTATCCAGTCTCTAAGGAGCTGCTCCACCCGGTAATGGTTTAAGGATTGGATCAGTGTGCCGGTCCGCACATTGTTAAAAGCCCTTTCTGCACAACCTCGTGCAGGGCAGTTTTCACCGACCTTCTGTTAATCGTCCCCTCTCATGCTGCTTGTATTAAAGCAGTTCGCTGTTCTTCATCATGCGTTCCATGGTTTTGAGTAGAATCGATGTAAGGCTTATTAACCTTTAGGCCTTTGGTGTCGCATAACTTGCCTTGCCGGGCATGGGTATTAATACCACCCTTGCCTCCGGCCAGGCTTTCGGAGTATATGCAAGTGCTAGAAAATACAGGCCAGGCGGGGCGCCAGATAATCCGCCTCCTATTGTAGAATGGTTTAGATCTCGTCAAGGCTTCATTTACCATCAATTCTGTAATGATAAGCCTTCGATCAATCTCATTATTGCCGGATTCCGGTGTCTCCGTAAGCTCCGTCGTATTGTGTGGAAAATGCGTTTTTATCAAAAGCCTCAACATGTCCTCCGTAGTCTCTGCACTCACTCTCATGTCGTCTACTAATGTTTCAGTTTGGACATGTGTTTTTGAGAGAAACGTTTTCATCTTGGTGGCATTATCAAGGCTGTGTAGTCGAGCAATTTTTAGTCGATTCCGACTTAGGGAAGATTGCTCGACCTCGACTCCGACTCCAAGCAATTATTTTTTTTCAATAAAAAAAAATTAAAAAAAAAAATTTAAGAAAATATTTTTATTTCCTAAGCCAATAAGCTTTTATAACAAAACAAAATGTTTTTCTTAATATTTTATGACCATTTAGAGAAATAAAGTGGATTTCAATGACTTCGACACAAAACCGCACCTACTTTTAAAAGTAGTAGACCATCGCCATTAATTTATTATTTAATATAGATTTAAAATAGTCAAATGCAGCAAGATTTAAAAAAGTTTCCAGAAATCTCACTCCTAAGAATTTTGAGAATATTTTTTGTTTGATTTTGAGCTATAAATTTAAAACACCGACATTCGACAAGGCAATTTTCGGCCAAACCATGATCTTTAATGACGTGATTTTTTTTTAACTATTTTCGTTCTTCCACTTCTCGCCAATACAAATTTAATAAAATTACCTCTTTCCTAACTTGAGCTAGAATTTTAGAAAAAAAAAATGCGCAATGACTACCAATTTTCGCCGTAAAGCCTAAAGTCTAAATTATTTCGAAATCCGACGGACTCTATTCTTTGCCAGAACACAAACAAAAGTCAAACACACATCAAAGACAACATCATTGAAACAGACTGGATTTGTGAGTCTTTAATTCTCACATATCAATGAGTGCTATTCGATTCAAGTTTAAGCTCAATGATAAAGGACCTCTTTTATATAGCCGTGTCCTAACGGCTTTCCGTAGTGTGACACCTCTTTGGGGAGAAGTTTTTTACATGGCATATGATCTCAAAAAATATCGCCAACATTGGAATGGTATAAACACCGCTGAAATTTTTTCTGATATTCTCGCCAGGATGCGAACCTAGATGCTCAGCGTAATAGACGGTGGCCTTCAGAATATTAGAACTTACACACCACTTCTCTGAAATTTTAAAAAGTGAGCATGGTTCAGATTGGAATGTAATTGAATTTAGCTGCTATTTACACTCATCACCCAAAATAGGTTTTGTAACGTTAGGTTTAACTGGCAGTCTGCCATCAGACTCACTTAGACGTTTTCGTCCATTGTGATATAGGAACAGGAGAAGGAAGATGCCTTCTAGTTCCTACCATCAAGATCGCTTTAACAAGCCCAACAATTTACGAATGTTAACATGCAGAACCAAAAAAACCCAGACAAGTTCTCAAAGAAATGAGAACCTAAAGTGAAACTCTTTCTGACTGCCAGTGCGGAACACACGCACACCAGTTTGTCTACAGTATCTTCTTCCTCAACGTCCTCATAGCTTCTGCAGCAGGTGTTACTTGCAACCCTCACTCTGTCAACATGTCTTCCGATCAGACAGTGATCTGTCATAGAAGACACAATGACTGATACGTCCTTCCTAGCCAGCGACAGCAGAGCGGAAGACTTCTTCAAGTCTAGATTAGGTCACATAATGTTGGAGTGTTCACAACCTTACCTTTCGCTAGAGGCATACCCACATATTCCAGTTCCCTTGAAATATGTAAGGTAGTTCCTAGTTGCGCAAGCTCGTCTGCTCTACAATTCCCAAGGTGGCAGTGCCACTGTAGGTAACTTGTATCTTTTGTTGGAAAGGGCTACTTCTGTCTTACATGGACTTACGCCTAAACCACTTTCGGAAGCAGACTTCGCTGTCGCTGTCTTCCTTAAGTATTAAGTTCGTGTTTCACAGTGAAAATTAATATTTTTCAAAAATACTATTTGAACTTAATAGATTTTGAAGCAAAAAGACTTTCTGATTTCAACAGGGCATTCCCACTATTTATGATGAAATTTTGATATAAGTATCAGCGATATTTTTTGTTATCAGCGATATTTTTGCTTTTGATATTCTGTTTTTCAAAACAGTAATCGTGAGAAACGTGGGTATTTCACTGCGAATAACGAAATTCATACTCACCTTTTTGTAAACATGCACTTTGACTCGTGGAATTTCATTAATGATTTTTGTACGTAACACATAAGGAAATCATTTTTCGCAAACTCTTTTCATTAAAAAAAGATTTTCTTGAAATAAAATAAAGTAAATTTTAAAATGTTTTAAATATTATTTCACTGTGCTCAAATCTACGCTCAAAGCAACAAAACTTACAAATTTCTACTAGACTTCTCGTCCGTATCAATTGCCTTAAATAGTGTATTGTGAATTATGGAATTTAAAAAAAAAAAAAAACGAAATGATTTTATTTGAAATAATTATTTTATTCGAAATGTAACTTAATCTGGGTGATCATTTCGTTGCTGATGTAGTTCAAATAGTTTATAATTAAATTTAACTAATTTTTTTCAAGTTGTTTTGCCTGTTAAGGCGAATGTCGTTTAATTTCCCAATTTTTCGGTTTCTCTTTCGAGACGAGCTCAACGATCGGCGCTTTGTGCAGTGGAAAAGGAAAGCCAGAGATCACAATACACATCAACCACTATGGCACGCGTTTCGTCATTTGGTAGGAATAACTCATAGGCAATATTAGGTGTGGAGGCTTCAAGGACCGTACATTGGTAGGTCGTACTTATACCGAACTAGCTGACCGAGCCCGCTCTGATGCACCTTCTTTTACTTTATATGGAACAAAATTTTCCTTGGAATATTTATTTTCGACAATTAAAGAGCTTTTAGTGAAATACCATGGTACGAAAATAGTATATCGTCTGACTAACAGTTTGTCAATATAAGTGCATTTGTCTGAATCCCATATGATCTTTATTGGCCTACGAATTTAAGTTTGGATGTAAGGTGTACTCTATTCTTAAAATACTTTATTTCAGCCCGATGTTCTCATGTGTCTGATTTAGGGGTGCTTTCGGGAGTGAAGTGGTCCCCCAGGCACTTGGCCCTGAAAAATATCAACATTGTGCTCTTCTTTCAAATACCATTGATTTACACCTCATATTGCCATTGGTTTAGGGGAGTTTACACAATGAGGCGTCCCCCAAGCACTTGGCCCCAAAATAGGTTATCAAATTCGTTTTCTAATCTCAAATACCTTTTATTTGAGGCACATATTGGCAATGGTCGAAAAATGTTTACCGTCTGGGAGGTGTTTTGGGAAAGGGGTAATGCCTAAAATACATGGTCCTGCATTTGGATATGAGATTCGTATTCTACTGCCAAATATCTTTATTTGAGCCCCATATTGCGATGGTCAGTAAAAAATAGCTGTTTGTGGAGTATTTTTGAAAAGGGGTAGACCCTCAGAAAATTTTTCCCGAAAGTGGGTACCAATTCTTGCTCTACACCACAATACCTTTCATTTAAGCTCCATATTGATATGGTCGGTAAATATGGCTGATTTAGGGGTGTTTTGGGGATTGGGGAGGTCTCCCAAACACTAAGCCCGGAAGATATATCTATTCTCATATAACTATACATCATTAATTTGAACCCCATATTGCAATTGGCCTCAAAATTGGATATCAAAATCGTTTTCTAATGTCATTTAAACTCCTTATTGCAAAAGTCAGCAAATGTGTCCGGTTTGGGGTATTGGTCCTAAAAACTATAAATAATTAGTTCCACTCTCTTTAAGACCCAAATTGTCTTGGTGAGCGAATACGTCCTATTTGGGGGTTGTTATGGTGGTGGGACGTTCCCTAGACAGTTGGTTCCTTATGTTGATTTGAGCCCCAAATTGCCACGATCGTAAATATGTCCCCTTTGGGGGATGTTTTTGATGAAAGGCGGCCCAAACACTTGGTCTCATATTTGGATATCAGATTCGAATTCCACATTCAAATATCTCTTATTTAAGCCCCATATTCCCATGGTCAGTAAATAAGTCCAGTTTGGGGGGTGTTTTGGGGAAGGGGTGGACCCCCAGAAACGTGGTCCCACGTTTGGATATCAGATTCGTATTCTACTCGCAAATACCTTTCATTTGAGTCCCATATTGCCATGGTCGGTAAATATGTCCAATTTAGGGGTGTTTTGGGGCTTGGGGTGGTCCCCCTAGCACTTGGTCCGACAGTTGGATATCAGATACGTTTTCTTATCCTAAATAGCTTTCATTTGAGTCCCATATTGTCGTGATTGGTCTAAATATATGTTTGGTAGGTTTTAGGGTGGGGCAGCCCCCCTAGGTACTCCATCGGAAACTTGGATACCAAATTTTTATTTTTAGAGTACTATATGAGATCACACAAAATTTCGCTTAAATCGCACCACCCATTATGCACCATCTGTGAAAATTTCAAAAAAATTGGTTCAGCCGTTTCTGAGTCTATAAGGAACACACAAACATACAAACAAACACAAATTGATTTTTATATATAAGATATACAGCGAAAAAATGTCTATCGTGCTTACATAGCACGATACTTCATAGGCCATATTAGGTGTGGAGGCTTCAAGGACCGTACATTGGTAGGTCGTACTTATACCGAATATACAGCGAAAAAGTGTCTTCTATGTAAGCACGATACTAACTCAAGTCTGACACCTTTTACACTTGCTGTTTTTTTTTCTATACGACTACTTAGCTAGCATGGCATACACATGTCATTTGTGTACAAGAACCAAGAATTTCATCACAATGTTGTCCTTTAAAAAAAATAATTTTAGGGCGGCCGTGGCCTTCGCAAAATATTGTCTTTATAGAATTTTATAAATATAAAATGTTGTCATTTTGAAAAATTTTACTGAAATTTTTAATGTAGAATAAATTTAGTTTACATTTTTATAGCCTCTACCATAGGATGGGGTATACTAATTTCATCATTCTGTATGTAACTACTCGAAATATTCGTCTGAGACCCCATAAAGAATATATATTCTTGATCCTCGTGACATTTTATGTCGATCTAGCCATGTCCGTCCGTCCGTCTGTCTGTCGAAAGCTCGCTAACTTTCGAAGGAGTACAGCTAGCCGCTTGAAATTTTGCACAAATACTTCTTATTAGTGTAGGTCGGTTTGGGATTGCAAATGGGCCATATGGGTCCATGTTTGGATATAGATGCCATATAAACCGATCTTGGATCTTGACTTCTTGATATGACTTTCAACAACTGTGCTAAATTAGGTTCAAATAGGTCAATAACCTGATATAGCTGTCATATAAACCGATCTGGGATCTTGACTTCTTGAGCCACTAGAGTTCGCAGTTATTATCCGGTTTGTCTGAAATTTTGTACGACGGATTCTCTCATGACCATCAACATACGTGTTTATTATGGTCTGAATCGGTCTATAGCCTCATACAGCTCCCATATAAATCGATATATATCTATTATTGCACCCCAAAGGGTGCAATTCTTATTCGAATTGGCTGACATTTTACACAGGTCTCCAACATATAATTTAATTGTGGTCCGAAAAAAACGAATATGGTATTAACAATTGAGTCCATATAACGAGTGGCCACACCAACCCCAAAGCTCTCCCAAACAGACATATTAGACGTACATATCAATATGGGACTCAAATTAAAGGTATTCGGGAGTAGATTACGAAAATGAGATAAAAAATGAGGTCACAGTAATTGGAGGTCGATCCCGAAAAAGTCCCCCAAATGGGCATATTAGCCTATTATAGCTATGTGGGTTTCAAATTAAAGGTATTTGGGAGTAGATTACGAGTATGACATTAAAGTTTGTTTCCAAATATCCAGATAGCACTTTTCCTCCTAAAAGCGCTTCAATCGATTAATATTAAGACAATGGGGGCCCAAGTGATAGATATTTTTGGGTGCAGTGCTATTGGGTTGCCCAAAAAGTAATTGCGGGATTTTTAAAAGAAAGTAAATGCATTTTTAATAAAACTTAGAATGAACTTTAATCAAATATAATTTTTTTACACTTTTTTTCTAAAGCAAGCTAAAAGTAACAGCTGATAATTGACAGAAGAAAGAATACAATTACAGAGTCACAAGCTGTGAAAAAATTTGTCAACGCCGACTATATGAAAAATCCGCAATTACTTTTTGGGCAACCTAATATATTCTAATTTGTGCTCAAGTGATAGAAGATGTGTTGCGCACAACTTTCCTACAGACGCCCCTACCAAATTGCTTTATAGACAATATGGGATTAAAAATATTATATGAGGATGTAGCCTGCAAATCTGATATCTTTATTCTGGTAATATATCTACGGGACCACCTCACCCCAAAAGAGTTGATCAATCACAGAGACCCAACGGGATACTGTGAGATTTTATTAATTTAGGTACAGTGGAAAATTTACCCCGCCTTGCTCCAAAAATTATGACAATTGTTCGGTGTCATATGCGAAGATGCTACCACCATAACAGATGCTACCAGCATAACACATATCAGTTTTTCCGATTCAAATTTTAGTTCATCGATTAGGCACCTTTCTTTCCCAGACGACGTGACGCTGGGTAATACTTTTTTTTTGTTCAAAACTATAACATGGTCATTCCCACACTGTTGGCCTGTATGGATGACCATCACAAAAATTTTCCAATATCCTCGCCAGATTTCGAACCCAGGCGTTCAGGAGTACAGGTGGTCATTCACATTTGTCCACATCTGCGTAAAGGTATATAGACTGGCAAATTTGTTCTTAAGACCGGAAAATCGTTTAATATTCCAATTTGATTTAATTAAAAAAGAATGATGAATATTTAATAGGTAGGCACATAGTCATTTAGAGACAACTACCACATGATGATCAATGTTAAAGGCGTTAAGCCACTCCGAGCGAGTAGCAATAACATTTACTTTAGCGCCCTATATTGGGTGTACAATCTGAATGGAAACTTCAACACGAACAAAGAGAGAGCAGAGTGTTGATAACAACCTATCGGTCCTCTGAATAAAGAAAAACAAGTAAAAATGCGGTAAGTTCCGCCGGGCCGTAGATATACACCACCTTGTGTATATATGTAAACCCCCTTTCATCAAAATCCGGTGAAAAAAGCATATCTTATGTCCCATAGCAGTTATATCGAAATATGATCCGATTTGGACCAAATACTAATAAGCACAAATCACTGTCCAATTGCGTATAACAAAATATTGGTGTTTTTAGTAGCTATATCTAAAAATAAACTGATCTGAACCATATACAACATGGATGTCGAAAAGCCTAACATAAGTCAATGTGTCAAATTTCAGTTAAATCGGATTATAATGCGCCTTTTTTGGGTCCAAGACTTTAAATCGAGATATCGGTCTATATGACAGCAATATGCAAATCTTGATCGATCTAGACCAAATTGTAGAAATACGTGGGCGGGCTTAACTTAACTCTCTGTCCCAAATTTCCGCAACATCGGAAAATAAATGCGTCTTTTATGGGCCCAAAACATTAAATCGAGAGATCGGTCTATATGGGAGCTATGTCCAAATCTGAACCGGTCTATGCCATAATGCAGAATAATCTTGTGGCTTTTACGGGCCTAATACCCTAAATCGGTGGATCGGTCTCTATGGCAACTATATCCAAATCTGAACCGATCTGGGCCAAATTGACGAAGGATGTCGGTGGATCTAACACAACTCACTGTCCCAAATTTTAGCAAAATCGGATAATAAATGTGGCTTTTATTGGCCTAAGACCCTAAATCGGCGGATCAGTCTATATGGGGGCTATATCAAGATATAGTCCGATATAGCCCATCTTCGAACTTAATCTTAATCTTATGGACAAAAAAAGATTCTGTGCAAAGTTTCAGCTCAATATCTCTATTTTTAAAGACTGTAGCGTGATTTCAACAGACAGACGGACAGACGGACGGACATGTCCAGATCGTCTTAGATTTTTACGCTGATCAAGAATATATATACTTTATAGGGTCGGAAATGGATATTTCGATGTCTTGCAAACAGAATGACAAAATGAATATACCCCTATCCTTCGGTGGTGGGTATAATAAAATATAGGATGTTAGTGGTTGTTTGCGGTTTTTATACCCTCCACCATAAGATGGGGGGTATACTAATTTCGTCATTCTGATTGTAACTACTCGAAATATTCGTCTGAGACCCCATAAAGTATATATATTCTTGATCGTCGTGAAATTTTATGTCGATCTAGCCATGTCCGTCCGTCTGTCTGTCGAAAGCACGCTAACTTCCGAAGGAGTAAAGCTAGCCGCTTGAAATTTTGCACAAATACTTTTTATTAGTGTAGGTCGGTTGGTATTGTAAATGGGCCATATCGGTCCATGTTTTGATATAGCTGCCATATAAACCGATCTTGGGTCTTGACTTCTTGAGCCTCTAGAGTGCGCAATTCTTATCCGATTGGAATGATTTTGCACGACGTGTTTTGTTATGATATCCAACAAATGTGCTAAGTATGGTTCAAATCGGTCCATAACCTGATATAGCTGCCATATAAACCGATCTGGGGTCTTGACTTCTAGGGCCTCTAGAGTGCGCAATTCTTATCCGATTGGAATGAAATTTTGCACGACGTATTTTGTTACGATATCCAACAACTGTGCCAAGTATGGTTCAAACCTGTCCATAACCTTATATAGCTGTCATATAAACCGATCTTGGGTTTGGACTTCTTGAGCCTCTATAGGGCGCAATTCTTATCCAATTTGAATGCACGACGTGTTTTGTTATTATATCCAACAAATGTGCCAAGTATGGTTCAAATCGGTTCATAACCTGATATAGCTGTCATATAAACAGATCTGGGGACTTGACTTCTTGAGCTTCTAGAGGGCGCATTCCTATCGCAAGACGTTTTTTATTGTTACTTTCAACAACTATGTCAAATAAAGTACAAGTCGGTTCATAACCTGATATAGCTGCCATATAAACCGATCTGGGACCTTGACTTCTTGATTCTCTAGAGGTCGCAATTATTATCCGATTTGCCTGAAATTTTGTACGACGGATTCTTTCATGACCATCAACATACATGTTTATTATGGTCTGAATCGGTCCATAGCCTGATACAGTTCGCATATAAATCGATCTCTCTATTTTACTTTTTGAGCCCACAAAGAGCGCAATTCTTATTCGAATTGGCTGACATTTTACACAGGTCTCCAACATATAACATATAATTTAACCGGACCATATCTTGACATCGCTCTAATAGCAGAGCAAATCTTTTCCTATATCCTTTTTTTTTGCCTAAGAAGAGATGCCGGGAAAAAAACTCGACAAATGCGATCCATGGTGAAGGGTATATAAGATTCGGCCCGGCAGAACTTATCACGCTTTTACTTGTTTATTTTTAACTTTCCTACCTGAGACGAACCTTAACAATAACTCTTTAAAGTAATTTAAGAGCCTGTCTTTGTCATAGATAAAAAAGAAACATATAAGACAAGCAAGTCGCATTAAGTTCGGCCGTGCCGAACTTTTGAACTCACCACCATGAATACATTTATTATAACACTACTATATCAATACGAGTACTAATATCCAAATATAGTCCGATCGTAACCATATTTGGTTCAGTTGCCGAGAAGCTCTATGCAAGAAACAGTTCGAAATTTCAACAAAATCGGGTAATAAGTGCGCTGTTCATGGAACAGGCTTTTGTTGATTCTCTAAAAATGTAACCTAAAATAAATCTATGAGCGTCAATGGTATTTTATGATTTGGGATAGCAAACATTGATGCATCGAGCAGATACAGATTGTCAGGGTAATTAAAATTGAGTTGTGATAAGGATGTAAAAACTGTGTGAATGGAATTTTCCACTCATTTGAAGACCATGATAATGCTATCTTATGTTTGTTTAGGATCGTGGCTTAGGCTGGTTGGTCTGCGGTTGTAGAATATTTGGTTATGTTTCGTGGCGTATTTCGATTGGTCAGTTTAGGTTTAAGATTGAAAGAGAAAGAGCTAGTTTAAGTTATATAGTTGTCTTTTTTTAATTAGGATAAGAATTATTGTAGTTTATAAATTTTCAATAAATGATCAGTACGAATTTAATACTCAACATCAATAGTTCGGTAACTATTATTGGTCCTTCGATAATAAAAGAATCAGTAACGGATTAAAGTCGGGAGAATTCGGGAGAGTTTGAAAAGAAAAAGTTTAGTGTTGTGTACGTGTTGATAAAAAAAAAAAACACACACACAATGGCTAATATGGAGAAATTCGTGGAAGCGCAGAAGAATTTAGCCGAAAGTATGGTGAAAATAAAAAATAAGTTGAGTGAAGAACGGCTGACCAGAGCAGGGTTCGATCAATTGGAGAGAAATTATCATGATTCAGTCAAGAAATTGAAGAGTAATCATGAAGTGATGATGACAATAGAGCCCAAGAGCGATGATTACTTCGTAAAGGATTTTTACGGATTAATGATGAATGGGCTGGTGAAGGAGGTTGAGGAGATAATAAGGAGTCGGGAGGTAACGGTTCAGGAGAAAAGCAACAATGGCAGTGGCGCAGAAGGAAGTAATCTGGGACTGCAGTTGGAGAGGAAAGAAGAGTTTGGGAGCAGGGAGGAAGCAGCAGTTGGAAAAGCGGCAATGCTACAGGAGAAGCCGTCAATAAGGAAATATTTTTTCCAAAAAATCGAAAGAATAGAGAAGAGATTGGAAAGTGGTGATGTCGATGAGAGAGATATCGAAGATAGTTTGCGGCAGTTGAATGGATTTTATGACAAGTTGCTGGCAACGAATGAAATAGACGAGGAAGTCTTTGAACAATACGAGGAGATGACGGAAAGACTTAGTATTCGACGGAAAGTCGTTGGAGAGCAAAAAATGGAGAAAGCAGAGGGAAAAGAAATCCGCAGCAACATCAGGTTAAGCGAAGTGAGGATACCCGAGTTCAGCGGCAAAATTGAGGACTGGGAGTCATTCCATGACTTATTTAAAAATTTGGTGCATAATTCGCCTCATTTTTCCGAAGTAGAGAAATTATACAGGCTGAAGGCAGCCATTAAAGGAGACGCAGCTCAACTAATTCAGCATTTAAAAATAACCGACTCCAATTATGAAGCTGCCTTTGAATTATTGAAGAAAAGGTACGAGAATAGGAGATTGATGTTCACGAATTTGTGTGATAAGATTCTGGACCAACCAGTAATGAATAGCGATTCAGCGGCAAGTATAAGACGCATGCTTGACACTACCAAAAACTGTGTAATGGCGTTGAGGGGCATGAATGTGTCTACAAAGGATGCTGAACCATTTATTGCCAGAATAATTGTGAGAAAGTTTGATAAGGATGGGTTGCGGCTATATGAGCAACAAGTAAGGAAGCCGAGAGAAATTCAAACTTTGGATGATGTCTTAGAATTTTTGCAACAACAATACCTTGCGTTGGAAGCGGCGGGAGAGCAGGAAGTGAACGTGAAGAGAATTTATGGAAACAAAAATAATATGTCAACCAAATTTTGCTACTTTTGTGAGAAAAGTGGGCACGGGGTGATAGAATGCAGGAAGATGTTGGCAATGACACCAGCAGAGAGAAAGCCTGCGGTAGCTGCGAAAAAAATTTGTTTCGTTTGTCTTTTACACAGGACAGACAGAAAATGCAATAGTGTTGTGCGCTGCAACAAATGTGGAGGTAATCACCATCATTATCTTCACAATGGTGACCAAAGAAGCGTTAATCAGCAAGTTAATCCCACATCATCTATGGTAATTGAGAGAAAACAACAACAAGTTTTATTGGCAACAGCATTGGTAAAAGTACGGGCAGCGACGGGAGAATTTGAGTTGCTACGGGCAATGATAGATCAAGGGTCACAGATAACATCAATTTCGGAAGAAGCTTCGCAGATTTTGGGATTGCCAAGGATAAAAGAAAAAACGGAAATACACGGCTTGGGTGGTACTTTGGTTGGTGTGTCGAAGTACAAAGTGGACTTAGTTATAAAGCCAAGATTTCTTAGCAAACATGTATTCAATTCACAGGCGATGGTACTACCTACGATAATGAGCCAGCAGCCAGGTAAATCCTTCGACATAGATATGAAGCAATGGCGAAACTGTATGTTGGCTGATCCATTCTTCAATAAATCCGATCGTATTGATCTAATAATCGGTGGAGACATTTACGCCGACATAATGGAAAAAGGGCAGAAGAGAGTAAGCGGTCCGTTCTCACAACAAACGAAACTTGGTTGGATAGTATCTGGAGCTCTATCCAATGGAATAAGCAAAGTGGAAAAAGTGCAGGTGGCTGCGACGAACCTTGAACGTTTTTGGGAAGTAGAGGAAGTGGAAGCAGAAGATCAGTGTACAAATGATGACCAGTGGTGCATGCAGAATTTTGAAAAATCGACCGTTATTCGAGATGATGGTCGATTGATGGTGTCATTACCTTTTAAGGCTGATATGGAACTAGGCGAATCCAAACCGCAAGCAATGGCCAGGTTTTTGAATGGTGAAAAGAAGTTGGAGAAATATCCATCACTAAAAGCTGAATATATAACCTTCATGCGAGAGTATCGGGAACTGGGTCATATGGTGCAAGTACCGATGGAGATGAAAGGAAAATATTACTTACCGCATCAAGCCGAACAACGAAAGTGCGAGTGGTGTTTGATGCATCAGCGAAAACATCGAATCAAAGAAGTTTGAATGACATAATGCACACTGGACCTAAACTTCAACGCGATATATTTGATATAATGTTGAAATGGCGTTTATGGAAGTATGTATTGACAGGAGACGTGGAAAAGATGTATCGGCAGATTGTAGTGAGGCCAGAAGATCAAGAATATCAATACATACTTTGGAGAGAGAACAGAGCGGAACCAATAAAGCAATATCGTTTAACAACAGTAACATATGGCACATCAGCGGCGCCGTTTCTGGCAGTAAGGTCACTATTCATGATAGGTGATTACTGCAAAGAGGAGATGGTGAAAAATATTATAAAAGAAGATTTTTATATGGATGACCTCATGACTGGAGCTGATACTGTAAAGGGAAGTCAACATATTCTGCAATCAGTGGCACAGCAGCTGCAGAAGTTTAATTTTCATTTGAGAAAATTGATTTCAAATGACCCTAAAATTACGGAAATTGTAGAAAATCGAGGACGCAATGAAGTTATATCGATTAAAGACGACTAGTCCATAAAAACCTTGGGTGTTGGGTGGGATCCCAATATGGACCACTTTCGATTCAACGTCAGCTTTAGTCATCCTTCACAAATGACAAAGAGAAAAGTACTGTCATTGGTAGCTAGAATTTTCGACCCATTGGGATGGTTATCACCAATAACGGTGGTAGCAAAATTGATCGTTCAGAAGCTGTGGCTGTTAAATACAGATTGGGATGAGACGATACCCGAGGAAATTTTGACGCAATGGCTAGAATTCGCAAATCATTTGGATTCTCTTCATAAAATAAAAATCCCTAGATGGCTGGGTACATCGAAAACTACAAAGTTCGAGCTTCATGGCTTTTCAGACGCGTCCGAGAAAGCATATTCCGCAGTAATATTCATTAAATGTGAAATGAGGGTGACTTTACTAACTGCCAAAAGTAAGGTCAACCCAATCAAAAATAAAAAGACGCTGCCAAAATTGGAGCTGTGTGGTGCACATCTGTTGGCGAGATTGTTGAATAGGGCAGAGAAAATCATAGGAAGAGAGACGAACGTGTTTGCATGGACTGATTCAACAATCACACTGGGGTGGATCCAAAATAATCGTAGCAAGGACAAATTCATTAAGAATAAGGTGCAGGATATAAATGTGCTTGTACCAACAGCAACATGGAGATATGTTGGCACAAAGGAAAATCCAGCAGATATTGCATCAAGAGGTATTCAACCACATCGGCTAATGGACTATAAGCTATGGTGGAATGGTCCTGAATGGTTGCGGGAGCCTTCAAGTCATTGGCCTGAACTACCACAGAGGACTGCAGTGATAGCATCGACGATGGTAACAACAGAAGTAAATTTTTTGGATGATATAATGACGAGATACTCCAGGTTTTCTAAAATGCGGCGTGTAGTGGCATACGTCATTCGATTTATTGAGAGGACAAGGAATAAAATCAAAATTTCTGGTGGTTTAGCTGTCCATGAACTTATAGAAGCTGAAGAACATATACTATCACGTCATCAGCAAGTTATGTTTTCTAAAGAAATTATATCTTTAAAAAGAGGATCTTTAATTGATCGAGGCAGCCGTATAGTGGGACTACATCCTTTCTTAGACAGAAGAGGCATACTTCGAGTTGGTGGTCGACTGCAAAATGCAAATATGTCCTTCAATCAAAAACATCCAATTGTATTGAATAAATCGAATCTGACAGCCGCAATAGTGCGATCGTTTCATCTGGCAACTTTACATGGAGGAAACAGATTGACTGAAACATCCACAAAACGCAAATATTGGATTATTGGCTTGAAAGCAGCGATAAAAAAGTGTATACGATCGTGTCCAAGATGTATACGGTACAAACAAGAGACAGCGAAGCAGATAATGGGTAACTTGCCAGATTCGAGGGTTACAGCGATGCAACCTTTCTTATATACAGGAGTGGACTACGCTGGACCTATATGGATGAAGTGCTCCAGAAACAGAGGACAAAAGTGTTTTAAAGGATACATTGCTATATTTGTCTGCATGTCAACAAAAGCAATTCATCTGGAAGCTGTGAGCGATTTGTCCACATCAGCATTTTTGGCAGCCTTGAAACGGTTCTTTTCCAGAACAGGAAAGAGTGCTAAAATGTACAGCGACAATGGGACAAATTTTGTTGGAGCGAAAAATAGACTTGATGCGGACTACAAAGCTGTTATTCAAAGAAATCGAGACGTGATGCCAGTGCTGGCGGAGGAAGGTGTGGAGTGGCATTTTATCCCCCCGGCAGCCCCTCATCAAGGAGGGATTTGGGAGTCTGGCGTGAAATCTGTGAAGCATCATCTGAGACGTGTTATTGGCGAGACCAGATTAAGTTACGAGGAAATGGCCACATTGCTGTGCCAAATCGAAGCGGTTTTAAACTCAAGGCCATTGGTGTATATGGATAATGAAGAAGTGGAATCTCTTGATTTTTTGTCACCGAGTCATTTTCTGATTGGGAGGCAGACGACGGATGTACCGGAGTATGTCAACGAAGTGGTAGGATCTCTCAACAAGTGGAAGCTGATACAGAAGATGAGAAGAGATTTCTGGAATCGATGGAAAGAGGAATATCTTTCAACGTTGCAGCAGCGAAGAAGGTGGAACCGGCCAGAGGTGAATTTGGCGAATGGAGATGTAGTCATCATTAAAAACGAATTGACACATCCAGCGAAATGGCCTATGGGACGAATCATTGAGACTCATCCGGGCAAGGATGGGAGAGTTCGAGTTGTGTCATTGAAGTTGCAAGATTGCATATTAAAACGCCCTGTCTAGAAACTCTGTCCATTAATAAGAGCTTCGGATGAAGAGGTGGAAGAAGTGTCGCCACAAACAACAAAAGCAGGATTGAGGAATACGCAGTCGGCAAACAAGCATGTTTTTAGTGTATTAGTAATGCTGCTACTTGCTGCCACAAGTCAGATTGGAGCAGTGGCTACAACTGGAGGTTCAATCTCTGAGATAAGCAATTCTACTGCAATTTACCTGGATCACTTGGGAACTGTGGATGTAGTAGCGTCTTCATGGAATCTGCTAATCTATTTCAAGCTTGATCCGTTCTTTGAGGTAATTACCAAATCCGAACGATTGCTGGTGGATATGAGAAATACATGTGGAAAATTGATGACCTTTGAAGACCACTGTGGTCATGTACTGGACGAGATGGAGCAGATAGTGAAGGAGATGATATACACTAATCGATATTTGTTTCATGATGATGTGGCTAGATCCAAGAGAGCACCCTTAGAGTTTATTGGCTCGCTACAGCACATCCTCTTTGGCACGATGGATGCTGATGACAGGAAAGTTGTAGAAGAAAACATGAGGAAACTATTGGGAAATCAGCATGACCTGAAATACCTTGTGCAAAAACAGACGTCTATTCTGGAATCGTCAGTGAATGTCATTCGCAAAACGACGGAAGAAGTAAACAGCAACTTCAAAAGTATAACAGAACGGGTGAACAACATGACGGAAGCGATGAAGGAGGTATATTTGGTGTACCGCGAGTCCATCAAATTTTTCATGGTGACGAAAGAATTGCACATAATCATAAGTGAGAACCAGAGGGTCCAAGCGAAGATAATCGAATTGCTGATAGATATAAATCATGGTAAATTAAATCCCTCATTGCTCACGCCAATTCAGCTCCAGAATGAAATACACCAGATGCTGGAGAATATACCTGAAAGCCTTAAACTGCCGGGAAAGAAGCATAATCAGCTAAGCACCATATATAAGCTAATGAAGGCGAAAGCGTTTATAATAGACAATCAATTGGTGATATCTGCAGAAATACCATTATTCAACGATCATGTCTCCCAAATACACATTGTAATACCTGTGCCTGTTGTATATAATGGCATGAAACAGATAGTCGTTGCAAGAGAGCAGTTCATTTTATATAATTTTAATATGGATGCCTATCATTTGATGTCCGAGTTGGAGTTAAGCAGTTGTCAGAAAATGTCTGAGGAAGAATACGTTTGTGATGGTGGATGGCCCTGGATAGATGCGAATGATAATTCTTGCGAAATTTCATCAGTGAAACCTCTTGCGCGTCATCAGTGCCAATTTGCGCCTACGAGTATTGAAATTTTCTGGGTGCAATTACATCAACGAAACCATTGGTTGTTCAAGATGTTCAACGAGACAACCGCTCACGTGCAGTGTAAACCAGACGCTCAGAGGCTGCTGAAGATGCCATTGCAGGGTATCATGAAGGTGGAGCCCGGATGTGTTCTTCGAATGAAGGGTGGAGTGATACATGCTCCAATTCAATTCACATCAGAAAATAATATGGAGATGAAGTTGAGCTTGTATACCGATGTGGAGAGTATGACCAGATGGAATATGAGCGCATTGGGGCCAATGACCATTGACCACGGAAAAGAGATTGAGCTTTTGAAGAACCAGATCAAGGAACTAAAAAAGGAGAAGTTGCTTATAAGAGGACTAAACTTTCATCATGTCAGCGGTCATTTATCACTATGTATAATATTGACTATTTTGATTATATGTAGTACTATTTACTTATATTTGAAATGTAAATGTAAGCGCAAGCAAAATATCGTTAAGATAGATTTCACTCCTCATCAGCCAACAGAAATGGTATAATATTTAGTTTTTAGGCCCCGGGAAAATGTTCATGGAACAGGCTTTTGTTGATTCTCTAAAAATTTAACCTAAAATAAATCTATGAGCGTCAATGGTATTTTATGATTTGGGATAGCAAACATTGATGCATCGAGCAGATACAGATTGTCAGAGTAATTAAAATTGAGTTGTGATAAGGAAGTAAAAACTGTGTGAATGGAATTTTCCACTCATTTGAAGACCATGATAATGCTATCTAATGTTTGTTTAGGATCGTGGCTTAGGCTGGTTGGTCTGCGGTTGTAGAATATTTGGTTATGTTTCGTGGCGTATTTCGATTGGTCAGTTTAGGTTTAAGATTGAAAGAGAAAGAGCTAGTTTAAGTTATATAGTTGTCTTTTTTTTAATTAGGATAAGAATTATTGTAGTTTATAAATTTTCAATAAATGATCAGTACGAATTTAATACTCAACATCAATAGTTCGGTAACTAGCGCTGTTCATGTGATTAAGCCCTAATTCGGATTCGACCGCATTTGGATGTCGGGAGCCTTAAAGCAGCTCACTGTTTCAAATTTCAGCATAACCGGAGCATAAATGAGCCTTTTATGGTTGTTGGCTGAAGATCGGTCTCTATGGCAGCTGTTTCTAAATATAGCCCGATCTGGACCATATTCGAGACAGATGTTAATACAACTCACTGTTCCAAATTTCACTGTTCCTAGTTTTCAGAAACGACGTTTTATGTGCTCTCTTTTAGTAATCTAAAAATAAAAATTTGGTATCTAAATTTCGGACGGCGTACCTAGTGGGGCCGCCCAAATGTATTTAGGATAAGATAACGTATCTAATATAAAATTGTCGGACCAAGTGTTAGGGGGACCATCCCAACCCCAAAACACCCGTAAAACGGACATATTTACCGACCATGGCAATATGGGACTCAAATGAAAGATATTTGCGAGTAGAATACGAATCTGATATTCAAATATGTGATCAAGTTTCCCCAAAACACCCCCAAAACGGAACTTTTACTGACCTTGGCAATATAGGGCTTAAATAAAATGTATTTAAGTGTAGAATACGAATCTGATATCCAAATGTGGGGCCATTTGGATATCCAAATGTGAGGCCCCTCCCAAAACCCCAAAGAGAACAAAATTACGACCTTAGCAATATCAATTGCTGACTTTTGCAATAAGGGATTGAAATGAAAGTTATTTGAGATTAAAAAACGAATTTGATATCCAATTTTGAGGCCAACGATGCTGATATATTTTTAGGTCTAAGTGTTTGGGGGACCAAATCACTCCCTAAAACACTCCTAAATTGGAGTCATTTACGCACCACGTCAATGTGGGGCTCAAATGAAAGATATTGGGGAGAAGAGTACGATATTGATACCCACTTTCGGGCCAAATTTTCTGGACGCATAAAGGTATTTAGGAGTAGAATACGAATCTGATATCCAAACGTGGACAGTGTATTTGGGGCCAAGTGTTTGAGGACGCCTCATCCCATAAAATCCCCTTAAACCAATGGCAATGTGGGGTTTAAATAAATGGTATTTAAGAAAAGAGCACCTTGTTGATATTTTTTCGGGACCAATTGTCTAGGGGACCACATCATCACCGGACATCATATATCGGGCTGGAATAAAGACTTTTAAGAAATGAGTATTATCTAACAGCCAAAAGTTTATTACCCTAAACCCTCCGAGCGAATTCATAGAGCAATAAAAATCATATGGAATTCAGATAGAAGCATTGTTGTTGTTGTTGTAACCACATTTTGATGTGGAGGTGGCGATCCTCGTCAAGCTCCTGTAGATGAGCAAGCTCGTTCCGATCCAAAGAGCCGGTCGCTGCGGGAACAGGGTGGCCATTGGTTATTTATAGGCGCCAATAACTCGCCTTGTCATATTGACAACCATAAGCACTCATTATTTGTGCAAGAGCCGCTGCCCCCCGACCTCTCACTGAGACTCTTCGCTCGATACCGCTGATTGTCCACGACTGCCGTTGCAGCATTCCACAATCCGCAACCAGTGCACGCTACCAGGCGCTCGCAGCTAAGCTTATCGTGACAGTAAAGAACACCACACAGATCGGACCTCAAAGTTCCAGCTTGTGTGGTGCATACAGCTATCCCGTGCCGGAAAAGCTTTATATTGTTATACTGTTAGTCAAGCGATATACATATTTCCGTAGCATGGTATTTCACCAATAGCTCTTAATTGTGGAAAATAAATATTCAAAGGATAATTTTGATCCATATAAAGTAAAAGAAGTCGCAGCGGAGCTGCTTTTTGTTCGCTTTATAAATCAAAAAGTAACCTCGTAAAAGAAAATTTTATGTTTGGAATTCCGTGTTACTTACAAAGTACCTAATTGTTTTCCATACCACTCCCCTAAATTGGTTCATGTTTGGTATTGTGTCCGGTACCGGTGTCAATTAGCCGCGAAAGCCGGGCAATGACCTAGGAAATGCTCCAACGTCTCATCTTCATGCCCACATGCCCAACACATGTCATCACTTGCCGCACTGATTTTGCATAAGTGAGCTCGTAGTCCTATGTGTCCCGTCATGATACTAAAAGCTATACTGATCTCCTTCTTACTTCCTTTCAGTAATAGCCTCGTCCTCTCACGATCCGGATCACCCCATATGATTTTCGCCGTCCTACCGACTGTTTCGCTGTTCCACAGTGTTACATGCACGTTTGTTGCCCACGCCCTTAAATCGGACTGTGTTGACCCGAAAGGCTTCGCGTTAACCAAGTTTATCGACGGCAGTCCTCTGGCCTTCACCGCCAAATCGTCTGCCCTTTCATTTGTGGCCCGGCACCCAAACGATGCGGATTGTACCACCCTCGGAGAAGGCGTTAATCTCCATCTTACACTGCATGACTGTTCCTGACCTTACCCTTCTGGTTGTTATTGCCCTTATGACCACTTTACTGTCCGCTGTCCGTAAAGATGTTAACACTCGACGTCCTCACGTTAAAACCACACCACCTCACGCATTCCGCGATCGCCCGGATCTCTGCCTGCAGGACCGTATTATGGTCAGGCAGTCTAAAACAGATCTCAGTTCCTGGGTTCTCAATATAGACCCCCAAGCCCACTTTGTCCTCAAGCTTTCATCCATCCGTGTAACATGATCTTCCAGACGCCAATACTAGGGTTCCGTCAGTCCAAGACTGTGCCGCTGGCAGCAGTGCCAAACATCTGTGAGCCTTCTCAGTACGCTTCTGAATGTGACACTTCCAATTAAGTTTCCTATCCAAGATCACTCCTGAGTATTTTGACCTTGTTGGATATCTAAATCGTCTTATTGAGGAAATGTGGTGCGTCAAATTGACCAACCTTCGTCCTCCTCGTGAAGTGGTATATTTCAGTCTTCTCTGGGTTAGCACTGAGACCTCTGGGACTAGCCCAGTCATATGCCATTTGAAATACCTTTTCGGCCCTTCTGCATTGCGGGTTCGGATTCTTACCCTTAAGAAGTATTATAACATCATCTGCATAGCAGACGGGTTGAAATCCCTCCTCAGTTAGCATCCGTTATGGTGGTCATCCAAAGGAGTGATGGTAAAATGCCCTCCTTTGGCGTAACATGTGCCATTTTCTGTCCTATATATGTGTCGTGGGACCAGCAATTTATTCACCTGTTCCTTAGCATATGGTTTATCCAGTCTCTAAAGATCCGGTCTACCGGGTCACACCTACTTCTGTGTGAAAGGGAACACATTTAATATTGGTCAATACACAATTTATGGATTAAATAACAATTTAAGTAGTTCAATTAAATATATGTTTAGCATATGCCAATCACTTGCCTGACACAAAAAAAAAAAAAAAATAAACACAATTAACAATTAATAATTTTTATAAGTCAATACCATGTTTAATCGAACAAAATTAGGTATTAGAAAGTGTATTTTTTTTCTCTCCATTAAATATTATTAATTATAATTGCAATAATAGGACGGCAAAAATCATATGGGGTGATCCGAATCGTGATAGGGCGAGGCTATTACTGAAAGGAAGTAAGAAGGAGATCAGTACAGCTAAACAAAAATTTATTGTGAAAAACGTTATGCTGAAATAGTAACGTTTATCCAGTCTCTAAGGATCCGGTCCACCCGGTACTGGTCTAAGGATTGGATCAATGTGTCTGTCCGTACATTGTTTGCATTAACATATTTTTAACTAGCTGACGCGGGCACGCTCCGCTGCGCCTTCTTTTACTTTATATGGAACAAAAGTCTCATTGGAATGTTTATTTTCGACAATTAAAGATCTTTTAGTGATATACCATGCTAACTTGACTAACAGTTTTACAATATAAGTGCCTTTATCTGAATCCCATATGATCTTTATTGGTCTACGAATTTAAGTTTGGATGTTTCATTTCTGCCCGATATTCTCATGATGTCTGATTTAGTGGTGTTTACGGGGGAGAGGTGGTCCGTCGGCCTTGAAAAAATATCAGCATCGTGCTCTTGTCTCAAATACCATTTATTCAAATCCCATATTGCCTTTGGTTTAAGAGGAGTTTACAGGATGAGGCGTCCCTAAACACATGGGCCCAAAAAAGGTTATCAAATTCGTTTTCTAATCTCAAATACCTTTCATTTGAGCCTTTCAATTTTCGACCATGCCAATATGTCATGGTCGAAAATTTTTTTCCCCTTGGGGGTGTTTTGGGAAAGCGGTGATGCCCTTAATACATGGTCCTACATTTGGATATCAAATTCGTATTCTACTCCCAAATACCTTTATTTGAGCCCCATATCGCGATGGTCACTAAAACATTGCTGTTTGTGGGGTATTTTGGGAAAGGGGTAGACCCTCAGAAAATTGGTCCCGAAAATAGGTATCAATTCTTGCTCTACCCCCAATACCTTTCATTTAAGCTCCACATTGACATAGTCGCTAAATATGGCCGATTTAGGGGTGTTTTGGCGATTGGGGTGGTCGCCCAAGCACTAAGCCCGGAAAATATATCAGCGACGTGTTCTATTCTCATATATCTATATAACATTTATTTTTACCCCATATTGCCATTGCCCTCAAAATTGGGTATCAAATACGTTTTCTAATCTCATTTAAACACCTTATTGCCAAAGTCAGCAAATATGTCCGGTTTGGGGTATTGGCCCTAAAAACTATGAATATTTAGTTCCCCTCTCTTTAAGACCCAAATTGTCTTGGTGAGCCAATACGTCCTATTTGGGGGTTGTTATGGTGGTGCGACGTCCGCTAGACAGTTGGCCCCTAATGTTCATATCAGATACGTGGTCCACACGCAAATACCTTTAATTTGACCGTGTTGGGGGGTGTTTTGGGGGATGGGCGACCACTCAGTGAGTTGGCCTTGAAACTATATATCGGATTAGTGTTCCACTTTAAAAACCCTCTTATTTGCGCCTCATATTGCAATAGTCAGAAAATACTTACTAAGTGGGTGGTGTTGTGGGGTGGCGCCGTCCGATAGACACTTTTCTCAAATATGGATAACAAATTCATGCTTTACACCCAAAGACCTTTCATTTGAGCCCCATATTGCTGTGGTCGTAAATTTGTTCCCTTTGGGGGATGTTTTTGGTAAGAGCCTCCCAAACACTTGGTCCCAGATTTGGATATCAGATTCTAATTCTACACTCAAACACCTTTTATTTAAGACCCATATTCCCATGGTCAGTAAATAAGTCATGTTTGGGGGGTGTTTTGGGGAAGGGGTCCACCCCCCAGAAACGTGATCCCACATTTGGATATCATATTCGTATTAAATACACTTCATTTGAGTCCCATATTGCCATGATCGGTATATGTCCGATTTGGGGGTGTTTTGGTGGTTGGGGTGGGGTGGCCCCATAGACACTTTTTCCGAATATTGATATCAGATTTGTGCTTTGCTCCCAAATACCTTTCATTTGAGCCCTATGTAGCTATGGTCGTAAATGTGGCCCCTTTGGGGAAGGTTTTTGGGAAGGGGCGGCCCCCCAAACACTTGGTCTCATATTTGGATATCAGATTCAAATTCTGCACTCAAATACCTTTTATTTAAGACCCATATTCCCATGGGATGGGGGTATACTAATTTCGTCATTCTGTTTGTAACACCTCGAAATATGCGTCTGAGACCCCATAAAGTATATATCTTCTTGATCGTCATGTCATTTTAAGTCGATCTAGCCATGCCCGTCCGTCTGTCTGTCGAAAGCACGCTAACTTTCGAAGGAGTAAAGCTAGCCGCTTGAAATTTTGCACAAATACTTTCTATTAATGTAGGCCAGTTAGGATTGTAAATGGGCCAAATCGGTCCATGTTTTGATATAGCTGCCATATAAACCGATCTTGGGTCTTGACTTCTTGAGCCTCTAGAGGGGGCAATTCTCGTCCGATTTGACTGAAAATTTGCTCGTACTGTTTTGGTACTTCCAACAACTGCGCTAAGTATGGTTCAAATCGGTCCATGTTTTGATATAGCTGCTATATAAACCGATCTGGGATCTTCGCTTCTTGAGCCTCTAGAGTGCGCAATTCTCATATGATTTGGCAGAAATTTTGTACAACGCCTTCTCTAATGACCTTCAACATACGCGTTCAATATGGTCTGAATCGATCAATAGCTTGATACAGCTCCCATATTAACCTATCTCCCGATTTTGCTTCTTAAGCCCCTACAAGGCGCAATTCTTATTCGAATGAACTCAATGACTTCTAATATGGTCTTCAACATTCAATTTAATTATGGTCCGAATCGGACTATGATTTGATTTGAGATTAGTATAACAATTCTTTTCCATTATTCTTTGTTAGCCTAAAAATTAGATACCGCGCATAGAACTCGACGAATGCGATCCATGGTGGAGGGTATATAAGATTCGGCCCGGCCGAACTTAGCACGCTCTTACTTGTTCTTTTCTCAAATATTTTCAAAATTGACACTGTTGTTAGATGCATTGCAGGAATGCCGAAATTTTCACCACCGGTACCGTTACCGAAAATTTCGCTTGCAGGTACGCAGCTCACATGAAATTTTCTTTGCGTAACAGGGCGACATAAGAGGCATTGATGAATTTTTCTTTCAACTACGAATGAAAACGTTTGTTTTACAATAATAGCTCCATGCAACATGAAATAAAGTTATAAATAGGATTAAATTCAGCTCAAATTATAAATCGATGTTGGTCGCCATCTTGTATTCTAGACAACTTTTTCTCAGTGGCGACATAAATATCTTGACAGACCCGACAATTTCAGACAAGCTAAAAGCGAAATATTAGGTTCAATTAGGAAATTTCTACATTCAATTAAAAATTTGCTGAAATCGGTCCAAAAAAGGAATTTCTATCATTGATTTACAATTTTGCAGTTTCAATTTATGATAAACTCAAAAATCCAATTCCAAAGTGGTTACTAACTACATAAATCAAATATTTGAAAGTTGCTCTTTGTTTTAAGCAACTGTTTTAATAACAACAAATAATTGATATTTTTCACGTGAATAAAAATCTGTTTATTTCATTGGATTAAATTGCAAGAAAAAAGGAAGAAAAAGTAAGAGCGTGCTAAGTTTGGCCGGGCCGAATCTTACATACCCGCCACCATTTATCGCATTTGTCTAGTTCTATGCGCGGTATCTCTTTTTAGGCAAACAAAGAATATTGAATTAGAACTGTTATGCTATTGCAGCTATATCAAGTTATAGTCCGATTCGGACCATAAATGAATGCAGAACATTGTAGAAGTCGTTGTGTAATATTTCAGTTCAGAGCACCACACAGGATGAAACTTTGAGCTCCGACTTGTGTGGTAAGCTGAAAGCATCCACAGCTTAATTAAATACTGAGTGCCAATGATACTCGAGATGACAAGGCGAGTTATTGGCGCCTTCAAATAACCAATGGCCAATATCAGCGTCTGTTTCCAGGTTAGGGGCGTCTGGAGGCGAGCGTCCGATCTTGGAACAATCGGCTCGCCACAACGAGGGATACATGCAATCCCACAAAACCCATGCGGTTGGGGCGCTGGGCCAGTAACTCGTCCCCGGAAAACTATGAGAACTACTATGAAACACAAAGGAATAGTAAAAACGGACCCCCCCCCCCCAACCTTGACGACCCACGCAAACGAAAAAAGGACCATGATTTGCGGATCTGCACGTGGAATGTCCGCACTCTTTATATAGAAGGTGCAGTATACGCAAAAAATACAAGGCAGATATTACCGCCTTACTGGAAGTGCGATGGACTGGGAAAGGCGTCACTACAACATCAAACGGTGACGAACTATACTATAGCTGCCATAACACGAGGCATGAATTTGGCTGTGGATTTGTGGTTAGTCGGAGACTTAAACAACTTGTCTCCAGATTTACTCTCGTGGATGAGAGGCTAGCCACAATCCGCATTAAAGCCAAATTCTTCAGCATCAAAAAACACGATTTCAACATAAAAATATGCAGAAAGCCACATAGCTGTCACCTGATCAAAACACGAGAAACCAAATTGATCACGTTGTGATAGATGGAAGGCATTCATCCAGCGTGTTAGATGTACGATCGATCCGTGGAGCGAATATAGATTCCGATCATTTCCTTGTTGCAGCAAAGTTTCGCACCCGTTTGAACATGGCGAGGAAAGTACGATCTGACACTGCACGGAAGCTGGACATTGAAAAGCTGCAAACACAACAAATGGCAGCGGCATACTCCACTCGACAGACCCAACTGCTTGATGAAAGCCCTCCTTTTCCGATGATATAATGGCGCAGTAGCAAACTATTGCCCACTCCATGGAAAAGGCTGCAAAATCCGTACGTGGGTACCGGAAGCCTCTTCCAAGAAACCCATGGTACGACCAAGAGTGTTAAGATGCTACTGAAGCCAAGAATGCGGCATATATGGAGAGGTATCGGGAGAAAAGGAGAGAGGGGAAACATTTATTCCGCAGAAAGAAAGAGGAAATGGAAAGACAAGAGTGTGAACGAATTGCGATGTACAGGCGTCAGACTGAAGTCCGGAAATTCTACCAAAGAATTAAACATTAAACCGATGGTCTTGGTACAGGCACATCCTCCTGCAGAGACAAAGAAGGAAATCTGGTAACTGACACAGATAACATACTGAGGAAATGGAAAGAACATTTCACCCAACTGCTAGTGTCCGACTTTGACGGCGAAGAGACAAGACCGAATGTGCCAACTACAGAGGAATAAATTTCCTCCTCATCGCATACAAGATACTCTCGAGCGTAGGTAATTGGAGAGATAATTGGGCGGCTTTAGACCTGGTAAATCCACCCTGGACCAGATATTCACATTGCGCCAAATCCTGGAAAAGACTCGAGAAGGACAAATCAACACCTATCACCTCTTTGTTGACTACAAAGCCGCCTTCGATACTCCTTTACGTTCAAACTTTACGTTCAAAGGTATTTCAAGCCATGTCTGAGTTTGGTATCCCTGCAAAATTATTAAGACTCTGCAGGATGACACTTGCTGATACGCGTTCCTCAGTAGGAATTGGAAAGAATCTCTCCAAACCATTTAATACCAAACGAGGTTTCAGACAAGGAGACAGCCTATCGCGTGATCTTTTTGATATCCTGCTGAAGAAGATTATACGAGATGCAGATGTGAATAGATATGGCACACTAATCACCAGAGAACACATGCCACTCGCCTATACCGACGATATCGACATCATGGATCGGTCACCGGAAGAGAGAATCGAAAGATAGTCAGTGAAAATGGGCCTGCCAGTAAATGGAGATAAGACGAAGTGGATGGTTTCAACTCCCAAAACTCCTTGAACAACCGAGTATATAAATAAAATTGTGAAAGTTGGGAACCACAACGTTGAGATAGTCAGTAACTTTATCTAACTCAGCACAGCCGTAATCAAAACGAATGACAGCAATTTTGAGATTAAGCGAAGAATAATACTGGCAAACAGATGCTACTTTGTACTAACTAAGCAGTTTAGAAACAAGGCCACCTCTCGACAGACGAAGATTACACTGTACAAGACACTGATACTACCTGTGCTGTTATATGGTTCTGAAGTATGTGTACTTGTGAAAGCATATAAGGCAGTGCTTGGAGTATTTGAGAGAAAATTTCTTCGTTAAATATATGGACCAGTTTGCGTTAATGGAGAATATATGTATGACGACGATATCATAGTTACCGCATCAAAATACAACGGCTGCGTTGGCTAGGTCATGTTGTCAGAATGGATGAAGAAGCTCCAGCAACCAAATCTTTTGAAGGCAAACCCGGTGGTACACGCAAACCGGGAAGACCAAAAGCCCGATGGAAAGATCAAGTGGTGGAAGACACCTCGAAACTTGGTGTCAGAGATTATAGTATAAGCGCATTAGATCGAGGCGCTTGGAACGCTATTCTACGTTCGGCTATTGGAACAATGTTCTGTCATAGCCAATTAATGTAAGTAAATGCCTATGGACATGTAGATGTAATCCTACATCTTATGCATCTTGACATTGTGGATATTCAAATTGCAGCGACCACTGCCGTGAGTTTAAGGGAGCTTTCTCATTGGTCATGTGGCGGCTAAGGACACTGTGTTATCCTTGATACAATATCCGATGTTCCAGACAGTGTGGACTACACCCTACCTGAGCCGCTTTATGATAAAAATTACTGTACCACTATTCCTGATAGAACCGATTGGAACTACGATATCCCTGGTAATAGAAGTTACATAGACTCCGATACGGATGGTTCCAAACTAACCAACCAGGTGGGCTTGTCATATCGAAGAGGTTACCCGAACACTGCGGTGCGGAGGTGGTGGAATATCTAAGATATAATGTCATTACGACGATTAGCATAAATATATTCTCGGACAACCAGGCAGCCACTAAATCCCTGGAGAACGTATTTCCGAACACAAAAACCGCCCTCGACTGTCGAAGGTCTCTCAACGAGATGGCTGAACAGTTCAAAATTCACCTGTTCTGGGTGCCGGGCCACAGAGATATCCCAGCGAAGTATAAAGCGGACGAGTTTGCGAGACTAGGAATTACTCGACACATTTCAGGGATACTGGAATCAGTGGAAATGCCCGTAGCGGTCTACTGTTTTGCTGCCATTGACTAGAACAGACGTCTCAACCATTGTGTCCGTCATGACAGGTCACTGTCTAGTCGGAAAAATGCTGACAGACTGAAGGTTGCCAGCAACGACTTTTGCAGAAGCTGTAGGGACATCGAGGAAGAAGAGACTATAGAACACCTTCTGTGGATGTGTCCCGCTCTAGCAGTTAGGAGGAGTTCCACTTAAGGTTCTCATTTCTTTGAGAACCTGTCTGATTTGGCGGATGTGAACATTCGCAAGTTATTGGGCGGTTTAAAGCGATCCGGATGGTTCAACGGTAGGCAATAATAGGCATCTTCCTTCTTCTGTTCCTGTGGTATGTGATGGCAGACGCCACTTAAACCTAACCTAACCTATGTAAAGATCTTAGACAGGAAACTGAATTGGAAGTGTCACATTCAGGAGCGTACTGAGAAGGCTCACAGGTGTTGGGGACTATATAGAGGGGCCGTAGGCTCAAAATGGGGCCTGAATTCGCGGATAGTCCACTGGCTCTACAGGAACGTGATAAGACCGATACTTACTTACGCCTCATTTGTTTGGTGGACTGCTATGGAGAAAAGTGCAACCTAAGGACCATACAACAGTTTCAGAGAACATGTTTTCTTGGCATAGGCGGAGCGATGAGGACCACGCCCACTAGGGCACTGGAGACTATACAAGATATCCGACCCATTGACATACAGATTAAGTGTGAGGCAGCCACTGCGCCTGTGAGACTTAAGGCGATGGGAGAATGGATTGAGGATGGGAACAGCTTATACCATCGTGGTATAATCGAGGCGTCGATAGAAATCCTGGAAGGAAGGGGAGAGGTTACCCATTGGATACCTGAGATGAACCCTGAGCTTCAGTGCGAGGCACTGCTGCCTGCGAGACAGTCTTGGATTGACGGAACCCTGGTATTGTTATCTGGAAGATCATACTACACAGGTGGATCCAAGCTAGAGGACAGAGTGTGCCGGAGAGACTGCCTGGCTATTGCACAGTCCTGCAGGCGGAGATCCGGGCGATCACGAAATGCGTGACGTGGTGGGGTATTAATACGTGGACGTCGAGTGTGAACATCTTTATGGACAGTTACCTGGCCATCACGGCAGCAACAACCAGGACGGTTAATTCACGAACCGTCTTCCTGCGTAAGCAGAAGATTAACACCTTCTTTTAGAATGGCACGATCCGCATCGTCTGGATGCGGAGTAAGGGGAAATGAAAAAAAAAAACAGACGTTTTGGCAGTGAAGGCAAAGGGACTGCCATCAATAAACTTGGTTAAGCCGAAGCCTTTCGGGTCGATGCAGTCCGAGTTAAGGGCGTGGGTTACGAAAGCACATGTAATACTGTAGAACAGCGCAACGGTTGGTAAGACGACGAATATCATATGGGAAATCCAGGTTCTGAAAGTCGAGGCTTTGCTGAAAAGAGGTAAGTAGGAGGTCAGTATAGCTTTCGGTATCATAACAGGCCAAATGTATAGGGTATGAGGGCATTTTGCCATTGTCCGGCTTTCGCGGCTAACAGATATCGGTACTTAAGTGGGGATACAATATCAGGCATGAACCAACTTAGGGGCGTGGTATGGAAAACAATTAGGGATTTTGTAATTAGTTCCTGACTTAGTATATCATCTCCGTGGTTACTTTTTATAGCAATTAGATCGCAAAACAATCCGATTACTGGATTATGTGACTGCCCAAAGTGGCACTATCGGAATACTATTCACACAATCTTTCCCAATCGTGTGGTTCACTCCCTTGTGGTTTTCGCCCATCCGAATCCCTTTCTTAGACCAATTAGTTCTGGGGTCCACCATGGCGGTCGCTCTTTTTCCCGTGGCTTAGCACTAGGACATGCTGACACAAGTGAGTCATTCAGGGGCTTCGTGATCTGATTTACCATTACGCCGATGTCCTTCACAGTTTCCACTTCCTTTTCTGGTCTAGAAGTGATAGTCGTGCGGATTGTGTGCCGAAATGTAACCCATTCCGCTTTTCTTCTGTTGAGCGGAGGGACCACTTCTGCAGTATCCTCTCTAAGCTTCCGATGACCAGAGATCCTGTGCCCATTCAACGAATGAATTGAAATATTACACAATGACTTCTACAATGTTCAGCATTCATTTATGGTCTTAACAGTTCTTATTCAATATTCTTTGTTTGCCTAAAGGGGATACTGCGCATAGAACTCCACAAATGCGATCCATGGTGGAGGGTATATAACATTCGGCTGGGCCGAACTTAACACGCTCTTACTTGTTTTTATACCCTCCACCATAGGATGGGGGTATACTAATTTCGTCATTCTGTTTGTAACTACTCAAAATATTCGTCTGAGACGTGTCATGACGTGTTATGTGGATCTAGCCATGTCTGTCCGTCCATAAAAACTAATCTTGGGTCTTGACTTCTAGAGGGCGCAATTCTTATCCGATTGGAATGAAATTTTGCACGACGTGTTTTGTTATGATATCCAACAACTGTGCCAAGTATGTTTCAAATCGGTCGATAACCTGATATAGCTGCCATATAAACCGATCTTTTGTCTTGAATTCTTGAGCCTCTAGAAGGCGCAATTCTTATTCGATTGGAATAAAATTTTACACGACGTCTTTTGTTATGATATCCAACAACTGTTTCAAGTATGGTTCAAATCGGTACATCACCTGATAAAGCTGCCATATAAACCGATCTTGAGTCTTGGCTTCTTGAGCCTCTAGAGTACGCAATTCTTATCCGATTGGAATGAAATTTTGCACGAAGTATTTTGCTATGATATCCAACAACTGTACCAAGTATGGTTCAAATCGGTCAATAACCTGATATAGCCGTCATATAAACCGATCTGGGATCTTGACTTCTTGAGCCTCTAGAGGTCGCAATTATTATCCGATTTGCGACGAATCCTCTCATGACCATCAACATACGTGTTTATTATGGTACGAATCGGTCTATAGCCTGATACAGCTCCCATATAAATCCATCTCTCTATTTTACTTCTTGAGCCCCTAAGTGAGCAATTCTTATTCAAATTGTCAGACATTTAACACAGGTCTCCAACATATAATTTAATTGTGGTCTGAACCGGACCATATCATGATATCGCTCTAATAGCTGAGCAAATCTTTCTTTTATTCTTTTTTGCCTTAGAAGAGAGATGGGTTGGGCGATTTAAGCAAAATTTTGTTAACACACTTATATTACCTAAGATCAAATATTCAGCATCACAATCTGAGGTGATCGCATAGGAGGGCCGCCCACACCCAAAACCCGCCAAACGGATTTATAGACCAATGACTACAATATGGGTATCAAATTAAAGGTATTTAAGAGAAGAAATCGAATCTTATATCCAACTAGCTGACCCGGGCCCTCTCCGCTGCGCTACTTTTACCTTATGTGGGACAAAAGTTTCCTTGGATTATTTATTTTCGAAAGTTAAAGTTCTTTTAGTGAAATACCACGATAAGAAAATAGTATATCACTTAACTAACAGTTCAACAATAAAAGTGCCTTTACCTGAATACCATATGATCTTTGTTGGTCTACGAATTTAAGTTTGGATGTAAGGTGTACTCCATTCTTAAAATACTTTATTCCAGCCCGATATTCTCATGATGTCTTATTTAGTGGTGTTTTCGGGGGAGAGGTGGTCTCCCAGATACTTGGCCCGGAAAAAATGTCAGCATCGTGCTCTTCTCTCAAATACCATTTATTTAAACCCCATATTGCCATTGGCTTAAGAGGAGTTTACAGGATGAGGCGTCCCCAAACACATGGCCCCAAAATAGGTTATCAAATTCGGTTTCTAATCTCAAATACCTTTCATTTAAGCCACATATTGGCATGGTCGAAAAATTTGTTCCCTTTGAGGGTGTTTTGGGAAAGGGGTAATGCTCTAAATACATGATCCTACATTTGGATATCAAATTCATATTCTACTCCCAAATACCTTTATTTGAGCCCCATATTGCGATGGTCAGTAAAAAATTGCTGTTTGTGGGGTATTTTGGGAAAAATTGGTCACTAAAGTGGGTATCAATTCTTGTTCCATCGCCAAATACCTCTCATTTAACCTCCACATTGACGTGGTCGGTAAATATGCCCGATTTAGGGGTGTTTTGGGGATTGGGTGGTCTCCCAAACACTAAGCCCGGAAAATATATCAGCAACGTGCTCTATTCTCATATAACCATATATCATTTATTTGAACCCCACATTGCCATTGGCCTCAAAATTGGATATCAAATTCGATTTCGAATCTCATTTAAACTCCTTATTGCAACAGTCAGCAAATATGTCCGGTTCGGGGTATTGACCCCAAAAACTATGAATATTTAGTTCCACTCTCTTAAAGTCCCAAATTGAGCCTCATATTGCAATAGTCAGAAAATACATACTATTTGGGTGGTGTCGTGGGGGTGGGGTGGCCCATAGACACTTTTCCCGGATATTGATATTAAATTCGTGCTTTACTCCCAAAGACCTTTCATTTGAGTCCCATATTGCTATGGTCGTAAATTTGTCCCCTTTGGGGGATGTTTTTGGTGAGAGCTCCCCAAACACTTGTTCCCATATTTGGATATCAAATTCGTATTCTACTCGCAAATACCTTTCATTTGAGTCCCATATTGCCACGGTCGATAAATATGTCCGATTTAGGGGTGTTTTGGGGCTTGGGGTGGTCCCCCTAGCACTTGGTCCGACAATTGGATACGTACGTAGATACGTTTTCCTATCCTAAATACCTTTCTTTTGAGTCCCATATTGTCATGATTGGTCTAATTATATGTTTGGTAGATTTTAGGGTGGGGCAGCCCCCCTAGGTACCCCATCCGAAATTTGGATACAAAATTTTTATTTTTAGGGTACTATATGAAAGCACACAAGATTTTGTTTAAATCGCACCATCCATCTCCGAGATCTGGCGTTTCTGAAAATTAGGGTAAGGGGGAGGGTCCGCCCCCCCCCCCCCTTCAGATATAAAAAAATGTAGTACCCTATTTTCACCACGGGGTCATTATGCACCATATGTGAAAATTTCAAGAAAATCGGTTCAGCCGTTTCTGAGTCTATAAGGAACACACAAACAAACAAACAAATAAACAAACCTACAAATAAACAAACCTACAAACAAACACAAATTGATTTTTATATATAAGATTGTGGGACTTATTGTTTCGTGGGTCACCCCGCCGACCACGGCAGTATAGATCTTAAATGAAAGGTCTTTGGGAGTAGAGCACGAAATTGACTTCCACTTTTGAGACTAAGTCTCTGGTGATCCACCACACCCTTAAATAGGAATTTTATATATTGGGATTAAAATAAGAGGTATTTGAGAGTAGAAAAATCCACAGTAAAATTGGAATACATTTTCAACAGAAATTAGGCAGAAATTTCCAAATTAATAGTACTTTTCTCCAACATAGCATTATCGGGCGCGGCAGAGCGGGCCGTGCTCAGCTAGTCTTATATATAAAAATCGATTTGTATTTGTTTGTTTGTACGTTTGTTCGTGTATTCCTTATAGACTCAAAAACGCCTTAACTGATTTTCATGAAATTTTCACTGATGGTGTATAATGATCCCTTGGCGAAAATATGGTACTAAATTTGTTAATATATGAAGGGGGGGTGGACTCTCCCCCTTAAGCTAATATATTTATCGACCATGGCCATATGGGACACAAATGGAAGGTATTTGCAAGCAGAACACGAATCTGATATTCAAATGTGGGATCAAGTTTCTGAGGTCCACCCTTCTCCAAAACAAAAAAAAAAAATATTTGAGTGTAGAATACGAATTTGATATCCAAATGTGGGGCCACTTGGGAGGCCGCTTCTCCTAAAAACATCCCCCAAAGTGGACAAATATACGCCCATAGCAAAGGGGGCTCAAACGGAAGGTCTTTGGGAGTAAAGCACGAATTTGATATCAATATTCGGAAAAGTGTCTATGTAGCCACCCTTCCCCCATCAAACTACCGATATATGACGTATTTGCTGACCATTCCAATATGAGACTGTAATAAGAGATAGATATAGATGTTCATGGCCAAGTCACATAATAGCCGCCCAAACCCGTTCATGTTTGCCGACATGGAAATATGGGGCTCAAATGATAGGTATTTGGGAGTAGACCACGAATCTGATATCCATATTCGGAACCAACTGCCTAGGGGACGTCCCACACCCAAATAGGACGTATTTGTCCACCATAATAATTTGGGTCCTAAGGGGTGGATCTCGTTATTGATAGTTTTTAGGACCCATACCCCAAACCGAACATGTTTTCTTAATTTTGCAATAAGGAGTTTATATAAAAGGTATTTGAGATTAGAAAACGAATTTGATATCCAATTTTAAGGCCAATGGCAATATGTGGTTTACCCAAATGATATTTGAGAGTCGAGCACGATGCTGATATATTTTCAGGGCTAAGTGTTTGGGAGACCACCCACTCCCCAAAACACCCCATAAATTGGTCATATTTACCGACCACGTCAATGTGGGGCTCAAATGAAAGGTATAGGGGAGAGTACGAAATTATTGGGTTGCCCAAAAAGTAATTGCAGATTTTTAAAAAGAGAGTAAATGCATTTTTAATAAAACTTAGAATGAACTTTCATCAAATATACTTTTTTTACACTTTTTTTCTAAAGCAAGCTAAAAGTAACAGCTGATAACTGACAGAAGAAAGAATGCAATTACAGAGTCACAAGCTGTGAAAAAATTTGTCAACGCCGACTATATGAAAAATCCGCAATACTTTTTGGGCAACCCAATAATACCCACTTTCGGGACCAATCTTCCAGGCGTCTTCACCTTCCCCAAAACACCCCACAAACACCAATTATTTACTGACCATCGCAATATGTGGCTCTAATAAAGGCATTTGGGAGTAGAATACCAATCTGTTATCCAAATGTGGGACCATGTATTTGAGGCACCGCCCTTTCGCCGCCCCATCCTAAAACCTACCAAACATACATTTAGACCAATGACGACAATATGGGACTCAAATGAAAGGTATTTAGGATAAGAAAACGTATCTGATATCCAATTGTCGGACCAAGTGCTAGGGGGACCACCCCAAGCCCCAAAACGCCCTAAATCGGACATATTTACCGACCACGGCATTATGGGACTCAAATGAAAGGTATTTGCGAGTGGAATACGAATCTGATATCCAAAAGTGGGACCACGTGTCTGGGGGTCCACCCCTTCCCCAAAACACCCCCCAAACAGGACTTATTTACTGACAATGGCAATATGGGGCTTAAATAAAAGGTATTTGAATACGAACCTGATATCCAAATATGGGACCAAGTGTTTGGGGAGCCATCTCTCACCAAAAACATCCCCCAAAGGGGACAAATTAACGACCATAGCAATATGGGGCTCAAATGATAGGTCTTTGGGTGTAAAGCAAGAATTTGATATCAATATTCGGAAAATGTGTCTATAGGGCCACCGCACCCCCTCAACACCACCCAAATAGCAAGTATTTTCTGACTATTGCAATACTAAGCTCAAATAAGAGGGTTTCTAAAGTGGAACACGAATCCGATATATATTTTTAAGACAAACTCACTGAGTGGAGTACATCTTACATCCAAACTTAAATTTGCAGACCAATAAAGACCATATGGGATTCAGATAAAGGCACTTATATTGTTAAACTGTTAGTCAAGTTTGCAAGGTATTTCACTAAAAGGTCTTTAATTGTCGAAAATAAATATTCCAAGGAAACTTTTGTTCCATATAAAGTTAAAGAAGGCGCAGCGGAGGGGGCTCGGGTCAGCTAGTAGACTTATAAAGATCATATGGCATTCAGATAAAGGCATTTATATTGTTATACTGTTAGTCGAGCGATGTACATATACTATTTTCGTAGCATGGTATATCACCAAAAGGTTAATTGTCGGAAATAAATACTCAAAGGATAATAAATACTCAAACAATTTTTGTCTAATTCTTGGGAGAGATATTTCTGGATATGAATGGTTCCTTTATTTCAAAAAATACATTTAAGGCGCCAAGCCTACTACTTTTGACTATAGGTTCGAATTTATGTCAAAGCTATAAAAATCCACTTTTTTCGCTAAATGGTCATAAAATTTGGAGAAAGATAATTTTTGTCAGTAAAAACATGGTAGATAAGAATATGGTAAAAATGGTAAAAAAAATACTGCAACGATAAAAATTCTCTGAATAATAAAATAGGTTGAATATATTTTCAACCTTTGCATTAATAATAAGTACAGTTTGACAGTTTTTCCAATTGGGATAATGGTTAACTTTCACACTAAGTTTGTGTACACAAAAATTAAAGTGTACTTTTAGGATGATAGATTTCAATTTGTTAGTGTGTTGGGATACATTTCAAAGCGCTTTAGAACAGCATTTGGAGTTTGAGATGATATTGATATCTTGTTTTCTACGGTTGTAAAATAGACTGGTATTGTAAGTTTTGGTGATTTTATTTCGAAAAATGAGAACGAAATTTTTGATTTGTTAAGCTGGGAATTTGGTGGGGATTTTAAGAATATATTAAAAGTTTTTAGGGAGTTACTTTATGTCGAAAAATGTTTATTTTATCTGGACATGAGATTTATAGCATACTAGCTGAACCCGGGGCCAGTCCGCTGCGCCTTTTTTTACTTTATATGAAACAAAATTATCCTTTGAATATTTAATTTCGACAGTTAAAAGCTTTTGGTGAAATACAATGCTACGAAAATGGTATATGTTCATCGCTTGACTAACAGTATAACAATATAAATGCCTTTTTCTGAATGCCATATGATCTTTATTGGTCTATGAATTCGTTCGGAGAGTTTGGAGTCATTAACTTTTGGGTGTTAGATATACTCCATTCTTAAAAATCGTTATTTTAGCCCGATATTTCGATGGTCATTTTGAGGAAGGTCCCGAAAGTGGGTATTAATTTCTTACTCTTTTCCCCAATACCTTTTATTTGAGCCCCAGATTGACGTGGTCGGTAAATGTGCCCATATTAAGGGGTGTTTTGGGGAAAAAAAACTTAGCCCCGAAAATATATCAACATCGTGCTATACTCTCAAATATCATTTGGTTGAACCCCATATTGTCATTGGCTTCAAAAATGGATATCAAATTCGTTTTCTAATCTCAAAGTCAAAGCCAGCAAACATGTCCGTTTTGGGGTGTTGGTCCTAAAAACTATCAATATCGAGATCCACCCCCTTAAGACTCAAATTGTCATGGTGAACAAATACGTCCTATTTGGGGGTTATTATTTTGGGTGGTACGTCCCCCCTTGGCAGTTGGTCCCGAATGTTGATAACAGATTCTCGATCTACTCCCAAATACCTTTCGGTTTGGGGGATGGGGCGGCCGTTCTGTGACTTGGTCCAGAAAATATATATCAGATTCGTGTTGTTCTTTAAAATACGTCTTATTACAGCCCCATATTGGAATGGTCAGCAAATACGTCCTATATGGGTGGTGTTATGGGGTTGGGGTGGCCCCATAGACACTTTTCCCGAATATTGATATCAAATTCGCGCTTTACCCCCAAAGACCTTTAATTTGAGCCCTCTATTGCTATGGTCATAAATTTGTCCTCCTTGGGGCTGTTTTTGGGAGGAGGGCCTTCCAAACTCTTGGCCCCACATTTGGATATCAAATTCGTATTCTACACTCAAATACCTTTTTGTTTTGGGGAAGTGGTGGACCCCAGAAACTTGATCCCACATTTAAATATCGTATACTACTCGAAAATACCTTTTATTTGGGTCCAATATTGCCATGGTTGATAAATATGTCCGGTTTAGGGGTGTTTTGAGGGTTGGGGTTGGGCTGTTAAATAATATCCCTCAATATCCCTCTCTTGCAAATTATTGAACGTAGATACTATACAAATTTGCCCTTCCTTATTCGATTCACATAATGGGTATGAATTTTCGTCAAACTTTACATCATGTGCTGTTAATACCTTTTTGGTCTTTTTATCCCAAATCCTATATCAATTATTTGTGTTACCATTCATTCCGATCCGATCAGGTATCCAAACATGGGCTTTGCATCCGAAAATCCTCAATTTCTTCAGATCCGGTTTATATCCGCACCATAATTCAGCCGGGGTTTTTATTCTTTAATGCTTCTTGTAGGGCGTCTGTTTAACAAATAAACAGATGTTAAAGCAGATTCTCCCCACATTTCCTTTGGAGCATTTGATTTTTCCATCATTGTGCGTATCTTTTCTACCAATGTCCTGTTGAATCGCTCTGATATTCCATTTTGCTGGGGAGTATAAGCTATCGTATCCCCTACTTGGATACCCCTCTTTTTGTAATAATTCGTTTGTTCGTTAGAGTGGTATTTAGTTCCTTGATCGAAAATTTCTCAAATACCACAGATTTGCTTCGCATGAGATAAATCATAGAGCAATGAGTGTATGCGTCTATAAACGAGACAAAGTATTTGAATCCATCGTGAGTATCTGGCGAAATAGGAGCACAAACATCGCTTTGTATATTTTCCAATCCAGCACGGTGGTCATTAAACGGTTCACGGCATTGCTTACCTTTAAGACAAACTTCACATTCACCAACAGATTTAACATTTTCCAATCCAGTCACCATTTCATTCTTGGACATCAGCTCAAGGCTTTGTTGACTTATATGTTCAAACTACTATGCGAAAGTTTAGACTCATCACGTGAACAGCTATACGAATAATTTAAACATTTCTTAAATTTAATCAAAAAAATATTACCCTTGTGTTTCGCAATAGCAAACTCTAACCCATTATTTAATATGATAGCGTTCTCATTTTTAAAAACTACTTCTAAACCCGTTTTTTTAAATTTTGAAACTGATAATAGATTTTCCCGAAGATCTGGAACGTATAGGACATTTTGGAGAATAACTTGCTTTTCATCTTGAGTAAAGCAGTGAATGTCTCCCATATCTGTCGCTACCAATATTTCATCATCCTTGGCTACGTTAATCTTTCATCTTTAAGATTGACTTGAAGAGGCTACGATCATTTGTTATATGGTAACTTGAACCCGAATTTAATATGAAGCCCATTTGGAAACTCGACTTTTGTTCTGTGTCTCTCTTATAAATAAAAATCGATTTATGTTTGTGTGTTCATTACCGAGCCGATTCCGGCTGAACCGATTTTTTTGAAATTTTCACAGATAGTGCATAATGAACCCGTGGTGAAAATAGGGTACATTTTTTGATATCTGATGGGCGGCGGACCCTCCCCCTTACCCTAATTTTCAGAAACGCCAGATCTCGGAGATGGGTGGTGCGATTTTAGCGAAATTTTGTGCGGTCTCTTATAGTAACCTAAAAACAAAAGTTATGTATCTAAATTTTGGATGTGTACCTAGGGGCAGCATCGTGCTCTACTCTCAAATACCATTTATTTAAACCCCATATTGCCATTGGTTTAAGGGGAGTTTATGGGATAAGGCGTCCTCAAACACTAATAGAAAGTATTTGTGCAAAATTTCAAGCAACTAACTTTTTTCTTCGAAAGCCAGCGTGCTTTCGACAAACATCGAGCAATTTTGTCTGGAGTCGGAGTCGAGATAATTTTCTCACAAGTAGAAAAACATGTTTAAAAAAAATAAATTCTAAAAATTTTTATTTTTTTCCATTGCAGGATATTGTCCTGCTATAGAGACCATTTTGTCCAATGCTTGCTATTCAAAGAATAGCACAGCAAAGAACTTTCAACAGTAAGGCAAAATGTGTGATGTCGCTCAAAAGCATTTGACTGGCTTTCTATATCCCGATTTCTTATTCGGCAGAATCTTTTAGAATACAAGAAACAAGTAAAGCAGTGCTTAGTTCGGCCGGAACCAATTTTAGGAACCCACCACCATGGATTCAGCTAAAAATTTATATAAAATAATTTTAGTTGTAGGGCATAATTTTATTCTACATAACAATCTTCTGTCAAACCATCAAAAATACAAGCTTCTAGGAACCGAACAAGGATGATCGAGAGACCGGTTTACATGGAAGGTATATCAGGTCATAGACTGATTTTGGCCGTATTTGGCACGGTTATTGGAATTCGTAACTGAACATCGCTGCAAAATTTTAGCCCAATCGGACAAAAATTGCGGCTTGTAAGGACTTAAGAAGTTAATTCGGGAGATCGGTTTATATGGGAGCTACATCAGGTTGTAGACCGATTTGGACCATACTAGGCAGAGTTTTTGGAAGTCATAAGAGAACACTAAGAGCATGAGAGAACACTTTGGCCGCATTTGGTACAGTTGTTGGAAGTCCTAACAGAACGTCGCATGCAAAATTTCAGCCAAATCAGACAAGAATTGCGGCTTCCAGGGGCTCAAGAAATCAAATCGAGAGATCGGTATATTTAGGAACTATATAAGGTGATGGAGCGATTCGGATCGTACCTGTCTTAGTTGTTGGAAGTCATAGCAGAATGCTATTTCAGCCTAATCGGAAAAAATTGCGGCTTCCAGGGGCTCAATAAGTCAAATCGGGAGATCGGTTTATATGAAAGCTATATCTAAATCTAAACCGATATGGCCCATTTGCAATCTCCAACGACCTACATCAATATTATGAATCTGTGCAAAATTTCAAACGTCTAACTTTACGCGTTCGACCTCTATCGTGATTTCAACAGACAGACGGACGGACATGGCTAAATCGAATCAGAATGTTGAGACGATCCATAATATATACACTTTTATGGGGTCGCGGATCTAAGACGATCTAGCTATGTCCTTCCGTCTGTCTGTTGAAATCACGCTACCGTATTTAAAAATAAAGATACTGTCTTGAAACTTTGCACAGATCCTTTTTTGTCTATAAGCAGGTTAATTTCGAAGATGGGCTATAGCGGACTATATCATAACATAGCCGCCATATAAACCGATCCACCGATTTAAGGTCTTAGGCCCATAAAAGCCACATTTATTATCCGATGAAGTTTGGGACAGTGAGTTGCGTTAGGCCACACAACATCCTTCTTCAATTTTGCACCGATCGGTTCAGATTTGGATATAGCTGCCTTATAGACCGATCTCTCGATTTAAGGTCTTTGGCCCATAAAAGGCACAACATCCTCCTTCAATTTGACCCGTATCGGTCCAGATTTGGATTTAGCTGCCAAATAGACCGCATTTATTGTCAACCCATTTGTCGTTAATGGTTTAAAACAGTCTGGCCATATTCGTCCATTAGTCAATAGATAGCCGAAACCAGGATAGCGTTTGAACGAATGAAAAATTAAAAAAAAAATCTTTAAATACCCACCACCGAATGATGGGGGTATATTTATTATACTCACCACCATAGGATGGGGGTATACTGATCTAGTCATTCTGTTTGTAACACCTCGAAATATTGATCTGCGACCCCTGAAGTATATATATTCTGGATCCTCTCGACATTCTAATTCGAACTAGCCATATTCGTCCGTCCGTCCGTCTGTCAAAATCACGATAGAGGTCTACGCGTTCGACCTCTACCGCTTAAAATTTGTCACAGATACTTAATATCGATGTAGGTCGTTGGGGATTGCAAATGGGCTATATCGGTTCAGATTTAGATATAGCTCCCATATAAACCGATCTCCCGAATTGACTTCCTGAGCCCCTGGGAGCCGCAACTTTTTTCCGATTTGGCCGAAATTTTGTTACGACTCCTAACAACTGTACCAAATATGGTTCAAAGCGGTCAAGAACATGATATAGCTCTCATATAAACCGATCTCCCGATTTGATTTCGTGATACCTTACAAACTGCGATTTTTATCCGATTTGGCTGAAGTTTTGCATGTAGTGTTCTCTTATGACAACTGCGCCAAGTACGGTCCAATTCAGCCTATAACTAGATATAGCTCCCATATTTTAGCAGAATCCATGGTGGAGGGTTCCCAAGATTCGGCCCGGCTGAACTTAGCACGATTTAACTTGTTTTGTCATTCCGTTTGCAACAGATCGAAATATCCATTTCCGACCCTAAAAAGTACATATATACAAGACGATTTAGCCCTGTCCGTCCGTCTGTCAGTTGAAATCATGCTACCGTCTCCAAAATTAGAGATATTGAGCTAAAACTTTGCACAGATTCTTTTTTTGTCCATAAGTAGGTTAAGTTCGAAGATGGGCAATAAAGGACTATATCTTGATATAGCTCCCATTTAGACCGATCCGCCGATTTAAGGTCTTAGGCCCATAAAAGCCACATTTATTATCCAATTTTGCTGAAATTTGGGACAGTGAGTTGTGTAGGTCATTCGACAATCGTCTTCAATTTGGCCCAGATCGGTATAGATTTGGATACAACTGCCATATGGACCGATCTCTCGATTTAAGGTCTTGGGCCCACAAAAGGCCCATTTATTATCCGATGTCGCCGAAATATAAAACATTGAGTTCTGTTAGGTCACTCGACATTTTTCTGCAATTTGGCCTAGATCAGTTCAGATTTGGATATTGCTAGCTATAGATTTATGGTTTTGGACCCATGAAAGCCGCACTTATTGCCTAATGTCGCCAAAATTTTGGACTGTGAGTTGCGTTAGGGCCTTCAACATCCTTCTTTAATTTGGCTCAGATCGGTCCAGATTTGAATATAGCTGCCATATGGACCGATCCGCCAATTTAAGGCTTGGGCCCATAAAAGGCGCATTAATTGCCTGATTTCGCCGAAATTTGGGACAGTGAATTGTTTTAGGCCCCTCGACATATTTCTTCGATTTGGCTCAGATCGGTTCAGATTTGGATATAGCTGTCATATAAACCGATCTCTCGATTTAAAGTCTTGGCTCCATAAAAAGCGAATTTATGATCCGATTTCGCTGAAATTTGTCACAGTGACTTATGTTAGGCTTTTCGACATCCGAGTCGTATATGGTTCAATTCCAATAGTTTGTTCTACAAAATTGAACAATGACTTGTTCTTATTAGACCACTTAATCTCCGTGCGAATTTGGTCCATATGGAACCATATTTCGATATAGCTGCTATTGAGGCATAAATTATGCATTTTTTACCGGTGGCTAACATATATTCCCGAAGTGGTGGGTATCCAAAGTTCGACCCAGCCTTTGCCCCCAAAGTCAATGTGCTTTTATAACAGAAAAAAAGTCGCGTTGAGTAAAAATTGCTCGATTCCGCGCCCTGGTCAAGACGATCAAAATTATATACTTTTTTGGGTCTCAGATCAATATTCTGATGTGTTACAAACGGATTGACGAACTAAGTATACCCCACTCCTATGGTGTAGGGTATAAAAGACATTAACCCTAATATGTGGTCTGGGATTTGCATTTTGAGAATTCGTTTCCAATTTTTAGACAAAAAATTATTTATTTGTTAATACATGTTATACCCGTTTGACATATGTTGCTAAAGTGTTACTTAAAACGCGTCTATAGTTCAACGTGACCTTACAAAAAAAAATGCGCAAAAAATTATTTTTACCTTTTTATACCCTCTACCATAGGATGTGCGTATACTAATTTTGTCATTCTGTTTGTAACACTTCAAAATATGCGTCTAAGACCCCATAAAGTATATATATATATATTCTTGATCAGTGACATTTTGTCTGTCAAAAGCACGCTAACTTTCGAAGAAGTAAAGCAAGACGCTTGAAATTTTGCACAAATACTTTCTATTAGTGTAGGTCGGTTGGGATAGTAAATGGGCCAAATCGGTCAATTTATGTCACTCAAAGTTAGTTGCGATAGAGGTATCCATTACTCGGTTGATGATCTGCGCCTGTTTCCAGTGGAGCGGCAGATCTAGAGCCCGGGAGTAGGCTTATAATGGACTCCAAAGACCACACAGCTGCGGTGGAGGTATCAGGCCGTAGCTTGTAGTCTGCTACTGAAATCGCGATTGGTGGAGCGGCTGATCCAGGCTCCACTAGCTGACAGACGACTGGTCAGCAGGGGCTTTTGACGAAGACAATTGGTTCGAGTCTTAAGGAAAAGGGCGAACCTATTTTTTCTTCGCATGTCTATAATTTGTCTAGGCCATCGGCCTTCCCCGGCAAACCAACGCGCTCTTTAAGAGGTTGGAATAATAGAAGACGCATCGCTCTCAGGTTTATTGAGAGGCTTGGTGCGAATGATCCTAAGACTCTCACTAATAGTGATAGAGACTCCCTGAATTGGGCTCGGAAATTCGCTGCATAGGCTACCTTAAAGACTACACATCGGAAACTGCACCGCAGTCAGCCAAAAGGCTGCGGTCACCTGGAGGCCATCCCATGCGTAAAAGAACTTGGGCGAACAATAGTAAGATATCGTTAAAGACAGTTTGGTGATGGCAGTTGTTGACAAGGGAGAAGAACATGGCTGCATACCTAAGAATAATTGGAGTGGGATAGTCAATGGACTGTCACCAGTATACTCCGATATCCTTGCGGAATTTCCTGGGCCTCCTCCAGTTTGTGACGATGCAGGTTGGTATCGGGGCCGATACAGACTAATTGCCTTCGGCGATCAAAGCTCAATTGAAATGTTTCGTTGTGCGCTAAAATAGATTCATGAGATCTGGCCAGGTGCAGCACTAGATTAAGTCAAGAAGGAAGATTTTCCTTCTCGACCAATGGCGCATGCTTGGATACCAAGAGTTCCCTCAGGTACTGAATCCATTCTTGGAAAACTAAGAGAATGTAATCCTAATCTTTCAACCACAGACTAGAAGATTGATGGATTGGATGAGGCTGATGGGGACCGGAGACATTCAGTATTCGTACTAAACTCCGGTTGTCGCACACTTCAACAAGTCCTATGGATCCTCAGATTCAACAAGTTAAAACTGAAGGTCCGCTTCTATGGTGGGGTTGGAGAAACAGAAGACGACTCAACAGTTGTTGCTGAATAATTGCCTGAGGAACATTCGACCACATCGCTAATGTTTGGCGGATTGCAGGAGACTGAAAATCCCCCTGCCACGATGGAAAACAGGAGGGGATAGCATCGAAACGGGATCCGACAAGCCCAGTGTGGGTGGGTCATTCGGTTGGACTGAGCTCAATGTGTGCGCCAGCGAGGATGCACGGAACTTAAAAAGTTCTTCGGCAGCAGCAGCCAGTGAAGCTTCTAAGAAGAATCGCCCACACAGCAAGTGTCCAGTGTATTGAGGAAGAGTGGTACCACAGATTTCTCACTCGCGCCTGGATGAGTATGGAAGCTCATCAGGACAAAATCTAACGAATCTCGTGAGGATGAACTCCTGGTGGAATCAGAACACGAGGCTAACAAAACAGTGGTGGGAGTTCTGAATCCTGACTATGGCCCGGTTTCTACATATAAATCTTCATCATTGTAAGGCCGCTTCGGTGGTACTAAAAGTCCTCCTGATGGCAGGGGGATTTGACTTGGTTATTATCCAGGAACAATGGGAGTGTGAAGGAATGGTTCGTGGACGAAGAATTCTGGGATTTAAGCTACTCAAGGGCACGTAGAATGGGAGACCCTGTCCTGTAGAGTCTAAATGTTTTTTTTTCTTCCGTCGCTAAGCACTGAAGTTTTAGTAGTAGCCAGCCTTTAAATAAACAATTCTCATTACTGGCTGGCTTCCCTATATGTGGCAAACGATTCAGAGATGCCGCCTTCAAACCTTAAGTCGGTGGTTGGAGCCGCTTCTGTAGGGAAGAAGAGCCTCATTGTAGGAAGTAATGCTAATGCACATCACTAGATATTGGGAAGTTCGGATGTCAACGAAAGGGGTGAGCTGCTTATCGAATTTATTATAAGTTGCAATCTGGCGATTTGTAATAAAGGGGATAAACCGACCATTATAACCAGGAACAGACAGGAGGTACTAGATATTACCTTTGTATCGGAAGTTATAAATGAAAGAATATACCACTGGGAAGTGTTGGATGACCACAGCTTCCCTGATCATTGTTATATTAGTTTCAGCCTTGGAGAAAATTCTGGAGTAGTGGTCCCTCGGCTAAACAGAAGAAAGGCGGATTGTGATAAATTTTGGCACAAATTCTATACTTTTCCCTTCTTGACCAGAAAAGGAAGTGGAAACTATGGAGAATATGGACATAGTGATCAAGCGGATCACGAATACCCTGAATGACACGCTTATGTCAGCATGTCCTAGTGCCAAGCCAAGGGGCAAACAGCGATCGCCATTGTGGACCCCAGAGCTGGCTGGTCTAAAGAAGGACTGCAGAAAACTCTTCAACTGAGCAAAAGCCAGAAGAGCACAGCACGATTGGGATATTTATAAGGCTGAGTTAAGAAAATATAAAGGCGAGGTGAGAAAGGCTTAGAACAAATTCTGAGTAGAATGCTGCAGCTCCGTAGAGGATACACCTGAGGCCTCTAGGCTAAAGAAGACTCTGTCCTCGAAATATATTGCTTTGCTTAAATTACCTATGACAGAATATTTGTTGCACTGCGCTCATTCTAAAACTTCTGACACCAAGTTTCGAGGTGTCTCCCACCACTTGATCTTTCCATCGGGCTTTTGGTCTTCCCGGTTTGCGTGTACCACCATCCATTCTAACAACATTACCTAGCCAACGCAGCCGTTGTGTTTTGATTCGTGTAACTATGCTATCCTTGTCATGCAGCTCATACAGCTCGTGGTTCATACGTCGCCTATATTCTCCATTAACGCAAACTGGTCCTTATATTTTTGCGAATAATCTTTCTCTCAAATACTCCAAGCACTGCCTCATCTGCTTTCACAAGTACCCATGCCTCAGAACCATATAACAGCACGGGTAGTATCAGTATCTTGTATAGTGTAATCTTCGTATGTCGAGAGGTGGCCTTGTTTCTAAACTGCTTACTTAGTCCAAATTAGGATCTGTTTGCCAGTATTATTCTTAGCTTAATCTCAAAACAAGTGTCGTTCGTTTCGGTTACGTCGGTGCCGAGGTAGATAAAGTTACTGAGTGTCTCAAAGTTGTGGTTCCCAATTTTCTCCATTTTTTTATCTGTTGGATGTGCAAGGTGTTTTGGGAGTTGAAACCATCCATTTCGTCTAATCTCAATTTACTGCCAGACCCATTTCTACTGACACCCTTTCAATTCTTTCAAAGGCTGCAGTTACTACTTCCGGTGACCGACCTATGATGTCGATGTCGTCGGTATAGGCGAATAGCATGTGTTCTCTTGTGATTAGTGTGTCATATCTATTCAAATCTGTATCATCACACGATAGGCTGTCTTCTTGTCTGAAACCTCGTTTAGTATTAAATGGCTCCTGGAGACTCTTTCCTATTCTTTCTGAGGAACACGCATCAGCAAGTGTCATCCTGCAGAGTCTTATTAATTTTGCAGGGATACCAAACTCAGACTTGGCTTGAAATACCTTTGAACGTAAAGGAGTATCGAAGGCGAAGATGGTAGGTGTTCTTTTGTCCTTTCTTGGTCTTTTCCAGGATATGGCGCTGTGTGAATATCTGGTCCAGGATGGATTTACCAGGTCAAAAGCCGCATTGACAGGACCCAATTATCTCATTGTCTTTAGGTTTTAATCTTTCACACAGTACATCATATCTTTTATGCGATGGGGAGGAGACATATTCCTCTGTAGTTGGCACATTTTGTCTTGTCTCCTTTCTTGTGTACGGGACATAGTATGCTGAGGTTCCAATCATCGGCTATGCGTTCTTCTAGCCAGATTGTGCAGATAAGATGATGCATACGCCTTAGCAGCGTGTAGCCTCCGGTCTTAAAAAATTCAGCGGGTAAATCGTCGGCTCCTGCTGCCTTGTTGTTCTTTAGTCGGGTCACTGCTACTTGGACCTCATTCCTCTTCGCCGCCAACGTCGGACACTAGCAGTTGGGTAAAATGTTCTTTCCATATCCTCAGCACGTTATTTGTGTCAGTTGCCAGATTTCCTTCTTTGTCTCTGCAGGAGGATGTGCCTGCACCAAAGCCATTGGTTTGATGTTTAATTCTTTGGTTAAATTTCCGGACTTCATTCTGACTCCTGTACATCTCCATTCGCTCACACTCACGTCTTTCCATTTCCTTTTCTTTCTTCGAAATAGACTATTCTCCTCTCTCCTTTTCTCCCGATACCACTCCTTAATCTGATTGCAGGGTTGTTCTATATGCCGCATTCTTGGCTTCAGTAGCATCTCGACACTCTTGGTCGTTCCATGGGTTTCTTGAAAGAGGCTTCCGGTACCCAAGTACGGATTTTGTGGCATTTTCCCGTGGAGTGGGCAATAGTTTGCCAATGCGCCATTATATCATCGGAACAAGATGTGCTTTCATCAAGCAGTTGGGTCAGTCGAGTGGAGGATGCAGCCGCTATTTGTTGTGTTTGCACCTTTTCAATGTCCAGCTTCCGTGCAGTGTCAGATCGTACTTTCCTCGCCATGTTCAAACGGGTGCGAACCTTTGCTGCAACAAGGTAGTGATCCGAATCTATATTCGCTCCACGGATCGATCGTACAACGTGATCAATTTGGTTTCTGTGTTTTGATCGGGTGACAGCCATGTGGCATTTAAATCTCCCAGAACGATTTTAATATCATGGGCGGGGCAGCGGTCGTATTCTCTCTCTAGGCGCTCGTAGAAAATATCCTTGGTCTGCTCGTCTTTGTCTTCCGTCGGGGCAAGTGCACAAATAAGGCTGATGTTAAAGAATTTGGCTTTTATGCGGATTGCGGCTAGCCTCTCATCCATCCGAGTAAAGCTGGAGACAAGGTGTTTCAGTCTCCGACTAGCCACAGCCAAATTCATGCCTCCTGTTATGGCAGCTATAGTATATTTCGTCACCGTTTGGTGTTGTAGTGACGCCATTCCCAGTCCATCGCACTTTCTGTAAGGCGGTAATATCTGCCTAGTACTTCTCTAATACATGGTTCACTGGCTTAAGGATATATACTCTGCTTTTACTTTACAAAGTACCTGTGAGATGGAGGGACACGAATGTCATTTTCATTCCGAAAGCAGAAAAACCTTACCACAAGAAGGCGAAAGATTTTTTAAGTCTTTCATCCTTTACGTTGAAGACTCTTTAGAGGTTGATAGAAACAAATCTTAGGCTAAAGATCTCTGTAGATCGCCTGTCACGGCAGCAGCATGCATATAGCAAAGGCAAAAAAATCCACTTAAACAGCCCTTCACGACCTAGTCGGCTACATTGAGGGTTCTCTCGCTGTCCAGGAATATACAATGGTAGCATTTCTTGATATTGAAGGTTTCTATAATGTAAAACAGACGTCATTCATGAAGGAGTTGTAGTTTCTAGGCATCAACTTACAGTAAGAAAGTTTAATAATACCGTACTTACTAAAAGATGCATTACGGCAGGTTTGGAATCTGTGGATTTAAAAAGATGGGTCAGCAGAGGAACAACATTTTTCCGACTAAACAGTGACCTGTCATGACGGACACAATGGTTGAGACGTCTGTTCTAGTCAATGGCAGCAAAACAGTAGACCTCTTCAAGTCTAGATTGGGCAACATAGTTTTGGAATACTCTCAGCTCCCGACCATCTATCATTCGTTGTCTTTCAGCCCTATTCCCGGAAACTTAGCTTACATGTCGCTAGGGGCATTTCCACTGATTCCAGTATCCCTGAAATGTGTAGAGTAATTCCTAGACTCGCAAGCTCGTCCGCTTTACACTTCGCTGGGATATCTCTGTGGCCCGGCACCCAGAATAGGTGAATTTTGAACTGCTCAGCCATCTCGTTTAGAGATCTGCGACAGTCGAGGGCGGTTTTTGTGTTCAGAAATACGTTCTTCAGGGATTTAATGGCTGCATGGCTGTCTGAGAAGATACTTATCTCAATCGTCGTAATGATATTATATCTTAGCCATTCCAACTCTTCCTAATTGCAAGGATCTCCGCTTGATACAGACTCCAATAGTCGGGTAACCTTTAGATGTAGCATTAAATTATGTGCATCAGATGGTATCGTCTTCAGTGCGGCTGTAATGCACAAACAACCCACCCGGTTGAGTATTGAGCGGTAGGTGGACTTTTGATATAGCATTATAGGTCTTAACTGCAGAATATACATAATGCATGGCACGCGGTCTAAACCCCCCAACTTACAGGTGTAAAAGGCAAGAGTTGTCTTTCTTGCCCTTTCCAAAATGTTGGATTTGAAGTTCGCTTTCTTGTCCAGCAAAACACCCACGTAATTTGCTCTTTCTGTAAATGGAACATTCTCCTCCTCCCAAGGAGACAGGTGCCGTTGTAGGCAAATTGTATCTCCTGCTGAAAAGAACTACTCCTGTCTTGCACGGATTTACACTTAGACCACTTTCGGTAGCCCATTATTTTACACCTGTTTCTGCTAGAGACAATAATATATTGTTAATGGCTATATTCCAAAGTAGGGAGGTGTTCCTCTGCTGACCAATCTTCTTAGATCCACAGATCACAATGCTGTCGCAATGGATCTTTTTAGTAAGTAAGTTATTATGGTATTGTAGCCGTTGAGTGGAGCGGTGCACAACGAAGGAGACCGCTGTTGCAGTTTATTGTGTTCTATCTTTCGTCTGCTTGATTCTGTTGAGTGTCAAGACCCAGGAACTCTGCGACTAAGATGGGGTGCGTCCAAAGGGATTTGGGTCTGAGTCGAGTGGGTCTGGCCGGGCAGTTAAACAGGTGACGTGTATCGTGCGGTCCCTGGTTACAATCGGGACATACAACTTTCACGTCGGCATCAATCCTTGCTCTGAAGGAGTTGAGGCGGCTGCATCCGCCGGAACGTAATTGAGCCAGAACTACTTTGGTTTGCCGAGGGAGGTCAATTTGTTTAGGTGCAATGGGAGGCGGTCATTCTCCAAGGACTACATTCAACCCGGTAGCCATTTACCGCATCTGCTACCGTGTCTGCATGAATGTTGTTTAGATCTGCTTCATATGCCGCTTGATCCAGAGGTTATCTCTTGTGGCGCTGAACCTCACGCTCTAGATCATGTAGATCTACCTTAAGGCTTCTGGGCGGAGGATATCTATTCACAATATGATGATTTGGATGGTCCCTGCGATAACAGCCTAAAAGGTATTGCTTAGACCGCATGTTGTTATGTCCTCGCACTGGTAGGATCTTTGCCTCCTGATGGAGGTGGTCCACATGAGAACTGAGGAGACATCCCGTCGAAGTTCGGAGGGTGGCATTCTGACAGATCTGAATATTATTTCACTGCGTGTCACAAAGTTGACGAGACCACACTGCATAACTTACCACAGACCAGCCAATTGCTTTGTACGTGGTCAGCAAGGTTTCTTTGTCTGCGCCCTTTTATCGCAGATTGCCTTTATCGCAGATTGCTGTGGCATGTGGGGAGAATGGTAAGAGCTGTCATATGTGACGCCAAGTATTTTGGGACACTTGATGGTCGGAATCATTTCTCCATCGACCATCACAGTCAGCTCAGTATTCACCTCATGCGTATTTGTAGTGAACAGTGTGGCTGAAGATTTGGTGGCGGATATCTTTAGATTTCCTGCAGCGAAATATGAGGCAAGTTCGTTGAGGTAGACGTTCAACCTATTGCAGATGTCATCAATGGGTGGGTGGCCTGATGCGATGATCGTACAATCGTCCGCATATGATACGATCTCTATGCCGTATGGAGGGGGTGGAATAGAGGAAAGGTAGAGTTGAACAGTGTCGTATATATCACGCCACCTTGGGGAACTCCCTATTTCACTCTACGACCACACAGATAATTCGCGACACAGCGTTTAATCCTGGCTGGAGGGACGTGTTGGTGATGTCCTCAAATAATTTGGCATGGCTGACCGTGTCGAATGCCTTCGATAGGTCCAGTGCCACGAGGACCGTCCTATCACATGGCCTGGGCTGATTGAAGCCACGGCAAATGTGTGCGGTGATGGCATGCAAAGCTGTTGTTGTGCTGTGCAGCCTTCGAAATCCATGTTGATGCTCGGCGAATGGAAATTCTCCTACAAGGCTCGGGAGGAGTAATGGCTCAAGCGTCTTTGCCACTGGTAAGAGAGGGGGGTTGGTCTGTACGACTTCCAAACTCGGGTCCTTTCCAGGCTTCAGTAGTGGGATCACTATGCCCATTTTTCAGACATCGGGAGCTATAAGAGTGTTCAAATACAGGTTGAGGACAGTGGTAAGGTACTCAACTCCAGGTGAATCCAGATTCTTCAACATCAATGTAGAGATTCCGTCGGGGCCCAACGGTATATTGTGATGGCTGTTCATCGGTTCGGAGACCACGAATACGGCGAATGGCTCTCCTCCTTGCCCTGTCTCTCTCGGGATGCACGATAAATTGATGGTTGAACAACCTGGCGCATCTCTTCGGATCAGTCACGGTTAACTCGCCAAAAGTGACTGAGGTCCTGTCGTCCCGTCTACCGGGATTCGAGAGAGACTTAACAGTGCCCCACAATTTGCCTGCACCGGTGCCAAAGATACATTGCTCCAAGTGTTCCAGCCACAAATTCCGCTTATGTTCGTTGACTACCCTGTTTATTTCCAGATTCAGCTCGCTGATTCTGGGGTTAGTGGGGTCCATACCACAAATCCCATCAGGCTCGTTTGCGAGTACCACTGCTTGAGCCGGGAAATTGGGCTGCACTTGAGGTATTCGACCGGCTGGTATGAAGCAAGCGGCTGCTGCGTTAATGATGTCTCGGAATTTCCTCTCGGGCACTAGCACATCTGAGGGCGGTGGCAGTTTACTGAAACGGCGATTGGTATACTCTCTAAAGCCAGCCCAATCGACCTTCTTACGATTGATAAACGTCCGGCGCTCTGAGGTTATGAAGTCGGGTGGTTGATGGTGAGAATTATGGGAAGGTGGTCTGACCCCAAAGAGATGACGGCTTGTCAGGATACGTCACTCAGGAGATCAGGGGATGCAATGGAAATGTCTGGCGAGCTGCTACACCTCCTCGTAATCCTAATGGGGGCATCCTCATTCACCGTGCAAAACGTGGAGCTTTCAATCAGCCCTGCCAAAGCTATACCACGCTGGTCGTTACCTAGGGGAGAATGCCATGAAGTGTGATGCGCATTAAAGTCCCCTAAAACCATACGATTATGGCCAGATAGTAACCCCCTTATGTCGGGGTTATAAGCTTGGCCATTAATCGGGACACAGCTACCAACCGGCGGTATGTACTCGTTGTATAGCTCTATCTCGGCAGTACCCGACCTGACTACTATCCTCATGCACTCCATATAGGGGTCACTAGCGCCATGCACAGGCGAGATAGGTCTATATTGCACGGAATGGTGTATCACGAAGGCCAATCCCCCACCTCCATTCCTTGAGCGATCCATATGTAGCTCATTGTATCCGTCACAACTGTGCAAGCTGCAGGTGTTGGTCAGCTTTGTCTCCTGGATCGCTGTGACCAATATGCTCTTCCGACTCATGAAATTCACAATCTCATCGATGTTGCCACGGAGTCCGTTGCATTTAGCTGCAAAAACGATGAGGTTCAGGATTGGAGGGTATACCTGGAACTCACGCAAGGCCAGCGCCGAATCCAATAAGCTTCCGGAATAAGTTGAAACCCAACTGGACAAACTTCGGAAGGCTACTCAGAAGAAGACTTGAGCAAGATAATTCAGATTGTCCATGCATAGAAGACATTGACGAAAATGTCAACAGGATTACGACTGCACTGGTGGGGTCCTTCGAAGATAGTTTTCCTCTTCGGGAAAGGAAATCTGCCCAAGAATAACCCTGGATGACCGGGGAGATTCGCAATATTGGGAAAAACGTTCGTAGACTTTTTAACAGAGCACGTTGTAAAAAAACGGAAGTTTATTGGGATGTGTATTATACACAGCTCAATGAAAACAATAAGATTACCAGAGCGGCAAAACGTGCCGATAGGTCGATAGCGTTAATGACGCCGCCAAGATAAAACAATTTCTCTCAAAAACCCATGTCCAAACTAAAACTTTAGTAGACGATATGGGAGTGAGAGCAAAGACAACGGAGGACATGTTGAAGCTTTTGACGAAAACCCATTTTCCACAGGATACGACGGGACTCACGGAGACACCGAAATCTTGAAATAATGCCGTTGATCGATGGTTTATAATAACGGAGTTTATGGTGAAGGAATCCTTGAGGAGCTTCAATCCATTTAAGTCACCCGGATCTGATGGGATATTTCCGGCGTTACTACAGAAAGAAGCAGACTATCTGGCGCCTCGTCTGGACAAAATTTTCACAGCTTGCCTAGGACTCTCATATACTCCGAAAGCCTGGCAGGAAGTAAGGGTGGTGTTTGTACCTAAGCCCGGCAAGGCAAGTTATGCGACACCAAAGGCCCACAGACCCATAAGCCTTACCTCCTTTCTACTCAAAACCATGGAACGTATTGTGGACACCATGATAAAGAGTAGGACATCCAGCGAAGTGTTCAAATACAAACAGCATGCCTATGTCAAGGGAAGGTCGGTGCAGACTGCCATGAAGTTGTGCATCAAATTGAAAAACCTTTCGATGCCAAATGATGTCAATCCACCCTGGTGGTATGCTTTGACATCAAGCGGACCGACACCCTCATCCAATCCTTAGACCAGCACCGGGTAGACCCGGTCCCTAGAGACTGGATAAACCATATGCTAAGGAACAGGTGGATAAATTGTGTGTAGGCTGGGCTAGACCCAGAGGTCTCAATATTAACTCAGAGAAGACTGAAATATGCTTCTTCACGAGGAAGACGAAATTGGGCCTCAATTAGATGATTTCGATATCTGAGAAGGTCAAATACTAAGGTGTGATCTTGGACAGGAAACTGAATTAAAAGTTTCACATTCAGGAGCGTACTGAAAAGGCTCACAAATGTTGGGCACTATGTAGACGGGCCGTAGAATCGAAGTGGGGCTTGTATCCGAGGATAATCCACTGGCACTACAGGAGCTTTATTAGACCCACACTTACATACGCCTCAGTAGTTTGGTGGACTGCTATGAAGAAAGTGCAACATAAGGACCATAAAACAGATTCAGACAACGTGTTGTCTTGGCATAGGCGGAGCGATGAGGACCACGCCCACTATTGAACTGAAGACAGTTTTAGATATCCGACCCATTGATATACGGATTAAGTGTGAGGCAGCCAAGTCTCATCGCTATGAGACTTAAGGCGATGAAAGAATGGATTAATGATGGGAGCAGCTCGAACCATCGCGTTATAATCGAGGCGATAGGAAACCTGGAAGGAAGGGAGGAGATTTCCGATCGGATACCTGAGATAAACCTTGAAGTCGAGTGCGAGGCACTGCTGCCATCGACACAGTCTTGGATTGACGGAACCATCTGGGATATGACGTATTGTCATCTGGAAGATCATGTTACACAGATGGATCAAAGGTAGAGGACAGAGTGGGCCTGGGGGTTTACATTGAGAACTCAGGGACTAAGATCTGTTTTAGACTGCCTGACCATAATACGTTACTGCAGGCGGAGATTCGGGTGATCACGGAATGCGTGAAGTGGTGTGGTGCTAACGCGAGGACGTCGCGTGTGAACATCTTTACCAGGGACGTAGCCAGGATTTTATTTTTGGGGGGCCACCTCACATTTTTTCAAAATTGATAATAGATAAAATTCTTGTTGATGCAAAATTGGTAAAGATACCACAATTTTTTTTTTTTAATTGTGTTAGCTATTGGTTGCAGGAACTGACAGATCGACGACACATGTGACATGTGGTCATAAAGTCAGTGAGAATTTTACACTGATTGCCAACACAGTGCAAATTTCTTTTGGAAGTTGTATTAATGGTTTCGAACGGTATACAATAGCAACGGCTCTTGCTGCTGCTCCGTGTGCCCAGGTTCGCATTAAAGATTAGTACTGACTTCATTCGCAGCGGAAATGCCTTTTAAATTATAGCATTATTTCGTCACCATTTTTTTAAAGTGCGTTTTAACAGTTGCCTAGTCAGTAATAGTCAGTACCAAAGAGTAGAGCAGTCTTGGAAAAATTCTACCTTGAGTTAGGAAAGAGGAATCGTAATGTAATTTGGATTGGCGTAAAGTAGAAGACTGAAACCAGTTACAACAATTTTTGCCGTCATATTTTGGAAGAAAATTGGCTTGCCAAAAGTCTGCAATTTTTTATATTCCAAAAATCAATCGAAAAAATTTCTCAAAATTCTTAGGAGATTTCTGGAAACAGTTTAAATGTCTTGTTGAATTTGATGGTTTCTATAAAAAAATAAATTTTTTTCAATAATCCTACTTCTGGTTCTATTTCATGCCAAAATCATTGAATCGAGTTTTCTTCGCTAAATGGTCATAAAATATAAAGAAAAAAATTTTTTTTTTATTGTAGGAGCTTAAGATATAAAAATATTTTTTGTTCAAAAATTTTTTTAAATCAAAATATTTGAAAATTACTACATCAAATATACTAGCATATGCCCGGTCGTTTCGCTGCCCCGATGTTACACCTAATATCAAGATGCAACTGTATCGAAATTTTAATAGCTTACGCTTTTTGAAGGTTTGAGTGCCTAAATGTACGAATTAAAAGAAAAAAAAAACATCTAGTCGGCCGATAAATATTGTCAAGGTGTAACTGTATCGCAATTTTGAGATCTTGAGCTCAATCCGTAAATAATGTACCAATTTGTACGTTAGTACCTGTATGTACAAATTTCAATATAATCTTCTCGTCATCCGTTATGGTACCTGCATCACTAATGGCACAGATGTAGCTCAGTCTGTATATAAAGTACCACTTTGTACGTTAAGGTACCAAAATGAACGAATATCAAAAAAGTATTCTAGTCGTTCAGTACATAGTGCCTATATGTAAATGAAATCCAAATTTCAGAGCTGTAGCTCAATCCGTAATGAAGGTGCCATATTCTATGTTTTAGTACCAAAAGGTGCGAATATCAACAAAATCTTCTAGTCATCCGGTACATACTGCCAAGATGTGCCTGTATCCCAAATTTCAGATCTGTAGCTCAATCTATAAAGAAAGTACTAAATAGTACCAACTACATCATTTAAGTACTTTTTATTCCACTCCCTAAACGACTTTAATATTTCATATTAAGTACAAATTATCGTATAAATGTCAATACATCGATTATTTTGAAAAATTTTTTTAATATTACCCTTCTTGACTTCTTGAGCCTCTAGAGTACGCAATTCTTATCCGATTGAAATGAAATTCTGCACGACGTGTTTTGTTATTATATCCAATAACTGTGCCAAGCATGGTTCAAATCGGTTCATAACCTGATATAGCTGTCATATAAACCGATCTTGGGTCTTGACTCCTTGAGCCTCTAGAGGGCGCAATTCTTATCCGATTGGAATGGAATTTCGCACGACGTGTTTAGTTTTGATACCCAACAACTGTGCCAAGTATGGTTTAAATCGGTCCATAACCTGATATAGCTGCCAAATAAACCGATCTTGGGTCTTGACTTCTTGATCCTCTAGAGGGTACAATTCTTATCAGCTTTGAATGAATTTTTGCACGAAGTATTTCGTTATGATATCCAACAACTGTGCCAAGTATGGTTGAAATCGGTCCATAACCTGATATAGCTGTCATATAAACAGATCTGGGGATTTGACTTCTTGAGCTTCTAGAGGGCGCAATTCCTATCCGATTTGGCTGAAATTTTGCATGACGTATTTTATTTTTACTTTCAAAAACTGTGTCAAATAAGGTTCAAATCGGTTCATAACCTGATATAGCTGCCATATAAACCGATCTGGGATCTTGACTTCTTGACCCCTGGAGGTCGCAATTATTATCCGATATGCCTGAAGTTTTGTACGACGGATCCTCTCATGACCATCCACAAACGTGTTTATTATGGTCTGAATAGGTCTATAGCCCGATACAGATCCCATATAAATCGTTCTCTCTATTTTACTTTTTGTTTTAAAAGTGCACCCCAATGAGCGCAATTCTTATACGAATTGGCTGAAATTTTACACAGGTCTCCAACATATAATTTAATTGTGGTCCGAACCGGACCATATCTTGATATCGTTTTAATAGCAGAGCAACTCTTTTCATATATCCTTTTTTGCCTAAGAAGAGATGCTGGGAAAAAAACTCGACAAATTCGATCCATGGTGGAGGGTATATAAGATTCGGCCCGGCCGAACTTAGCACGCTCTTACTTGTTTTATCAACCCCCTTCTTTTCGCAACAACAATCATTTAAGCCGAATTTCGAAGTTCTAGCCCCATGGAAAGGGTCCAAGGCCGAAGGCCAGAGGACTGTCGTCAATAAACTTGGTTAACCCTAAGCCTTTCGGGTCGACGCAGTCCGAGCTAGGGGAGTGAGCTACGAATGCGCATGCAACATTGTGGAACAGCGAAACGGTTGGTAGGACTGCGAAAATTGTATGTAGGCATCCAGATCGTGAGAAGACGTGGCTATTTCTAAAAGGAAGTTAGAAGGAGGTCAGTATAGCTCTTGGTATCATAACGGGACCCATTGGATTTATGTAAAATCGGGGCGGCAAGTGATAGCATGTGTTGGACATGCGTGGAAGATGATGATCCATAAGCCAGGGAACCAGTCTATCAGACACAGCTTGTGATTCAACCGGTGATACATCATCATGGCCAGGCGACATAAAGAAGTCGAAACTTCTAATCACCTAATGGATTTTCGTCTCAGAAACAATTCCCTAATAACCTCCGACGAATGCATACCAGTGACCTCTCAGGCGCCATGCTGTCCGTTGGAGAATTCCTCGGGAATTGTGTATAAGCGAGTAGCTCTAGTGTTTCCTCACTAGACATTGTCCGCACATTCTCTGACTTCTGAATATTTCCCACCATAATAGATCTCGAGGACAGAATCTTCTTTAACCTAGAGGCTTCAGATGTATCATCCACGTAGCTGCAGAATTCTACCCAGGATTTGCTATGAGCCTTTCTCAGCTCGCCTTTATATTTTCTTAGCTCAGCCTTATAGATATCACAATCATGCAGTCCTTCCTTAGAACAACCAGCTCTGGGCTCCACCATGGCGGTCGCTGTTTGCCCCTCGGCTTGGCACTAAGACATGCTGACACAGGCGAGTCATTCAGGGCCTTCGTGATCCACTTGAAGGGATAGAAATGGTCTAGAAGGGATAGAGATGCAGAATTTGTGGCGAAATTTATCTGAATCCGCCTTTCTTCTGTTTAGCCGAGGGTCAGCTGTGGTCATCCAACACCTCCCATTCGCATATTCTTGTGCTTATATCTTCCGATACAAAGGTAATATCTAGTATCTCCTGCCTGTTCCTGGTAATAATAAGTCGGTTTATCCCCTTTATTTTAAATCGCCAAATTGCAACTTATAAAATATTCGATAAGCAGCTCACCCCTTTGAAGGCAGCATCTCTGAATCGTTTGCCATATATGGGGAAGCTAGCCAGTAATGAGACATATTTATTTCAAGGTCCTTCGGTCCTTCTAAATCTTCAGTGCTTAGCGACGGAAGAAGAAAAATATTTAGGCTATTCTTTTCAAGAATATAGGTTCTGTGTCTCCCATTTCCCGTACCTTTGAGTAGTTTAAATTTTGGAATCCTTAGTCCACGATCCATTCCTCCATACACCCATAGTTCCTGGATAAGAACCACATTAAATCCTCCTGCCATCCGGAGGACTTTAAGTGCCGCCGAAGCGTCCTTGCAATGGTGGAGATTTATCTGTAGAAAGTGGACAATAGTCATGATTCAGAACTTCCACCACTGTTGTGTTTACCTCGTTTTCTGATGCCGCCAGGAGTTCATCCTCACAAGATTCGTTAAATCTTGTCATGATGAGCTTCCGTACGTATCCAGGGGCAGGTGAGAAGGCAATATAACCATTCTTCCTCAAGACACTTGACACTTGCGGTGTGGACGATTCCTCCTTAGATGCTTCAGTAGCTTCTGCTGTCGAAGTACTTTATGAGTTCCGTGCTTCCCCGCTGGCGCACAACTTGAGTCCAGTCCAACCGGATGACCCGGAGTTTTGTACGAATACTGCATGTCGCCGGTCACTATCAGCCTCATCCAATCTACCAATCTTCCAGTCGGTGGTTGAAAGCTTGGGATTACATTCCCTTAGTTTTCCAAGTATGGATTCAGTATCTGAGGGAATCCTTGGGATCCAAGCATGAACCATTGGTCGAGACGGAACATCTTCCTTCTTGACTAAATTTATTGCTGCACCTGGCCAGGTCTCACCAATCTTTTTTTAAGCGCACAACGATACATTTCAATTGGGCGTTGATCCCAGAAGGTAATTAGTATGTATCGACCTTCATACCAGCCTGCATCGTCACAAACTGGAGGACACCCAGGAAATTCCGCAAGGACATCGGAGTATACTGGTGACAGTCCATTGACTATCTCAATGTTATTATTCCTAGGTATGCAGTCCTGATCCTCCTTTGTTCTCCCTTGTCGCCAACTGCCATCACCAAACTGTACCTAGCGACATTAGCAAAGGTTCTTGGACCCATCCTACTATGGTTCGACCAAATTCTTTTAGGCATGGGATGCCCTCCAGGTTTGGCTGACTGCGGTACCGAGTTTCCGAATCTAAACGTGTAATCTTTGGGGTACCCTGTGCAGCGAATCTCCGAGCCCAATTTAGGAAGTCTCTCTCCCTATTAGCGAGAAAGCGATGCGCCTTCTTTTATTCCAACCTCTGTAAGATCGTATTGGTTTGCCGGGAAAGGCCGATGGCCTAGACAAATTATTGGCATGCGCAGAAAGAATAGGTTAAGCCTTGTCCTTAAGACTCGAACCAGGTGTCTTCGTTAAAAGCGCCTGCTGACCAGACGTCTGTCGGCTAGTGGAGCTTGGAGCAGCCGCTCCACCTGTCGAGGTTTCAGTAGCAGACAACATGCTACTGACTGAGACCACCACCGCAGCTGTTGGGTCTTTGGAGTCCATTCTAAGCCTACTCCCGGGCTCTAGATCTGCCGCACCACTAGAAACAGACGCAGATCATAAACCGCCTAATGTATACGACTATCGTAGCTATCCTTGAGTGACTTAAATTTTTTTCTTCCAAAATACTGACCTATTACGAGTTACAGAAAAATTTTTGCTGAGCGAAATAACAAAACGTCCGCTCCACTCAACGGACATTGTTTGTAAGGAATTTTGAGCAAAAACAAACTTTTAAAAAGCGGACCACAAATGAGGATTTGGCAGTTTTTCGAAATGCAGGAGGGACCAAATTTTGAATACTTTCAAGAGGCGCTCGGATCACGTAGGCTCTGGATTTTGCATATGATCTCGTTAACACCTCAGTTTTAACATTCAGAGTTCAAAGAGAATTTTTTTTTGTTGTTTTTTATATTCTATCCCACTGTACGTCACGTCAGCACGGGTTATTATTACCCGATAACCGTAATATATAGTTTTTAGCTTGTTGTGATAAAAAGAAGAAGAAAATTGATGGTGTGAGTTTCTTTAGTTGCAAAAAAAAATCTTAATAATATGGGGCGGTCTAATATATCTTCTTATATATAAAAATCAATTTGTGTTTGTTTGTAGGTTTGTTTGTTTGTGTGTTCCTTATAGACTCAGAAACGGCTGAACCGATTATCTCGAAATTTTCACAGATGGTGCAAAATGATCCCGTGGTGAAAATAGGGGTCTACATTTTTTGATATCTGCGTACCCTCCCCCTTACCACAATTTTCGGAAACGCCAGATCTCGGAGATGGGTAGTACGATTTAAGCAAAATTTTGTGTGCTATCTTATATTAACCAAAAAACAAAAATTTGATATCCAAATTTCGGATGGGGTACCAATCACGACAATATGGGACTCAAATGAAAGGTATGTTAGATTAGAAAACGTACCTGATATCCAATTATTGGACCAAGTGTTTGGAGGACAACTCCAACCCCCAAAACACCCCTAAATCGGACATATTTACCGACCATGGCAATATGAAAGGTATTGGCAAGTAAAATACGAATCTGATATCCAAATGTGGGGCAAAGTTTCTGCGGGCCCACCCCTTCCGCGAAACACCCCCCAAACAGGACTTATCACATTATGGGGCTTAAATAAAAGATGTGGGACCAAGTTTTTGGGGGCCGGCCATCCCCCAAAGAGGACAAATTTACGACCATAGCAATATGGGGCTCAAATGAGAGGTCTTTGGAAGTAAAGTAAGAATCTGATATCAATATTCGGGAAAAGTGTCCACCCCACCCCCACAACACCAACCAAATAGGAAGTATTTGCTGACCATTGCAATTTGAGGCTCAAACAAGAGGCTTTTAAGAGTCATTGAGTGGCCGCCCTATCCCCCAAAACAACCCCTAAACCGAACATGTTTGCCGACTATGGAAAAATGAGGCTCAGATGAAGGGTAGACCATGAATCTGACATTAAGATTCGGGACCTACTGTCTAGGGGACGTCCCACCACCATAACAACGCCCAAATAGGACGTGTTTGCTCACCAAGACTATTTGGGTCTTCTTTTTAGACCAATGGCAATGTGGGGTTCAAATAAATGATATTTGAGAGTATTTCACGATGCTGATAATTTTTAGGGCTAAGAGCTTCTGGGTGTCAAATGACAGGTATTGTGGAGTAGAGCACACAATTTATTCCCACTTTCGGGACCAATTTTCTGGAGGTCCATTTCCCATATGGGGCTCAAATAAAGGTGTTTGGGAGTAGAATACGAATCTGATATCCAAATGTGTGACCTGGTATTTGGGGCACCGCCCCTTCCTCAAAGAGTACAAATTTACCGACCATACAAATATGTGGCTTAAATGAAAGGTATTTGAGATTGGAAAACTAATTTCATAATCAATTGTTGGAGCCAAGTGTTTGGGGACGCTTCATCACATAAACTCCCCTTAAACCAATGGCAATGTTAGGTTTAAATAAATGGTATTTGAGAGTAGAGCCCGATGCTGATATATTTTTCAGGGTTAAGTGTCTGGGGAACCACCCCTTCCCCCAAAACACCCCTTATTCTGATATATATATATTTACCGACCATTGCTATATAGGGCTCAAATAAATGGTATTTGGGAGTAAAGCACGAAATTGATACTTACTTTCGGGACTACGTTTTTGGGTTTCACACTAAACCCTTAACCCACCAACCACCACCCTGTGTGCCTTCCCACTCCCAAAATCCCCATGAAAATATCGGTCTCAAATAAAGCCTTTTATGAATGGCCCTAAACCCTCCGAGCGAATTCATAGACCAATTAAGATCATGTGGATTCAAATAAAGGCAGTTTTATTGTTATACTGTTAGTAAAGTGATATACCATTTTCGTAGCGGCAATTCACTTAAAGCTCTTTAATTGCCGAAAATTAATATTCAAAGGAAAATTTTGTTCCATATAAAGAAAAAGAAGGCGCAGCGGAGCGGGCCGGGTTCAGCTATCTATATATATAAAAATGAATTTGTGTTTGTTTGTATGTTTGTTTGTTTGTTGGTTTGTAAATTTGTATGTTCCGTATAGACTAAAAAACGGCTAAACCGATTTCTTTGAAATTTTCACAGATTGTGAGGAATGGTCCGGAAAGAACAATAGGCTATATAATTTTTTGATATCGCTTTGGGGGTACCAAATGTACCAGCCAGAAATAAAAAAGGACCGATTGGGACAATATGGGACTTTAATGAAAGGTATTCAAGAGTAGAGTACAAATTCCATATTAAAAATTGGGTCTAAGTAATTGGGGGGCGTCCTGACCACAAAAACCCCCCAAAATAAGTTTATTGGACGATAATGACAAAATAGGAATCGAATGAAAGGTATTCGGGAGTATATTATGAATATGGTCCGGAAGGAGCAATAGGCTATATAAGTTTTTTATATCGCCAAGGGGGCGGAGCCTCCTACTTACCCCAAAAGTACCAGCCAGAAATAAAAGTGAACCGATTGGGACAATATGAGAATTAAATGGAAGGTATTCAAGAGGAGAGTACGGTTTCCATATTAAAAATTGAGTCCAAGAATTTGGAGGGCCGCCCTGACCCCAAAACCCCCCAAATTGGTTTATTGGACGATAATGACAATATGGGGCTCGAATGAAAGGAATTGGCGAGTAGATTACGAATATGGTCAGGAAGAAGATATATGCTACGTAATTTGTTGACGTTGGAGGGGACAAATCTTCCCCCATTACCACAAAAACGCCACCCAAAATCAAAAGTTGACCGATAGGGACAATAGGGGTATCAAATGAAAGATATTGGAGAGTAAAAAACGAATGTGGTATAAAAACTTGGGTTCAAGTATCCAAGGGGTAGCCCAAGCCCGAAAACTGCCCCAAAGAGACATATTGGACGTATATATCAGAATAGGACTCAAATGGAAGATATTCGGGAGTAGACTACTAATATGACATAAAAAACGAGGTCCAAGTAATTGATAGTCGCCCCATCCCCGATAATCTCCCCAAATGGGAATACTACTCAACCATAGCTTGATGAAACTCAAATGATAGGCATTTGAGAGCAGATTACGTATATGGTATTAAACTTTGTGTCCAAGAACCTAGGTGGTGTTTTACCTCCTAAAATCGCCTCCAATAGGTTATTTGACCTATTAAAACAATGGGGAATCAAGTGATCAATTTTTTTGAGTTGAATGCGTCATCAAATTTGTGCTCAAGTGGCAGAGTGGCGCACAATCCTCATATAGACGCCCTTCACCAAACTGCTGTATGCACCAATCATGACAATATGAGGTTAAATTAAAGGTATAAGGTTGTGTACTGCGAATCTGATATCATTATTCTGCTCATGTATCTAGCGGACCACCTCAGCCTCAAAACAGGCAATCAATTATAATGGCCTAACAGGACACTGTGTGATTTAATTAATGTATAGGCCGCCATAGCCCCGAAATTATAACATTCAGCGTGAAAGCAGGAGTTGCAAACCTTAATAATAAGATTGCAACCATTTTTAGCTCACAGATAGACGAGACCAAACGACGTGTTGTTGGGCAACATTTTTTTCTTCAAAAGTTTTACACGGTAAGAACTATCGCCACCCCACCAAATATATAAACTGCCAAATTAGTTTTTTACCACAGAAAATCGTTTAATATAGCAATTTAATATGATTTAAAAACAAGTAAAAAAGCGTTAAGTTCGGCCGGACCCACCACCTCGGGTATATATGTAAACCACCTTTCATCAAAATTCGGTGAAAATTTCAAACCTTATGTCCCATAGCAATTATATCGAAATATATTCCGATTTGGACCAAATACTAATAAGTACAATTTAATTGTTCAATTGTGCATAACAAAATAGTGATCTTTTGAGTAGCTATATCTATAAAAAAACCGATCTGAACCATATACGACACGGATGTCGAAAAGCTTAACATAAGTCACTGTGTCAAGTTTCAGTTAAATCGGATTATAAATGCGCCTTTTATGGGGCCAAGACTTTAAATCGAAATAGCCGTCTACATAGCAGCTATATCCAAATCTGGACCGATTTGGGCCAAGTTGCAGAAAAATGTCGAAGAGCCTAACACAAAGCACTGTCCCAAATTACGGCGAAATCGGATAATAAATGCGCCGTTTATGGGCCCAAAACCTTAAATCGAGAAATCAATCTATATGGCAGCTATATTCAAATCTGGACCGATCTGGGCCAAATTGAAGAAGGTCGTCGAAGAGCCTAACAAAACTCACTGTCTCAAATTTCAGCGACATCGGACAATATATGCGCCTTTTATGGACCCAAAACCTAAAACCGAGCTATCGGTCTATATGGCAGGTATATCCATCTCTGGACCGATCTGTCCGATATTGCAAAAGTATGTCAAGGGGCTTACCTTAACTCACTGTCCCAAATTTCGGCGACAGCGGACAATAAATGCGCCTTTTATGGCCCTAAACCTTAAATCGAGAAATCGGTCTATATGGCAATTATATCCTAATCTGAACCGATCAAGGCCAAATTAACAAAGGATGTCGAAGGGTCTAACATAACTCACTGTCCCAAATTTCATTAACATTGGATAATAAATGTGGCTTTTATGGGCCTAAGACCCTAAATCGGAGGATCGGTCTATATGGCGGCTATATCAAGATATAGTCAGAAATAGCCCATCTTCGAACTTAACCCGCTTATGGAATAAAAAGAATCTGTGCAAAGTTTCAGCTCAATATCTCTATTTTTAAAGATTGTAGCGTGATCTCAACAGACATACGGACAGACATGTCTAGATCATCTTAGATTTTTACGCTGATCAAGAATATATATACTTTATAGTGTCGGAAATGGATATTTCGATATGTTGCAAACGGAATGACAAAATGAATATACCTCCATCCTTCGGTGGTGGGTATAAAAAAATACTAAATGATGACTATTTAATAGGTAGTCATATGGTATGAATAGCCATTCATAGACAACCACCATACCATATGATCCATCCTAGGCGAGTAGCACTAACATTTAAATTAGCGTCATCTGGCAGTCTTCAACTGAAATTGTTTGATCCAATTGGATTTAGTTGATCCAATTAAACAAATGCCAACATCAACAGAGAGAGAGAGAGAGTGGTAAAAATTAATCATCAGCATGTATCTTTGTTATGACAACCTATCGGTCCTTTGAATAAAGAAAAATAAAATATAGGAATATAGGAAGGATCTAAAAGCAAAAAATTCGGTATCAAATTTCGGGGTGGGATGCCTAGGAGAGCCGCCCAACACCAAAACCCGACAAACGGATTTATAGACCAACCACTACAATATGGGACTCAAATTAAAGGTATTTGAGAGTAGAAATCGGACATATTTACCGACCATGGTAATATGGATCTTAAATGAAAGGTCTTTGGGAATAGAGAACGAAATTGACTTTCACTTTTGGGACCAAGTCTCTGGGGGTCCAACACACCCCAAGAAGGACTTTTACTGACCATTGCAATGTGGGGTTTAAATAAGAGGTACTTGAGTGTAGAAAAATCCATAGGAAAATTGGAATACATTTTGAACTACAACTACGCAGAAATGTTCAAAGAGTACTCCTCTCCAACATAGCATAATCAGGCGCAGCAGAGCGGGCCATGCTCAGCTAGTTCTATTATATAAAAATGAAATTGCTACGCTTTGTTTGTTTATTTATTTGTTAATTTGTTTGTCTGTTCCGTATGGACTCAAAAACGGCTGAACCGATTTTCATGAAATTTTCAAAGATGGTAGAGGTTGAGTCCCCGGTGAAAATAGGGTATTACATTTTTTGATATCCGAAGGGGACCGACGCTTCCCCTTACCCGAATTTTCAAAAACACCAGATCTCGGAGATGAGTGCACCGATTTAAGCGAAATTTTGCATGCTTCCTTATGGTATCCCTAAAACAAAAAATTAGTATAAAATGTTGGTGTCAAATAACGTGGGGGGACGCCCCATCCTAAAAACTAACGGAACGATCATGTTTACGGGTATTCAGGAGTAGAATACGAACTTTGTATACAAATTTCACCCTAAGTGTTCGGGGGGTCCCCCACCCCCAAAAAACCCCCAACAGTACTCTTTCACCGCTTTGGGCAATATAGGTATCAAATGAAAAGTATTTAAAAGTAGAATACAAATCTACATAAACGTTAATTTTTTGGTGTCCAACCCCAAAAACCCCCAAAACAGGCATGAATGTCCAACGACATAAAATGGGTATAAAATGAAAGTTCTTTGAGAGTTGATTACGAATCTGATATACATATTTGGGACCGAGTCTGGGACCGACCTACCCACTAAATACTCTTCAATAGGATGTGTAGTTCGATCGGGATAAGGTGGGAATTTAACGAAAGGTCTACAACATTAGAGTTCGAATCTTATGTTGATATAGGGCTTCAAGTATCTAGATTACGTCCTGCCGTTCAGCCGAACATGGAGATCTCGGCATAAAAGGACTCAAATAAATTGTCTCTCTCCCAATAAAAACAGCACCAAACTGTCACGTAGAGCGACCGAGAATAGATTGTACTCAAATGAAAGGACGTTTCAAAGGGGAATCCCCGCCCCCATCCTACCAAATAAAATGAATTAAAAACCAGAAAGGAAAGGCAAAAGTAGGGCAGAGCCGACTATATAATAACCTACACCATCGTGGAATCGTAGAAAAGTAGAATACAAATCTACATAAACATTAATTTTTTGGTGTCCAACCCCAAAAACCCCCAAAACTAAATGAATGTCCAACGTCACAAAATGGGTATAAAATGAAAGTTCTTTGAGAGTTGATTACGAATCTGATATAAGGAATGGAAAGGCACTATATAATAACCTACACCATAGTGTCTGTGTACTACATATAATGCATGGACCCTATGTTGAAATGTAGTCTGATTTTAATTTTGTATACCTATTTATATATTGAATAGAACCTTGTAAAATTTTCTTACGACGGGACCTAAATTGTGGCTACTAGAGTGTTAAAGGCAATATCATATGAAGTATATATATGGGAGCTATATATATCTAAATCAAACCAAAATTGTGGCTTCCATACCTTTAAAAGGCATATCGGATAAAATATATAAATGGGAGCTATATCTAACCGATTTGAATAAAATATTGTACACATATTACTACTTCAAATAAAACATATCATGCTAAATTTTTTAATGATCGGACCAAAATTGTGGCTTCTATAGCCTTAAGAGGCCAGATCGGATGGAAGATATATATGGGAACTATATCTAAATCTGAAAAAAATTGAGGCTTTTTCAGCCTTAATAGGCTAAATCGGATGAATGATATATATGGGAGCTATATCTAAATCTGAATTGATCAGCATCATGCTCTAGCACTCGCCCTTAAGTCTAGCACTCGCCCTAAACCAAATGCAATTGTGACTCAAATAAAAGCAATTTAACAGTAGAGATCGATGCCGATATTTTTTCAGGGCTAAGTGCGTGAGTGGCCGTCCCACCCTATATTCCCCTCAAACTAGACAAATTTGTGAATTATGGCAAAAAGGGGCTCAAATCTGATATCAGTTTTATGGCCAAAGGGTTTGGCTACTCCAATCCACCACCAAAACCAAAAGATTGAAGTAGATCTAACATAATAATGGGCGGACCCTCCCCTCACCCCAATTTCAAAAACGATAAATCTCGGAGATGGGTGCGCCAATTAATGCGAAATTTTGTTGGTTTATAATAACTCGAAAACAGAAATTTGGTATACTTATTTAAGGTGGGATTTGGGGCGGCCGCCCAAAATTTATAGTCAAGGTGTACTTGTATACCAATTTTGAGAGCTTTAACTCACTCCTTTAAGAAAGTAAAATTTTTTACGTTTGAGGACCTAAATATGCAAATGCAAATTTTGCCCATGAACATTCCACTAAGGAACAGGGGCAAACTTTTTGCATATCAATGAGTGCAGTCCGATTCAATTTTAAACCCAATGATAAGGGGCCTCCTTTTTATAGCCGAGTCCGAACGGCGTGCCGAAGTGCGACACCTCTTCAGAGAGAAGTTTTACAAGTGAGAAGTTTTACAGTTGTGAATAGATTATTTAACCACCTAGTTTTTTTTTCCTAGTTGTACCTAAATGCCAAATTTCAGACCTTTAGCTGCATCTATAAACAAAGTACCAAATGGTACCAAAATGTACGAATTCGAAGGAATACGAACATTTAGTTACCCATCATATATTTCTTAGTTGTGCCTACATGCCAAATTTCAGACCTCTAGCTCTATCTGAAAAGAAAGTACAAAATGGTACCAATTCTGGTACCAATATGTACTAATTTGGAATAGATCATTTAGTTATCCATCATTTATTTTTAAGTTGTACCTATATGCCACATTTCGGACTTCTAGCTCCATCTATGAAGAAATTACCAAATAGTACAAATTTTTGTACCAAAATATTCGAATTATGAAAAAACCATTTAGTCGCCCATCATATATTTCTATTTCAAATTCAAACATCTATGTAGCTCCATCTGCACAGAAAACACCAAATCGTACTAATATTGGTACAAAAATGCATGAATTGTAAAAATATCATCGTCACCCATCATATTTTTCCTAGTTGTACCTGCATGCCAAATTTCAGACCTCTAGCTTTATGTGTAAAAATATTACCAGATGGTACCAATTTGGTACTAAAATGTACAAATTTTGAATAGATCATATAGTTAACATCCCAACCCAATTTCATACCTCTAGCTCCATCTGTAAAGAAAGTACCAAGTGGTACAAATTGCGGTACTAAACGTACGTTTTATCCCGTAAACACTACAATTTTTCCATTTCTTCTTTTAACCCTCATCCTTTTGCACCAGATGTCTTTTAAGTCAATTTTCAAAATTCTACCTTTATCCGTCCGCCCTGTACAAAGTTAACCCATTTCGAGCCTTTTTGGTACCAAAATGTACAAATTTCCAAAAACTCTTATAGTCATCCAATTAAAATTGACATAGTGTCAATTAACAGTACTATTTTTCCATTTCTTGTTTTCACCCTTATCCTTTTGCACAAGATGTATTTTAAGTCAAATTTCAAAATTCTACCTCTATCCATCCGCCCTGTACAAAGTTAACCCATTTCGACCCTTTTTGGTACCTTTTTATTACCTAAATGTACAAATTTTGAAAAACTCTTATAGTCATCCAATTAAAATTGACAAAGTGTACCTAAGCTCAAAAATTCAGAAGTCTAGTTACCAAACCTTATTTTTTGAGATGCTCTTTAATTTGAGCCTAAAAACATAGTAGATATGTAGGTTAGGTTAGGTTGAAAAGAGGATGCAGATATTTATCCGCCCCATGCCACTATGGACATACAGCTAAGTCAGCAATCGGCTTGTTGTGGACTCTAAAAACTTTAAAGTAACCTCTGAAAAGAAAATTTAATGTAAGGAATTCCGTGCTACTTACAAAATCCATAATTGTTTTCATTACCACTCCCCTAAGTTGGTTCATGTTTGTATTGTGTCTCCACCTAAGTGCCGCGAAAGCCAGGCATTGACAAAGGAAATGCTCCAACGTCTCATCATCTTCCCCCCATGCCCTACACATGCCGCACCGATTTTAGATTAGTAAGCTCGTAATCCTATGTGTCCCGTTATGATACCAATAGATACACTGACATCCTTCTTGCTTCCTTTCAGTAATAGCCTCGTCTTCTTACGATCTGGATCCCCCATAGGATTTTCGCTGTTCCACAATGTTGCATGCGCATTCGTCGCCCACTCCATTAACTCGAAATGCGTCGAACCGAAAGGCTTCGAGTTAACCAAGTTGATTTATTTCATTTCCCCTTACTCCGTTATGGCCCGGCACTCAAACGATGCGGATTTTGTTATCCTCAGAGAAGGCGTTATTCTCCTTCTTACACTGCAAGACTGTTCGTGACCTTAGCGTCCTGGTTGTTATTGCCCTTCAGGCAATTTTACTGTCGGTAAAGATGTTCACACTCGACATCCTCGTGTTAGCAACACACAACTTCACGCATTCCGTGATCGCCCGGATCTCCGCCTGCAGGACCGTACTATGGTCAGGCAGTCTAAAGCAGATCTCAGTCCCAGGGTTCTCAATGTAAACCCCCAGGCCCACTCTGTCCTCTAGCTTTGATCCATCCGTATAACATGATCCTCCAGATGGCAATACTAGGATTCCGTCAATCCTAGACTGTTCCGATAGAAGCAGTGCCTCGCTCTCGCCTTCAAGGTTCATCTCTGGTATCCGATCGGAAACCTCTTACTTTCCTTCTAGGTTTCCTATCGTCGCCTCGATTATATCGCTATGGTAAGTAAGTGTTGGTATAATCACGCCCCTGTAGAGCCAGTGGACTATCCTCGGATTCAGGCCCCATTTCAAGCCTACGGCCCTTCTACATAGTGCCCAACATCTCTGTGCCTTCTCAGTACACTCCTGAATGTGATACTTCCAATTCTGTTTCCTGTCCTGGGTTAACATTGAGACCTCTGGGTCTAGCCCAGTCATATACCATATGCAAGACCCTTTCGGCCCTTGGGCATAGTTTGTTCGGATCCTTACCCCATAGAAGTATTATTACATCGTCTGTGTAGCAGACGAGTTCAAATCCCTCCTCAGTTAGCATCCGTAATATGTTATTCATGATGGTCACCCATAGGAGTGGCGATAAAATGCCCCCTTTGTCGTACCCTGTGCCACTTTCTCCCTTGTATTTATGCAAATGGTTTATCCAGTCTCTAATGACCGGGTCCACCCGGTACTGGTTTAAGTATTGGATCAGAGCGTCGGTCCGCATACTGTTAAAAGCCCAATCGATGTCAATGCATACCGCCAGTGTGTAAGTTTTGGCATTGAAGGATTCTTCCGTTTTTTTTATGCACAACCTCGTGCTGGGCAGACTCCACCGATCTTGCCTTGACATAGGCATGCTGTTTGTATTTGAGCATTTCGCTGGTATCATGGTGTCCACAATACGTTCCAGAAAAGGGATAAAGGGACGTAAGGCTTATGGGTCGCACAAAGTGCCTTGCCGGGCTTAGGTATAAACACAACCTTTACCTCCAGCCAGGCTTTCGGAGTAAAATAGTGGCCAGATGAGGCACCAGATAGTCTGCCTCTTTCTGTGGTAATGCCGGAATATTTCATCAGGTCCGGGTGACTTAAATGGTTTGAAGCTCTTCAAGGATTCCTTCGCCATAAATTCCATAATTATAAACCTTCGATCAACGTCATTATTCCAAGATTCCGATGTCTCCGTGAGTCCCGTCGTATCCTGTGGAAAATGAGTTTTCATCAAAAGCCTCAACATATCCTTCGTTTCTCTGCTCTCACTTCCATGTCGTCTACTAAAGTTTCAGTTAGGACATGGGTTTTTGAGGGAAACTTTTTTATCTTGGCGGCGTCATTAACGCTATCGACCTGTTCGCAGAAAAGGTTCCAGGAGACACTTTGCCGTTCTGGCAATCTTATTGTATTCCTTGAGCCGTGAGTAATACATATCCCAATAAACTTCGGCTTATTAGCGACGTGCACTGTTAAAAAGTCTGCGGACCTTTTTCCCAACATTGCGAATTTCCCCGGTCAGCTAGGGTTTTTCTTACGCTGAATTTCCTTCCCGAAGAGGACAGCTATCTTCGAAGGACCCCACCCGTGCAGTCGTAATTCTGTTGACATTTTCTACAATGTCTTCTATGCTTGGACAATCTATATTATCTTGCCCAAATCTTCTTCTGAGTAGCCTTCCGAATTTTGTCCAGTTGGTTTTCAAATTATTCCGGAAGCTTATCGGATTCGGCGCTGGCCTTGCTATCCTAAAACTAATATAGCAATGGTCAGAGAAAGAGTGTTCTATGGAGACCATCCAATTCTGAACCTCATCGATCAGATTTTCCGAACATATCGTCACATCTAATACCTCCTCCCTAATCATACTAACAAAGATAGCAGTGTTACCAATATTAAGTGTTATTAGGTCGTTAGTATTCAAGAACACTGCCAGGTCTTGGCCCCGCTTATTAGTTTTTGAACTACACCACGAAATGTGGTGAGAGTTGGCATCGCACACTATTAGTACCTCGTTTCCTGTCTGTTTTGCTTTACTCATCAGCCGTTGCAGCTCCGACATGTGGCCTTTATGGGCATAAGACCCTAAATCGGAGGATCGGTCTATATGGCAGCTATATCCAAATCTGGACCGATCTGAGCAAAATTGTCGGAAGATATCGAAGAACCTAACACAACTCACTGTCCCAAATGTCAACAAAATCGGATAATAAATATGGCTTTTATGGGCCTAAGACCCAAAATCGGCCGATCGGTCTATATGGGGGCTATATCAAGATATAGTCCAATATAGCCCATCTTCGAACTTAACCTGCTTATGAACAAAAACAGTATCTGTGCAAAGTTTCAGCTCAATATCCCTATTTTTAAAGACTGTAGCGAGATTTCAGGAGACAGACGGACGGACATGTCTTGATGGTCTTAGATTTTTACGCTGATCAAGAGCATATATACTTTACTAGCTAAACCGTGCCCGCTCCGCTGCGCCTTCTTTTACTTTATATGGAACAAAAGTTTCTTTGGAAAATTTATTTTCGACAAATAGTATATCGCTTGACTAATTTTTATACCCTCTACCATAAGATGGGGGGTATACTAATTTCGTCATTCTGTTTGTAACTACTCGAAATATTCGTCTGAGACCCCATAAAGTATATATATTCTTGATCGTCGCGACATTTTATGTCGATCTAGCCATGTCCGTCCGTCTGTCCGTCCGTCCGTCCATCTGTCGGTCGAAAGCACGCTAACTTCCGAAGGAGTACAGCTAGCCGCTTGAAATTTTGCACAAATACTTCTTATTAGTCTAGGTCGATTGGTATTGTAAATGGGCCATATCAGTCCATGTTTTGATATAGCTGCCATATAAACCGATCATGGGTCTTGACTTCTTAGGCCTCTAGCGTGCGCAATTCTTATCCGATCAAAATGAAATTTTGCACGACGTATTTTGTTCTGATATCCAACAACTGTGCCAAGTATGGTTCAAATCGGTCCATAACCTGATATAGCTGCCATATAATTCGATCTTGGGTCTTGACTTCTTAAGCCTCTAGAGTGCGCAATTCTTATCCGATTGGAATGGAATTTCGCACGACGTGTTTTGTTATGATATCCAACAACTGTGCCAAGTACGGTTTAAATCGGTCCATAACCTGATATAGCTGCCATATAAACCGATCTTGGGTCTTGACTTCTTGAGCCTCTAGAGGGCACAATTCTTATTCGCTTTGAATGAATTTTTGCACGAAGTATTTCGTTATGATATCCAACAACTGTGCCAAGTATGGTTGAAATCGGTCCATAACCTGATATAGCTGTCATATAAACAGATCTGGGGATTTGACTTCTTGAGCTTCTAGAGGGCGCAATTGCTATCCGATTTGGCTGAAATTTTGCGTGACGTATTTTATTTTTACTTTCAACAACTGTGTCAAATAAGGTTCAAATCGGTTCATAACCTGATATAGCTGCCATATAAACCGATCTGGGATCTTGACTTCTTGACCCCTAGAGGTCGCAATTATTATCCGATATGCCTGAAATTTTGTACGGCGGATCCTTTCATGACCATCAACAAACGTGTTTATTATGGTCTGAATCGGTCTATAGCCCGATACAGATCCCATATATATCGTTCTCTCTATTTTACTTCGTGAGCCCCAATGGGTGCAATTCTTATACGAATTGGCTGAAATTTTACACAGGTCTCCAACATATAATTTAATTGTGGTCCGAACCGGACCATATCTTGATATCATTCTAATAGCAGAGCAACTCTTTTCTTATATCCTTTTTGACTAAGAAGAGATGCCGGGAAAAGAACTCGACAAATGTGATCCATGGTGGAGGGTATATAAGATTCGGCCCGGCCGAACTTAGCACGCTTTTACTTGTTTTAACAATATAAGTGCCTTTGTCCGAATTCCATATGATCTTTATTGGTCTACGAATTTAAGTTTGGATGTAATGTGTACTCCATTCTTAAAATACTTTATTTCAGATCGCTACTCTCATGATATTTGATTTCGGGGGTGAGGTGGTCCCCAGGCACTTGGCCATGAAAAAAAAAATCACCATTGTGTTCTTCTTTTAAAAACAATTTATTTAAACCCCATATTGCCATTGGTTTAGAGGAGTTTACACGAGGAGGCGTCCCCCAAACACATGACCCAAAATAGGTTATAAAAATCGTTTTCTAATCTTAAATACCACATATTGTCATGGTCGAAAAATGTTTACCCTTTGCGGGGTGTTTTGGGGAAGGGGTGATGCCCTAAATAAGTGGTCCTAAATTTGGATATCAAATTCGCATTCTACTCCCAAATACTTTTATTTGAGCCCCATTTTGCGATGGTCACTAAAAAATTGCTGCTTGTGGGGTATTTTGGGAAAGGGGTAGACCCACAGAAAATTGGTCCCGAAAGTGGGTATCAATTCTTGCTTTGCCCTCCAATACCTTTCATTTAAGCTCCACATTGACATGGTTGGTAAATATGCCCGATTTAGGGGTGTTTTGGGTATTGGGGTTGGCGCCCAAACACTAAGCCCGGAAAATATATCAGCAACGTGCTCTATTATCATATATCTATATATAATTTATTTGAACCCCATATTGCTATTGGCCTCAAAATTGGATATCAAATTCGTTTTCATATCTCATTTAAACTCCTTATTGCAAAAGTCAGCAAATATGTCCGATTTGGGGTATTGGTCCTAAAAACTATAAATAATTAGTTCCACTCTCTTTAAGACCCAAATGGTCTTGGTGAGCAAATACGTCCTATTTGGGGGTTTTTATGGTGGTGGGACGTCCGCTAGACAGTTGGTCCCTAAAGTTGATATCAGATACGTGGTCTACTCCCAAATACCTTTAATTTGAGCCCCATATTTCCATAGCTGGTAAACATGACCGGCTTAGGGGTTTTTTGGGGGTGGGGTGGCCCCATAGACACTTTTCCCGAATATTGATATGAAATTTGTGCTTTACTCCCAAAGATCTTTCATTTGAGCCCCATGTGGCTATGGTCGTAAATGTGTCCCCTTGGGGGAGGTTTTTGGGGAGAGGCGGCCCCAAATACAGTTGGTCCCACATTTGGACAACAGATTCGTATTCTACTCGCAAATACCTTTCATTTGAGTCCCATTTTGTCATGGCCGGTAAATATGTCCGATTTAGGGGTGTTTTGGGGCTTGGGGTGGTCCCCCTAGCACTTGGTTCGACAATTGGATATCAGATATGTTTTCTTATCCTAAATACCTTTCATTTGAGTCCCATATTGTCGTTATTGGTCTAAATATGTGTTTGGTAGGTTTTTGGGTGGGGCAGCCCCCCTAGGTACACCATCCGAAAATTTGATACCAAATTTTTATTTACTATAAGAGATCACACAAAATGTCGCTTAAATCTTAACACCCATCTCCGAGATCTGGCGTATCTAAAAATTAGGGTAAGGGGGAGGGTCCCCCCCCCCCCCCCCCCCCCCCCTTCAGATATCAATAAATGTAATACCCTTATTTTCACCACGGGGTCATTATGCACCATCTGTGAAAATGTCAAGTCAATCGGTTCAGCCCTTTCTGAGTCTATAAGGAACAAACAAACCTACAAACAAACACAAATTGATTTTTATATATAAGATAGGGTCGGAAATGAATATTTCTATGTTTTGCAAACAGAATGACAAAATAAATATACCCCCATCCTTCGGTGGTGGGTATAAAAAGAATTATTTATTTAAAAACTTTTTTTGAATTGTAAGCGGGGACAGAACAGGGTCAAATGAGTGCTACAAAGTGCTGCCAACACTAGTCTTCAGCACTCAGTATATTAGCATTTTCTAAGTATTAAAATTAAACACATTTATTTTTTATAGAATATTAAATTATTCATGTTTGAATTTTATTTGTATAGGTATTTTCAGTTGTATACAATAAAAGTTTGTTTCCATGTGTATTTCTGTTTCAATAGTATCTATAATAATTCAGTAAGACTTATTACAAATAATTTGCCTTTTGGTTTTTGGATTAAAAAAAAAAAAAAAAAACAACTACATACACTCAAAAATGCTTTGGTTATTGCTGTATAATTATGATTTTGTAAATAAAACACAATAATTGTCAAAATAAAAATTAACAATTTAGAATAATTTAAAGGGGGAGAAAGAAAGTCAGGGAGGGAACATTGCTTCTCAAGTAGATAATTTAGATTTAAAAAATAATTAATGTCTTACAATGTTTGTTTTAGCATCCTATAATGCTTATATTTATTTCTATAAATAAATATCTTCGAAAAATGTTTCAAAAGCGTTTGTGTTTCTTTGTGGTTGATATATGTATAACAGATATACCATACAAATGATTTTTTTGTGTATTAGTAAATATTGATAAGTATGTAGCAGATAAATAATTGGTTTCTATTAAGTAGGTGTAATTGTAATTATTTTTGGTATGTCTATAAATGTAATAAGCCACATAGCGGTTTCAGAAGGCCTCGGGGGGAAATGTACAACAAGTCTACAAATAAGTGTTTAAGGACTAACTTAGTTCTAGAGAGCTTAATTTCCAATTAGATCATACTATGAATTAAACTAGAATTATTTTTATTGTATGTTTTATTCATATTTTTACAATCAAGGCAAATGCTCGTATTAAGTACTTGGTAAAGTCTTTTATTTGCTTTAATTTTTGTTTGCGAAAGAAATGAAAGCTGAAGTTGAAATGCGAGAATAAATGATGGAAAAGAATTCTTCGACTTAAAATTAGAGTCTTAAAAAAATGTTAAGGCGGTTGCACCGATTTCTTTGTTTCATATCAACATGCTGTTCACAACGGGTTTTGTTTTGTGTTGTTTGTTATAAATATTTTTTGTAATATTTGTCTTTAATCTAGCTATGAATAAATTTCTAACAAAAATACAAACTACCAATATAAGATGCTAAATTTTTCTTGTGTCTGATGTTTTTATATTTCTACTAAAATACATACGTAATAAAACTTTGGTTTTTGTTGTTCTTTTTTTTAACAAAAAAAAATGGAGCTGTGTTGAAATAAAAACTTTAATTTAAAGTTTAATGATGAAATTAAAAAGAAAAAAACATTGAACGCATTCCCTCAAAAGACTGTTGTAGTAGATATCAGGGCGATGAGGACGATATGCGAGCTAAAGTTATATAAGTACAAAATACAAGAGACCGTGTGTCAAGTGACTAGAGAATAACTAGGAAAGAAAAGAGGAGTGGGGTGAGTTGATTGTAGCCTTTACTTTTCAACTCCCAACAGCTTGGCTGCCTCATCTGGCGATGACATCAATTTATTGAGTATGCCCTGATCACTGATGCCCAAGAGATTGCCAATTAGATCCGATTGTACCATAGCCGAATCGTCGTTAATATTCTGCTTACGCTCCCTCAGCACTGAGAGGCCAGCTCCATTGCCCCACTCGTTGGCCTTGCTTAGCAATTCCTGTATTTTGGAGCCCATGGTACCCAACAAGAGGGCATTAAAATTCGCAGGTGGTGCTGCTGGTGCAGCCGGCAATGGTCCTTGTTCGTCATCTGAGTAGTCTGAGCAGCTATTGCCATTATGCAGACCATCAACTCCGTGCAACGAGCCATTGCCATGAAGACCATTGTGCTTCTTCATGTGGCGCAGCATGCTGTGCTTCAATGTGAATTTGCGCAGGCAAATGTCACACTGAAATGGCCTCTCCCCCGAATGGGTACGCATATGGCGTCGTAGATCTTCGGTGGACCAGAAACGTCGCACACAAAATGCGCATATAACTTTGCGATTGCTATAATCTGGATATTTTACTCCCTTTGTTGCCTCCTCTTGGGTTCGATTGCGCTCCTCTTCCTCATTGGAATTGATTTGGTTCGCTTCGACCTCACTATCTATGGCGCCTTTGGACAATAACAAATCATATTCCTGAGTGTGAAAACATTTGATGTGATCCAGACATTGAGCTCTCTCAGCAAAGGAACTCTCGCATAAATGGCATTTATAAGGCAATTCAGAAGAGGAAATTGCCGAAGCTGGTGCCGCCTCGGTCTTCAGTTGGAACTGGTTAAATTGTACTTCCGCCAGCTTGCGAATAGCCTGGCGCTGTTGCTGCTGACGCTCTTGCTCAAGTTTCTCCTTTTCTCGTTGCTCTCGCTCCAGGCGTTCTCTTTGTTCTTCGGCCAAACGTCGCTTTTCTTCCTCTTCACGTTCCTTTTCTCTTTCGATTTCTTCAACGGACTTGGGCAAGGGTATGGGTTCGTTGACATCCTCATCGGGTACATAGACGGAGACTGCAGACTCCACATTGCCATGTTTGCGCAATAGATGGCGATCACAGTTGCTCTTTGTTGTAAAAAGCAAAGGGCAATGAGAACATTTAAAAGGTTTCTGTCCGGTATGTGTCAAAATATGTCGTCGAAGGGAACTAGACCAAGGAAACATGCGTTGGCAATATGGACAGGATACACGATTTGGAGCCAAGCTATAGGCTGACTTCTTCTTGGTTTGAGCACTGGTGGCAGCATCTTCAGCGCCTGAATTATTGCTTTCACTGGCACTGCCGGAGGCCACTAAACCCTCCTCATCACTGTGATCCATGTGATTGGCCACATCTCCAGGGCGAAAATAGCTGTTGAATGACACTGAGTTGCTGGTAGCATTGTCTACTAACTTTGCTACGGGCACCAGGTCTTGAGATTCATCTTTGAATGGGGAACTGGCCACCTCTTTCAGAAATTTTCCCACAGCTGGAGCTTGAGCAATCATGGATTTCATGGTGTTGTTGGAATTCACAGTAGCAGGTACTTCTGTTTTGGTTGGCATATTTTGGCCAGCCTTAATGGCCTGTTCCAATATAGACTCTGCCATCTTTTTGGCAGCTTCTTTTTTTTCTTCGGGCTTAAGTTTAACCTCTTCCACCGTGGTGGGTAACTGGTGTTCCTCCGCGGGGTCAGCGTCCTTCTCCATCAGTTGGATGTCATGGTCGGGATAGTCATCGTCATCATCATGAATTTCTCCCACCTCATCTTCATCCTCCTCATCGCATTCTTCATCATCATCATCTTCATCGATTACTAGTTTGGGCTCATCGTCCTCCATGGAACCGTTAGGGGTGCCATTTTGACTCAAGTGCTGTTGCTGATGTTGTTGATGACTGGAATAGTTGGGAAAGGCATGTGGCACCGCAGCTCCACCATTGTTATGAGCACTCAAATGATTTGAAAATAAATTTGAATTGGCAACACTATTTGAACCATGTACTAAAGCTTGTTGCAGAAGATCCGGATCCTTCCGAGCTTTGAGTTGTTGGGCCAAGATTGCATATTTGACCTGATCCGAAATAGGGGAGTGGCTGGTAATTGATGAATTTGGATTACCACCATAATGCGCGTGGGCAACGGCAGCCTGTAGGCGGGTTATGTTATTTATATTGGCAGCATTGCTGGCTCCGCGGCCACGCATTACATGATGACCACTACGCTGACGTTGAGCATAATATTGGGGATGTTGTTGCTTCACGTGGCGTTCCATGTTTGATCGCAGGGTAAAGCGGGCAGAGCAATGTTCGCAGGCGAAGGGACGTTCGGTGCGATAACGCCTTTGCTTTTGTTTAGGCATAAACACGCCATTTTTTAAAACCATTTTAACCGGCCCGTTGGATAAAATGGTAGGTGGCAAATGTGGAGTTTGTGTGGACAATGAGCCATTCACAACATGTCTGGGTATGCTGAGATGACTCGGGTTGGGAGAGAGTAATCCAGCCTTCGGCGAGGCCATTGAGACCGAACTAGACTTTTCCGTCATCATGGGACTAATAGGAGGTAAATTTGCTGTAGGTGGTGCAGAAGATGTGGCCTTATCCAAATCGGCTGAAGGCGGTAATGTCGTCCCCGCAGTAGTGCCCAACATAGTTCTAAAGAATGGAGCCAATTTCTGAAAATCAGCCATATTTTGAGGCATAAATGGAGAATTAGGCATTAGGAAGGGATTGAGTTGTGGAAATAGTAAATTTCGATATAGTTGCTGTAGGTATTGGGCCGTATCGTTGAGCCACGGCTGTTGACCCATAAGCAATTGTTGTTGCTTTTCCAGTGTTGATGCCTCATCGACACTACTGGGCATCAAAGGGCCAATGGATATGTTCTCTTCCTTTTGCATTAGAGGATGAGGCATTTCATCGTTTGTTTCATTGGGTTTCTGTGCGTTTGTTCGGCCTGTAGGCTTTTTGCTCAGATCTAAAACGTCCATACTCATATCAATGGCAACAGTTGCAGATTTTTCACTCAGTTGTTTATCGTAACTATCGTTGTAACCTGAGGAAGATGTGGATTTGTCCAACATTTCATTTAGGTTCTTCACTTGGATTTTTGCCGGTTTGGGGGAGGCATGATTATCAGTCCCCGATGTCAGCATTTCTTTGAGATGAGAAACAGGCGTGGAGCTGTCTCTTCGACCGGGCTGTTGATAGAATTCAATATCGTCTTCGATATCAGGTGAGGAGAAGAGATGTTGCTTTTTAGTAGGATCATCACAACTCGAATCCTCAGAAGGATGATAGATAATGGCACGTTTAACTTCATCTCGAGTTGTTTTGGCGTGGCGATTGCGCAAATGGCGTTCACAGTTGGCTTTGGTTGTAAAGGCATAATTACAGACGGCACATTCATACGGTCTATCGCCATTGTGTGTACGCATATGGCGTACCAGGGCCGCCTTGTCACAAATCGTATATGGGCACATATTGCAGCGGAAGGGACCCGCAGGGCCTACCTCACTAAGGTGTACTCGGTTATGGCCCTTGAGGGCCCTGAGATTAGGAAAAACCGCTGTACATAACTTGCAGGGGAACTCGCCGCGCAATTTCATTTTACGAAATTCGGCCGTGAAAACATCTTGGGCCTCTTCTTCATCACGGTCGTAACTGAATTGTGATGATGGCGTATTCACAGATTGTTCAAAATTTTTGAGGAAATTCGAAGTACTCGACGACGAGGTCATATTAAGTATCGACTGGATATCAGCTAAATCTTTAGAATCATGGCCGGCAGAAGGTTCCGATTTAATATCGTCTTCGGCAAGATCTAAATTATGATAAGAGGAGGAAGGCGTGTGGGTTCGGCTCATCATATTTTTCAATTCCACGTGTTGGAATAATTCTTGGCGTCTTCGTTGGTCCGCATTATGCTCATGGTCATCTGGAGAATGATCTTGCGGAGAATGTCCCACAGAGTGTTCACTTAACTTCCGCTGTCTCGGAGTGCTAGGGTGGTCAACAACAACCTGAGGTTTCACATCATCAGCCGAACAGGGATGTATGCTGAGCTGATGATGAGAACGGAAAATAACGCCGCAATGGGTACACTTGGCTGGAATTTCTGGGTGTTTGGCATCCATATGCTGATCCAGGGCCATAACATCAGAAAATTCATCATCATTACAGACGGGACAGATTAAGGGCTCATTGCTGGAAGCTTGAGCCGATTTGCCATCTTCCTCGCGGCTGTTACGGGGGGATGTATTGGAGTTGGCGACGTTGGTGGATTTGTTGTTAACAATTGCTTTTAATTGTTGCTTAAACAACTCTTCAGAGTTTTGATTGCGTTGTTGTAGTTGGTGTTGCCTAAGGAGATCATCATCAACATCATCGCCACCACCACTTAACTTACGTTTATAGTTATTATTGTTAATTTTCAAGTCATTGTTATTGTTGTTGTGAGCCATTGAATTATCCGAAGAGCAGCACTCACCATCACTTTCATAACTTTCTCGAGCTGATGTGGCTTCAGCGTTAACACTTAATCGCTTGTCATTAGCACCTGTCGTGTTACTGCTGCCGCCTATGTTGTGGTTGTTGTTTGCTGCAGCAGATGCCAACACACCATGGCTGTTGAGCTCTGCCTCGTTGGCTGTAGGCGAAGCCGCTACCACTGCTGATAATTTAACGCCTTCACTTAATTGTCCACTATGGCTTAATGGCGTTGGGCAACCCCCAATTGCCGCTTTCGCCGCCGCCGCCGTGGTGTTCGAGTTGAACTTTGTTCCATTTGAGTTGCGCCGATGATGTGTGTGCTGATGCTGTTTGTGGGTGCGCATGTGGCGATGCATGTTGCCATTTGTTGTAAAAGTGAGATGACAATATTTACAATTGAATGGTCTTTCCCCAGTGTGAACTAGAACGTGGCGATCCAGCGAAGATGCAGATGACAGTACCTTATGCGAAAAAGACAAAGGGTGTTGGAAATTAGTAGGGCATACAAATAAAGAATGAGAGAGGGAGAGAGAGCGAAGTAGTAGTTAGAAGAAGCAATACTTTGTAATGTGTTTTCAATGAATCTACTAAAAGTTGACGAAAAAGTCTCGGCCAAATCGAAAAATACTGAACATAACTCTGTAACTATCTTTAAAATTCAGTTTTGGGTGAATGCTTCGATGAGTTGGCCATCATGATTGCTTATTTGCACTGCTAGGATAAAATAGAGTAAAATTTTGGGTAAAAAGCACCAATTGCTCTTGGTATATGTCAAAAAAATCACACCCAGCGCTCCAATGATTTCGCTTCAACTGCTCAATTGTCGATTTGAGGGACTCATCAGAACGCTCGGGATCAAATTCCGGCTCGAACATCAACAAAAAAAATTTTAACTGGTGGTGATCTCTTCATTAATGCTAGCAACAATGTGAGGCATTCCGCCATCTTAGAATTCGATACGAAAAGTTGTTAGTAGCCAGCACATCATTCTGGCTTGGCAAAAAATCATCCCTCATCATTAAGCTTAAACAGACCTCGAGCTCGATTTTTTAATTAGAAAAACAAAAAATATTCAAACATAGGTCGAATAAACGAAATAAATCCGATTGGAATAAATTAAGCTAAAACTCTAATCGAATTGCATATGAGGGAAGTATCTGTTGTTCCTTCATGGATTGTTTATGCGAAAGTTTATAAAACATCAACATTGCGAGCTCGATAGAAAAAAAACTATAATAAAAAAACATTTTTTCTTAAAGCCCTAAGCTATACATTTCGGAATTTGTGTGACCTAAAAAGTGCCAAATCTAGTTCGAAAGGACATTAAGTTGGCATACCTGATATCAATTACTAATTGCGATACATGCTTCACAAAAGATCGCAGGTGTAGGTTCCGTATTTGTTAAACGACTATTTGTAGATTTTGGATATCTTTTCTTTACTGTATAGCTTGTAAAATTCTGAGTGATGAATGTAAGAAAATATGAGTATATATTATATAGACTAAAAATTGTACGTATCACAAGTTCAAATTTTGACAAATGTTTACTTTGATTTTTTCGCAAATTACACCTACATACGTAAATTTTGTTTTCGTTCTTTAGATCGCTTCTGTTTTTCATATTTTTAACAAGGATATAAAAATTGTTATACAATATCAAAGGTAATTAAAATCCTAGCGACAAATGGCTATGAAACATCGATCAATTTTTAACTCAAAAAAAAGAAACAATAACGCTATTTGTAAAATATTGGCTCAAGCTTTGGTACCCGTATACCAAATATGTGAAATTTCAGTCAAATAAGACAACACATGAGGGGTTTGGGCTCTAACTGAGGGTCTGAGACAGTCTTAGCAAGCATCTGAGCAACGGACACAGTTTTCCAGTTGCGTTTACAATTGACACATTTTTTCTCCTAAATTTAGTATTCGATTGCTTTTGGGGGCATTCGATCCTTCCCACATCACTGGTTTACTGTCACTTAGAATTATCGACTTACCTTTGAGCAAATACGGCAGGTGAAATTCTCCGTATTCCCTGAGGTATAATTGTGGCAGCGAATGTGATTTGTAAATTGATGCGGTGTGGCCGAAACCACATCACAAATTGGGCAAACATATTTCATATCCTCGCCCGTTGCTGAGTCGGCGCTTGAATTGCTACCATTGCTTTGCTGATGAGGCGGTGTGGAGGCGGCCGATGAACTATTCGATTTAGAACCACCATTATTGTCACCATTGTTAGGGCCAATATTTTCAAGGACTACGGTAGTAGCTGTCACTGGGCTTGAACTCAACAACTGACTGCTGCTGGCATCAACGAAACCAGACTCGTTACCATGATCTATGGAACTACGATTGAAACGGAATTTCTTACGCAGCGAATTGGGATTGTCCGCGTTATATTCTATGTGTACGCTGGTATGTTTGTCCATGAAATTGCGAGAAGTCAGGCGACGCTTGTGCTGCATTTGTTGGCGTGGAGCTGTAATGCTCTTCTCATCGGCCGACTCTTCATCATCGTAGTCATTGGCCTCATCGGAATCCTGTTGCATTTTATTGCGATGATGCTGCAAATATCTTTCGTTATCTGTGTTACTCGGCTCAACTAAGGCACCAGCAGCGGCATTCCGTGTTTTATCATTGGTCACAACTGGGGTAGAGGTGGCTGCACTCAATTTTTTCGGTGTGCGACCCAAATCCAAATGCTCCAACGATGATTCGGATGTGGCTGAATCACGTCTCTCCATTTTAATGGGGGTGGCGATTGTAGCGGTGACGATGTTATGCACAGGCCCATCATCTGGGCTGTTATTGTGTGTGTGTGTGGCCAACATTGTTATTGTGATTGAAAGGGATTTGAAAATGTGCTACTTTGCTTTTATGGCCGAAGATATATCTATCCTAAAATGAGAAAAAATAATTATTGATGAAGTTTGAGATTTAACGCAACGATGATGTGTTTGATTTTTTTTTTCTGTTAAAAAAATTCCCACTTAGTTAATATAAGAAATTGCCTTCCGAAGGTTGTACAACCCTCCAGACTCGCCACGTCCACCCCTTTGTGTACGTGTTAAAAGAATGCTTATCGATATCATATGCTTCTGGGAAATATATCAATTTGAATTCTTCTATCTTGCTAGCCACTCCATATCTCATCCAGATACTCTAATCTAGAGAGAGAAAAAACAAAAATAAAAGAGGAGGGGAGAAGAATACAAGCATTTATATTTCGCCAGAGTTTATTGTTTCTTCTCGCGTTGATTACAATTCTTGAGATTATAAAGAAACATTTCGAAATACCTTCAGTGAAACCTTCCCCTCCTCCAGCAAAACATTTTCAGAACAATAAAATGATAAGATATTCGATTGGTATTGCACTATTATCCCAATAGTCAACGAAAAAGAACTTTTGAAGGCATTATATTTAAGGAAGGCGCATTTCTCAATACAACGAACACTTAATACATGTTGTCTACATGTGGGGATCATAAAATGGAGAAAATCTTTTACAGATTATAGTCACAAATATATATGGCTAGAATATACATTATTATATAATTTTTTATTTTTGTTGGAATTAGAGGGCCAACTTGGATGCTCCTGTGTGGTTGCTCTGTTATTGAGTTTAGAGACAGTTTAGAGAAATCGTTATGATAGCATACATTTAGATATAACGATTTCGATTAATGCAGATTTATTAAAAGTAAAATGTTGCTAAACATTTCAAAAGGATGTTAAATTTCATTCAAGGCATTTCATACTGACGATAGAGTGCGGAAAACTGCGTTTACAATAATGGTAAATACAAACTAAACCCTACACCTGCCCTATAAGTACAATGCAAAAGCTATAACCAATTCTGAACTAATTTTGATGGTCGTCGGCGGATGTTTTCAGATGGGTTATTAAACAACCCGTGTCAAATTTACAGGAAATATGTTCAAACTGTAATAACTACGGTTGACAAATAATAACATAATTGCAAATTACCCAAAATCGGACGAACATATATATGGAGCTATATCTAAATCTGAACCGATTTGGAGCAAACTTCTCAGATATTGTGAAAGTTGATGAGGAAAGCGTTGTACAAAGTTTATGTAAGATTGGTCAATAAATGCGCATGCAGTGGCTCTAGAAGTGTAAATCAAGCGATATACATAAATGGCAGCTATATCTAAATCTGAACACATTTCTATGAAATTTACCAGTCACATTAAGAGTCAATCGAAAATCCTTCCTACCAAGGGAATCGGTTAACAAATGACCATATTATTGCATTATTACTGGAAATCAGACGAACTATATGGGAGCTATATCTACATCTAAACGGACTTCGATCAAACATTTCAAATACAGTCACAGTTGTCGAAGAAAGCGTTGTACGAAGTTTTGGGAAGATTGCAGCGGCTCTAGGAGTAAAAATTGGGCGATATATATATATATATATATATATATATATATATATATTGGATTGTCTAAAAAGTATTTGCGGATTTTTCATATAGTTGTCGTTGACAAATTTTTTCACAGTTTGTGACTCTGTAATTGCATTCTTTCTTCTGTCAGTTATCAGCTGATACTTTTAGCTTGCTTTAAAAAAAAGTGTAAAAAAAGTATATTTGATTAAAGTTCATTCAAAGTTTTATTAAAAATGCATTTACTTTCTTTTAAAAAATCCGCAATTACTTTTATATATATATATATATATATATATATATATATATATATATATATATATATATATATATATATATATATATATATATGAATATGAGAACTCCAGAAAAAATCCTTCTTAACAAATTTCAAAAGAATCGGTTAACAAATTACCATTTTATTGCATTATTACTGCAAATCGGACGAACATATATATGGGAGCTAAATTTTTTTTTCAATTTCGATAGGCTTCGATCTAAGCCGAAAAACATGCCTGTACACAAATTAACATGGACAGACGGACGGACAGACGGACATAGCTAAATCGAATCAGAAAATGAGTCCGAGTCGCTCGTTATACTTATCAATGGGTCTATCTCTCTTTCCTTTGAGTGTTACAAACAAATTCACTACGTTATAATACCCTGTACAACAGTAGTGGTGTAGGGTATAAAAATTTCAAGATTAGCCAATGGATTATGGTGGAGTTATCCCACATTCAATTCGAATGAATGGTTGGAAAAATTTCTAGTTCCAAAACGGAGCCACATCTAGATCCCATATATAAGGAAGCTATATCTATATATATATTTTTTTTTAATTTTGTAAGACATAATTTTAAAATTTAGGAAGTTCTGCAGAAAAAAATTTTTGGGCATTTTTAAGTCCATCTGTTTTAAAGTCCATCTGTTGGCAATTATTTTGTTAAAAAGTTTGAATCCTGACGGAATGGCAACCCTGCAATACACGGATCTAGAACCTTACTCTTTCTCTTAGTTTGTTCTATATGTGATTCTTTTCTTAAGAGAATGCTTTATATATTTAGATGTAAATAAGAGTCGAAAGATATTTGTCATTTTAGAACTATGTATTTTTATTTAAAACTCTTTCATCTTTCCCTTCTAGCAAAAATTAAAATTTTATGCTTTTTATTTTGTTCTACAACAATAAAATACTATATCAATGTTAGTATTATCTCCCCCTTAGTTTTACCCATTCATTGTGGAAATGGGATTTTTAGGCTTATCAATAAATAGGTGAGGTGAATCATATTTTCACTAACCTGTTTTCAGAAACAAAGCAGCACCATAGTCGTAAGAATATCGTTAGGTGGGGTGCTAAGATAAGAAATTGAAGGAAGCAAATTTGTGTGTCAACAGCCGTGCCGATTGCTCTTAGTTTAGGGTGGGAAAGAATATTGGTCAGGTACACATAATGTGTCCACAACGATCAGTTATTTGATTTATCCGCGATAGCCTAAGCTAGGGAAGTATATATAATTTTTGTTGTGCCCCTATTTATATGAAAAGGAAATACTGCAAGTATAGTAGTAAGTATAATCCCACTAATTTGAACAATCCATGCCCCATAACGTGCAAGCCAATCTTTCAGTTAGGAGACATATTCGCTCTGGGACATTTTGCTAAAACAGCAAACATTTCCTGCTGTTTTCAGATGGTGAAAAGTTAAAAGTAGCCAAAAAAAGTCGCAAATATTTAAAAAACTTTTGTGTTACAACTAACAAACCCAACCAAAGAGTCAAGAGTCAGAGTCGAAAAAAATCGCAAGCGGCGAAACCAAATAAGAGACGCGGAGTCTGAAGTCAAATTTGAGGGAACAAACAGAAACAGCGAGACTGGTGGTAAAGATGTTATTTAATTATTATAGTTTTTACGCTTGTTAATAACGTCGAAGTATATGTTACTTAAATGAATTTGTATATTTTTGAAAATTTAACGCACAAACATTTTAAATATTGTAAACAAATATATTTTCTCATGTAAGGGTACCATATTTTTTGTAAAATTGTCTGAAAATTGTTGGTAACGTAACGAATTTTCATGAAAATGTGGTAGAAGAAAGAAGAGAACATTGAGAGCAACCCTGCCAGAATAGAAACTATATCAGCGTCATTACGCTAGACTCAAACTCAAGCCGCGGCGGTTTTTTGCTTTCCCATATAAAATCCATTTAAACAACTCGACGCTGACTCTTAGATTAAGTTTAGACTCTAATCTTTAAATTGATTTAGACTCTAATCTTACAAATTTACTTCATTTCAATAATTTTTTAACGATTTCAAATTAAAGCATATCAAATAACCGATAAGATCTTAACTATAAAAGAAAAAAAAAAAAAAAAAAACAATTTACCAAGTGTTTTGCCTGTTAAGGCGGAGATGTATAATTTTTTTTTTTAATTTTCATTTTAATTCTCTTTCGAGACGAGCTTAATGAACCAAATTTTTTTTTCTCTAATCTAAAGGTAAAGAAAATTCCACAAAACCAATCAACCTCTTGATTAAGGAGGTCATCATCGGAAGCCTTTAGTTGTGAAAGCTACTAGACCATCATTGCACAGTGTTGGCACATCGAAAAATCTTGGAAAGCATTCTGGAAATTTTGAACGGAAAGAGATATGTCCAAGAATGTTTACGTAGTCAATGTTGAGGTGTTTTTCAATGAGTATGCAAAATTTGGTGACCCTTGTGGGTCCACTGGCTGATCTATGGGACTTGAAAGTTGGCCACCTCGAGTATGTCAAATATTGGAATGCTTGCCAAACAGTCATTTATAGACCGATCGGCTTGATTCTTTTTATACCCCACACCACCACTGTGGTACAGTAGAAGAAGGAGAAGAGCTAGAACTATTGAGATAGAACTATTAGAAGGAGATGAGCTAGAACTATTGATATGTATATCGATCGGCTTAGAATCACTTACTGATTCGATTAAGCTATGTCCGTCTGTCTGTCCATGTATTCTTGTGATCAAGTTACAGGTCGTATTTATTGTCCGATTGTCATGAAATTTTGCACAGGTCTCTTTTTGGGACAAGGATTGAGATATAGGGAGATGGGAGATATAGCTCCCATATATAACTTTCATCCGATATGGCAGACTGGATTTGGAGATAAGTTCCATTTATTAAAAGTACTACGTACACTAAGTGGTGTAGGGTATTATATAGTTGGATCCGCCCCACTTTTGCCTTTCCTACTGGTTTAAAAAATAGAGCTAGACTTACACGGATTTTCTTTTACAATTTTTTAATTTTTATGCGGGTTAAAAACTTAAAAAAACTTAACTTTTGGATGAAGAATCGGATTTCAAAACATAATACGCCAAAATTATTGTAAATTATGTAAGCAATCGAATTTTTGTATCAATTAAAATCGACAGACAAAATTTCTTCGCAAATCAAAAAATACGGAGGAATTTTTACCTGAGGTTAGCAATTATTGGGAGAACCTTACAACTTTTATACATGTATTATACGCTTTTGGAATGGTATGTATTTAGACGACTAATGCAATAAAAAAATTGCGCGGAAAAATTCCGAACATGAATTATATATTTGGGGAACAATCGAAAAAAAATAAATCTTTTTTTTTTTGGAAAAATGACGTGTAACTTTGACGAGCTATCAAATCGGAACGGTTAAAGATATAGAGATATTTTCAAAGTTTGTAGATAAAATTATGCTTTGAAGAAAAAAAAACCTTCTAACCTTTCTAGCGATGTCAAATATTTTCAATCGGTTTACAAACAGTCTCACGATTATAAAAATACCGAAGATACATTGACAAAAATTATCAAAAAAAAAAAAAAAAGCAGTTAGTCCAATAACTTATAAACCGTTGGAAATATGCAGGAGCACAAGCACTATCTCAAAAAAAAAAAAGACTCAAGCCGATCGGTTCATAAATAACTATTTGGCAAGCAATACAAAATTTGGCACTCGAGGTGGCCAACTTTCAAGCCCCATGGATAAACTTCTGGACTAACTAATTTCGTGGACATATCTTTATACGTTCAAAAGTTCCAGAATTATTTCCAAGATAACAAATACCGGCACTTAGGTGGAGAAACAATACCACACATGAACCAACCACATCAAAGGATGCACCTAAAATTGCCATATGGTTTGATAGCTAAACATTTTTCCTTTTCCATACATCCTTCAGCTGATATCAGCAAATTTATTTTTCTGGGTGTTCGAATGAGCAGTATAATGAATAGTGAGTAAGGTGCTTGATACAATTTTGAGTTTGAAGCTGGGCTCTTAAGCAAATGCTTCCATTTTCGCAACTTAGGGGCATACATCTTTTAATAAAGCAAGAAATTTTGTTTTAAGGATTAACCTGGGGGCCAGACTACCGCATACGTCAACGAGCTAAATCGTACTCGTTCAGGTACTCGCGGTAAATCAGCCCCCGTTTTGAAAACCTTGAAATAATATAGAAGCGTGCATGTAACAAACTTCAAGCAGAATTTAGTTTCTTAAAAGAAAAATAAAATGTTCTCAGAGCAATCCAGTTTATATAAATTTTGGCAGTTACGTTACGATTCGCATCATCTTTGAAGAAGTACGGTCCAAAACCATAAACCGCACCGAACTGTGACTGTTTTCTGGATGCATTGGTAGCTCTTGCAATGCTTCGGGCTGATCTTTACTCCAAAATCGACTATTCTGCTTATTTACGTACCCATTGAGCCAAATATTAGCTTCGTCGTAAAATGGAAGAAAAGCGCGGGGAATTTTCTTAACAGAGCACGCATTTTGATAATAAAATTTAATAATTTGCAAGCGTTGGTCGTTTGTAAGACGATTCATGGTTATATTTTAGACCCAACTGAAGATGTTTGACAGTGAAATAAAACACGAAACGAGCGTGTGCTGTTTAAACCATTGTTGCCAAAAAGATAATAGCTAAAAAGTCAGCCTTTCCAACGTGGCCGGGTAGAACCCATTAAGATGAGGCAAGTTACCCCTATCCTTAAGTGAGATTTTCGCATGAAACGTGTGTGACTTTTGTAAACTAATTTGGGTGTTTCTTTGTTCCAAACTTAATTTCCCATGAACATCCCATTTTTTATGCCTAGTCCGAACGGCGTGTCGCATAGCTACACCCCTTAGAAGAGAAATTGCAAAATTGCAGGATACCTCACAAATGTAGCTAGCATAAGTTAGGAGATAACCACCGGTGAAAATGTTTTCTGATGTTCACCAAGGCGTTCCTATCATTAACAAATTTGATTGTTTGACCAACTAACAGGATGATTTTATAAGCTTAAACTTTCAGGTAAGACATCAAATTTCAAATTCTAGCATCCAGAACTTTTGTTGGTGTCTTCCAAATGGAAGTAAATATCCTTCTTGTAACAGTGTGCTGTTCAGCGTTTTCCTTAACATAATATTTGTGGGAACTACTAATGGTATAAATTAAATTTGAACTAAAAATATTTTTACGGCTAAAGATCACACTTTTGCATATAGAATTGATTTATAGCATACGTTTCGTTTAATAATTTAATTTAAGAGGTATTTACTCATCCATGACGGCATTTTAACAAATTCCTTATTTTTTGTAGTGAGCTATCCTGGATTTATTGAATTAATTTATTATGTGGATATAATTACATGGCAACAATGTTTGCAAAACATATGAAACAATTATTACCATTTTGAGGCTAAATAGTAAACTTGTGTTATTTCTTTATACGAAAACAAGACTGCAAATTAAATCAATTATAAATCAAAACGACAACAAATAAGATAAAAGAAAATAAATGAGAACCATGGCAAAAGAGTAGCCCATCATTCATTCATTAACTTGTACTAAACTGGTTGTAGATATGTCTAAATAGCATTTCGCAAGTTTTTTTTTTATTTGTTGAGTTATTTTTGCTTATTTATATTCAAGATTTAAAAACATTTCGGTTTGAGTGTTATTAAGTTCTTTCGTAAGTTGTCTTTTTTTTTGTTTAATCAATAAATTGTAAATAACATGTTAAGAATACAATATGCATTTTGGTTCAACGACTTTGCTATATATAAAAAAATAATATATGAAAAAAAAAATTATTTGTAAAAGTTAAAAGAAAACTGGAAATAGTTGCAATCAAAAAATATGCAATTCTTTTTATTCAAGTGAAAATAAGACGCTAGAAATAAAGAAGGAGTGTACCACAAAAATCTATTTGGATTTCAAAAGTCACTTGAATGGAAGCTGCCAGTGCTGCCAAAAATATATATGAACGAATCAAAAATGTATATGTCGGAATACCACGGTTTTTTTGCTATCTAGTAAATAGTTTTGAGGAAAAAAATTCCACTTATTTTGTTTTTCTTTTTTTTTTTCAAAGTCACCTTAGGTAAGGTTCGATTAGATAGAAATGAGTATGCCACTAAAGATATGGATCTAAGCCAGTAATCGTTTTGTTGTGTGCTCTAAACACTAAAAAGTTACCTTAAAAAACACTTAGATTTTTTTCACCTTAAATTGCGTTTTTTTATTCAAATTAATGGCAAAGTTTTCAGTGAGCAATAGATTTTTAGTTGTCTGTTTTAAAAAAATCAATATTACCTTTTAAAAATATTCTGCGATAATCCGTTTTAAGTTAAGTATGTGTGAGCTGTTTTCCAATTTGCCAAATATTTTTTTGTAATATTTTTGTATTTGCATCACTAGTTTCCAATGAAATTGGAGTAAAACTTTGTCTCATTGTTAAGGCATTGTAAGTTTAGGAAACAAATTTTCTATTCTTATTTTCTTTAATTTTTCTATTTTTCTTAGAGAAAATTGTGTGACATTTCTTTAAGCTTTTTGGTAATTTTCACTTTTAATTATATTGCACCATAAAATTATTTTGTTTCTTCTGTGGTGGCTTTCAGGCTTTTGTATTATTATTATTTTTTTTACTTATTTTTTGTTATTTGTTTTTTGGTATTAAGTGAGCAATATATGTAAGCATACTATTATGTGTTTTTTTATCTTTGTTGAATATATTTTCCGTTCCGAGTTTTCTGATGCCTTGAATTTTTCTAAACAAATGTGTCTTGTTTTTTCCGAGCGATGCATAGATTTTTTCTCCGCCTGATGTATCTACGTTCGCGAACACACCCGTAATGATTGGTTTCGTTAAAACCCAAAACTAAACTTAAGTTACGTTTGTTTGTCGCAGAGCACGTCGTCGAGTACACAATTACGGGAGAAACTCTCTGCCCACAGAGTTGAGTTCAAAAGCAACAACGTATCCGTTACACGATGCATGTATATGTACGATTCCTCCTTTTCTTCTTCGGTTTCTTATTAGTTTTCTAGAGTGCTGCTGCTTTTTCGTTTGTACAAAGTGTAGAATTTGTATGTGTGTCGTTTGGTCTGAGTGGGGGTTTAGTCTTAATTTATCTAAATTTTTTGTATTAAGAGCAGTGTATAAGTGTGCGTATGTTTTCTTTTATGGATTGCAGGCTTAAATATAAGTATGCGTGTTCGTAGTATTTGCTGTTCAACAGTTTAGTTCTAAGTTATCCTTTAGTGCTGGACAGATGAAACTCAACTGAATTGATTCTGTCGATATGGAGTTGTATTTAAAGACAATTTTCTCACGCAGTCTACAAATTGTGTCCCTCTGCCGAAAAATGCTGCGGCTGCAAAACACAGCACATCCTCACAACACCATATCACAACGCACACACTCAATGTGAGGAGAACACTCATCTAATCCATTTGGATGAGTGAAGAGGATAGAGACGATGCGGCAACAGCATACAAAATATCTTCCAAGAGGATTGGGAAACGACTGAATGATTGGTCGCAAATGAGTGACAGAGCCAGCAAAACACAAACTCTACATGTTTGTAAGCATATGCAAAGCAAACCACTGAATGAGAGAGAAAGAAGAGCGAATAGGCCCCATCCACCAATACCAACGGCATTAAGAGCAGTTTCAATGGGTATCTCACTAACACAAAGTCCCAAAAAAATCGAATCAACTGAGATAACTGGTGAGAATTGTGCGAGAGTTTTTTTTCAATTGGGATGTGTGTGTGTGAGCTCATGGTGTGAACAGCACCATTGACCAGATGATGATGGTGGTTCATTTCGTTGCAAGACAATGTGAAAGAAAATTTATCTGCCAGATACTTTCGCAGTTGAAATATCGCTTGGTTTTTTGCTCTTCAAGAAGATATCATATTGCGGTAAATACCTTGTTCTACGTAGTGGTAACTGGGAGGAAGTTGGTTGAGTGCTTCTTATGTCTGTATGCGATTAGTTATTTGTTGTTATTGCAGACAGCGTCATTAAAACATCATCTCCATACGCATGTCTGTAACTTGCGTATATAATGAAATTTCTTATTGCCTTTAGCCAAATAAATACAATTGTCTTAATGCAGACTAGTGTTGCCAGTACTGGGAATTTTTTCCCAAATTGGGGATTTTTTTTTGAGAATGGAAATTTTTGACTTAAAACTTGGGGATTCGGGGCGAAAATCGGGGAGGTTTTGAGGAAAAACTTTTGCACTTGCATTTATTTGAGATAGATTTACTTGCAGCTTTTCTTTTTAGAACTGTCTAAAACCCTATTTGAATGCTTCATTAACTTAAGTGAATAAGGCTGTGATCTATAATTCATTTATATGTAGTAATTTTTGTCATTACCATTGAGCTTAAACTTGAATCGGAAAGCACTCATTGATATGCGAGAAGTTTGCCCCTGTTCCTTAGTGGAATGCTCCTGGGCAAATTTGCATTTGCATTAATTTTTCTCCATTTGATCCCAATAAGCAAAATACAAAATATTATTGCGATCGTTCAATGATCAAAGGATGTTACAAAGAGATAGGATTTTTGGTACTAGACCGATATTAGTAAAAAAAGTACAAAGTTTACATCTGTCGCTTTTTCTATAATTAAGGGGCGTTTCGTACCCAGTCATGACAACATTTTCCACTTTTTAGGCCCAAATACGAAAGCTATGAATTTACCTCCCATATATATAATTCGCTCGCATTAATTCGCTGTGTGACATCAGTCCTCCAACTCCCTTTAGGTTTCAGCTTCGACACTCTTCTTAAAATCAGAGTCTTTCAATTTTTCACAAGACTTATGTTTACAAGATTCTTTAGAAGAGGAAGGATTGTATATATTATGAAGAGGTATATGATATCTGAAAGACAATATTTTATTAAATCTTTATTGGGACAAAAGTCATGTATTTCCATTTAAAAAGGTTTGTGGATTATTTTTATACCCTCCACCATAGGATGGGGGTATACTAATTTCGTCATTCTGTTTGTAACTAATCGAAAAATTCGTCTGAGACCCCACAAAGAATATATATTCTTGATCGTCGCGACATTTTATGTCGATCTATCCATGTCCGTCCGTCTGTCTGTCGAAAGCACGCCAACTTCCGAAGGAGTACAGCTAACCGCTTGAAATTTTGCACAAGTACTTCTTATTAGTGTAGGTCGGTTGGTATTGTAAATGGGCTATATCGGTCCATGTTTAGATATAGCTGCTATATAAACCGATCTTGGGTCTTGACTTCTTGAGCCTCGATGCACGACGTGTTTTGTTATGATGTCGAACAACTTTGCCAAGTATGGTTTAAATCGGTTCATAACCTGATGTAGCTGCCATATAAACCGATCTTAGGTCTTGATTTCTTGAGCCTCTAGAAGGCGCAATTCTTATCCGATTTAAATGGTTTTTCGCACGACGTGTTTTGTTACGATATCCAACAACTGTGCCAAGTATGGTTCAAATCGGTTAATAACCTGATTAGCTGCCATATAAACAGATCTGGGGACTTGACTTCTTGAGGTTCTAGAGGGCGCAATTCCTATCCGATTTGGCTGAAATTTTGCATGATGTATTTTATTCTTACTTTCAACAACTGTGCCAAATAAGGTTCAAATCGGTTCATAGCCTGATATAGCTGACATATAAACCGATCTGGGATTTTGACTTCTTGAGCCTCTAGAGGTCGCAATTATTATCCGATTTGCCTGACAGTGTGTACGACGGATTCTCTTATGACCATCAAAATACGTGTTTATTATGGTCTGAATCTGTCTATAGCCCGATACAGCTCCCATATAAATCGATCTCTCTATTTTACTTCTTGAGCCTTCAAAGGGCGCAATTCTTATTCGAATTGGCTGACATTTTACACAGGTCTCCAACATATAATTTAATTGTGGTCCAAACCGGACCATATCTTGATATCGCTCTAATAGCAGAGGAAATCTTTTCTTATATCCTGTTTTGCCTAAGAAGAGATGCCGGGAAAATAACTCGACAAATGCGATCCATGGTGGAGGGTATATAAGATTCGGTCCGGTTCGGTCGGGAGGGTATATAAGATTCGGTTCGGTTTTTGTTAACTTGCAACACGTTTGTACTAAATGTTTAAATAAGTCCTTACCGATTTATAATTTTATTGCTCAATTTATTTTGTTTCATTTTCTTTTTATTATTTTTTAGTTCTTTATATTGTTTTCATTCTAATATAATTTCATACAATATTTATTTATTTGCATTATGTTATTTGACGCCACATGACGCAGATTTGGACAAATTATATTGTATGGTATTCACACATTTTGTTCTCTTTATTTAGCTGGATATATTGTTGTATTCACAATCCTGTACCTGTTGTGGTTAGAATCTCTGCCTATGATGCTGAACGCCTGGGTTAGAATCCTGGCGAGAACATCAGACAGTTGGCGACATTTGTGAAGAACTATGTCATACATAGAAGTCATGTAAAAAATTCTCCCCAAAGAAGTGACTCGGCGTGTTAGAAAAGTTTTTGTTACTACAATAGGCGTGACAATGACAAAAGGCGTTGGCGCTTATTATTTGTGATAGTCAAATTTCAACTAGTATGTGCTTAAAAATTAGAACAAAGTTTAAGTAGAAAAATACTGTGTAGGTGGTAACACTGGTAATACGTATAATCGTGCATGGAAATATGTATTTGTACAAGAATCATGAATCTTAGGGTTTGAGAAGGGACATGGTGATGTAGAAGAAGAAAGATATTCTCCATGGAAAACTAGAAAACCAGTTTAGGAGCTAGGCACAACAAAGAATACTCTATTGATAATTCATTCGCTCAAAGCAAGTGTACACATATACATAACAACAACATCATCATCATCTTTGACAACAGCAGCAACAAGAGAGCAGATGATGAGGAAAATGAAGAAGACCAAGTAGCAAATCAACTCTTGTGGAGATTAACAGAAATCTCAAATAGCAGGTTGTTATTGTTGTCTAGAGAGAAGACGCGACGAAGTCGTTAGCCAATGAAGAGGAACGAACAGTGATTTGGTATTTTTGTTGTTGTTTTCTTTCGGTTGCTATTGACACAGCATTGTTATTGTGTTCTTAGTTTTCTAGGAGCTTCCCCCTCACACTAATAACAGAATAAAATGGCAGCAGCAGCAGTAGCTAAATCAACATGATGATATACATATACACAGCATTCATATTACGTACTTAGCAAAGTGTGCTGGCAAGCATTCTTTTTCAATTTACAATTTCACCTTTATTAGTATTAGTTTTAATACATACAGCTCTGTTCAGAATAAAAAACAAAATGTTATTTTATAAAAATACATATATTATTATACCCTCCACCATAGGATCGGGGGTATACTAATTTCGTCATTCTGTTTGTAACTACTCGAAATATTCGTCTGAGACCCCATAAAGTATATATATTCTTGATCGTCGCGACATTTTATGTCGATCTAGCCATGTCCGTCCGTCCGTATATTGTATATTTTATGAAGAGGTATATGGTATCTGAAAGACAATATTTTATTGAATCTTTATTGGGACAAAAGTCATGTATTTACATTTAAAAAGGTTTGAGGATTATTTTTATACCCTCCACCATAGGATGGGGGTATACTAATTTCGTCATTCTTTTTGTAACTACACGAAATATCCGTCTGAGACCCTACAAAGAATATATATTCTTGATCGTCGCGACATTTTATGTCGATCTATCCATGTCCGTCCGTCTGTCTGTCGAAAGCACGCTAACTTCCGAAGGAGTAAAGCTAGCCGCTTGAAATTTTGCACAAATACTTCTTATTAGTGTAGGTCAGTTGGTATTGTAAATGGGCCATATCGGTCCATGTTTTGATATAGCTGCCATATAAACCGATCTTGGGTCTTGACTTCTTGAGCCTCTAGAGTGCGCAATTCTTATCCGATTGGGACAAAAGTCATGTATTTACATTTAAAAAGGTTTGAGGATTATTTTTATACCCTCCACCATAGGATGGGGGTATACTAATTTCGTCATTCTTTTTGTAACTACACGAAATATCCGTCTGAGACCCTACAAAGTATGTATATTCTTGATCGTCGCGACATTTTATGTCGATCTATCCATGTCCGTCCGTCTGTCTGTCGAAAGCACGCTAACTTCCGAAGGAGTAAAGCTAGCCGCTTGAAATTTTGCACAAATACTTCTTATTAGTGTAGGTCAGTTGGTATTGTAAATGGGCCATATCGGTCCATGTTTTGATATAGCTGCCATATAAACCGATCTTGGGTCTTGACTTCTTGAGCCTCTAGAGTGCGCAATTCTTATCCGATTGGAATGAAATTTTGCACGACGTGTTTTGCTATGATATCCAATAACTGTGCCAAGTATGGTTCAAATCGATCCATAACCTGATATAGCTGCCATATAAATCGATCTTGGGTCTTGATTTCTTGAGCCTCTAGCGTGCGCAATTCTTATCCGATCAGAATGAAATTTTGCACGACGTGTTTTGTTATGATATCCAACAACTGTGCCAAGTATGGTTTAAATCGGTCTATAACCTGATATAGCTGCCATATAAACCGATCTTGGGTCTTGACTTCTTGAGCCTCTAGAGTGCGCAATTCTTATCCGATTGAAATGAAATTTTGCACGACGTGTTTTGTTATTATATCCAACAACTGTGCCAAGTATGGTTTAAATCGGTCCATAACCTGATATAGCTGCCTATAAACCGATCTTGGGTCTTGACTTCTTGAGCCTCTAGAGGGCACAATTCTTATCCGATTTGAATGCATTTTTGCATGAGGTATTTTTTTTTTACTTTCAACAACTGTGTCAAATAAGGTTCAAATCGGTTCATAACCTGATATAGCTGTCATATAAATAGATCTAGGGATTTGACTTCTTGAGCTTCTAGAGGGCGCAATTCCTATCCGATTTGGCTGAAATGTTGCATGACGTATTTTATTTTTACTTTCAACAACTGTGTCAAATAAGGTTCAAATCGGTTCATAACCTGATGTAGCTGCCATATAAACCGATCTGGGATCTTGACTTCTTGATCCCTAGAGGTCGCAATTATTATCCGATATACCTGAAATTTTGTACGACGGATCCTCTCATGACCATCAACAAACGTGTTTATTATGGTCTGAATCGGTCTATAGTCCGATACAGCTCCCATATAAATCGATCTCTCTATTTTACTTTTTGAGCCTCCAAAGGGCGCAATTCTTATTCGAATTGGCTGACATTTTACACAGGTCTCCAACATATAATTTAATTGTGGTCTAAACCGGATCATATCTTGATATCACTCTAATAGCAGAGCAACTCTTTTCTTATATCATTTTTTGCCTAAGAAGAGATGCCGGGAAAAGAACTGACTAATGCGCTCCATGGTGGAGGGTATATAAGATTCGGCCCGGCCGAACTTAGCACGCTTTTACTTGTTAATAATTAAAGTAGATGATACCTACATGGAATCTCAATAAGTTCCTGGAATCTCTTTATAGGGTTTCAGGATAGCTGTAAATGCAATTGGTGCCAGGCATTACGCACTGCGTTCCATAGCTTTGACGCATTTGGCAGTAGGTTATCTTATATAATTTCAATGTCTCCCCATAAATGTTTTATAGGGTTGTGGTCAGAAGACTGAGTAGGTAACGGCATAACCTGAACTTCATTGACATGAAACCGCCGCTTGCAAATTTACTAGTATGTTTCCGGTAATTATCGTGATAGGTTTGGGTAGGTTGGAAAGAGGGTGCGGATATTAATCCGCCCCATGCCACTATGGACTTACACCTAAACCAGAAATCGGCTTGTTGTGCGCTCTAACTTCTAAAAAAGTAACCTCGAACAAGAAGTACCGTTGACTTTTAGCCGCGAAAGCCGGGTAATGACATAGGAAATGCTGGATCTCCCTATAGGATTTTAGACGTCCTACCGACCGTTTCTCTGTTCCACAGGGTTACATGCGCATTCGTCGCCCACGCCCTCAACTCGGATTGCGTCGACCCGAAAGTCTTCGGGTTAACCAAATTTATTGACCGCAGTTCTCCGGCCTTTACTGCCAAATCGTCTGCTTTTCCCAGTTACTCCGCTATGTGCCGGCACCCAAACGATGAGGATAGCGCTATAATAAAAGAAGGCGTTAAGTTCCTCCTTACATTCCAAGATTGTTTATTATCTTACCGTCCTGAATGTTATTGCCCTTATGGCCAGTTTACTCTCCGTATAGATGTTCATACTCGACGTCCTAGCGTTAACACCACACCACCTCACGCATTCCGTGATCGCCCGGATCTCCGCCTGCAGGACAGTATTGTGGTCAGGCAGTCTAAAACAGATCTCAGTCCCTGGGTTCTCAATGTATACCCACAGGCCCACTCTCATTATCTTCTTAGAACACCAATTTCAGAAGCATTTTCCAGTCTGCATAATCTAGAATTACTTGCTTGATATGTTACAAATCCATGATGTCTTTTACTTCACAATTAGACCTATACCTTTGACCAATAATCTCCAATGTTACAATACTTTGCCCCGCCATTTTTATCTGACGTTTTGTAAATTGTTATTATACCCTCCACCATAGGATGGAGGTATACTAATTTCGTCATTCTGTTTGTAACTCTTCGAAATATTCGTCTAAGATCCTATAAAATATATATATTCTTGATCGTCATGACATTTTTAATCGATCTAGCCATGTCCGTCCGTCTGTCTGTCAAAAGCACGCCAAATTTCGAAGGAGTTAAGCTAGCCGCTTGCACAAATACTTCTTATTAGTGTAGGTCGGTTGGGATTGTAAATGGGCCATATCGGTCCACGTTTTGATATAGCTGCCATATAAACCGATCTGGGGTCTTGACTTCTTGAGCCTCTGCAGGGAGCAATTCTTATCCGATTTGGCTGAAATTTTGTACAACGGCTTCTCTTATGACCTTTAACATACGTGTCGAATATGGTATGAATCGGTTTGTAGCCTAATACAGCTCCTCTATAAATCGATCTCCCAATTCAGCACTTAGGGGCTGAAGAAGTAGGAAAAAGATTCAGGAGGAATTAAATCTGTCTGTTATTGGTTCCATTACTAGTGAGCAGTTGTTGGAAATGACTTATTCGCAAAAAGTCCTAAAATGGTATGATTAATGACCAAGAAGTATACACTTGCATGCATTAAGTTCGCTAAAGGATATATCGATTGGCCGGAAAATGGAGGAATATTTGATGGAACAGGGTCTAAAGGTTCGTCTTCCGGACTGCCCAATACATAAAGAAAAAAAGGGAGGGCGTGCTTAGTTTGGCCGAGCCGAATCTTATATACTCTCCACCATGTATCGCATTTGTCGAGCTCTTTCCACAGTATCTCTTTTTAGGCAAACAAAGGATAAATAAAAAGAATTGCTATGTTATTGGAACAATATAAAGCTATGGTTCATTTCGAACCATAATTGAATTGAATATTGGAGACCACAGTGGAGTCATTGTGTAAAATTTCAGTCAAATCTAGTAAGTATTGCGCACTTAGGGGCTGAAAAAGTAAAAGTGGGAGATCGGTTTATAGGGGAGCTGTATTAGGCTACAAACCGATTCATACCATATTCGACAAGTATGTTAAAGGTCATAAGAGAAGCCATTGTACAAAATTTCAACCAAATCGGATAGGAATTGCTCCCTGCAGAGGCTCAAGAAGTCAAGATCCCAGATCGGTTTATATGGCAGCTATACGCGGATATGGAACGATTTGAACCATACTGAGCACATCAGCTGAAAGTCATAGCAAAATATCTCATTCAAAATTTCAGCTAAATCGGATAACAATTGTGCCCTCTAGTTTCTCAAGAAGTCAAGACCCAGATCGGTTTATATGGCAGCTATATGAGGTTGTGGACCGATTTCAATTATTCTTAGCACAGTTGTTGAAAGTCATAACAAAACACCTCATGCAAAATTTCAGCCAAATCGGATAATAATTGCGCCCTCTAGTGGCTCAAGAAATCAAGACCCCAGATCGGTTTATATGGCAGCTATAACAGGTTATGGATCGATTTGAATTATTCTTGACACAGTTATTGAAAGTCATATCAAAACACCACGTGCAAAATTACAGCCAAATCGGATAGGAATTGCGCACTCTAGACGCTCAAGAAGTCAAGGCCACAGATAGGTTTATATGACAGTTATATCAGGTTATGGACCGATGTGAACCATCCTAGGCGCAGTTGTTGGAAATCATAATTAAACACCTCATGCAAAATTTCAGCAAAATCGGATAAGAATTGTGCTCTCTAGCGGTTCAAGAAGTCTAGATCCCAGATCGGTTTATATGGCAGCTACATCAAAATGTGGACCGATATGGCCCATTTACAATCCCAACTGACCTACACCAATACAAACAGAATGACGAAATTACTATACCCCCATCCTATGGTGGAGGGTATTCAAATTAAAATAGCTATATTGTCACTTTTATATACTTAGTTTTTTCTTCCTTTACTTAATTTATTTAATTTTATAACAAATCATTCGTACTCCTATTTTCTTAAACATAGTTATTCAAAGACCATACGAAAAACAATCAATGGCATCAACAAAATATTTATTATTAGCTTATATTTGTAATTTTTGTTCTTACATACCCTGCTAAAAACCTTTAAGGTACGTTCAGATTAATCAAATATTTGATCCATCTTGTTTTGTTATTTTTGCTGACAGCTATATCTAAATATGAACCAATTTCTATGAATTTCATCTATATTGTCGAGTGTCAAGAGAAAATCCTTTCTGCCATATTTCGAGAGCATCGATTAACAAATGACCATCTGATTGCAATATTACTGCAAATCGGACGAACATATATATGGGAGCTATGTCTAAATCAGAACCGATTTCGGGAAAACTTTATATACATTATGGACATCATCGAGGAAAGCGTTGTAAAGAATTTTGGGAAGATCGGTCAATAAATGCGGATGCATTGGCTCTAGGAGTGAAAATCGGGCGATATAAATGTATATGAGAGCTATATGTAAATCTGAACCGAAATTCAACAGTAATGTCTAGAGATAGAGAAAATCCTCCCTAACAAATTTCAAGAGAATCGGTTAACAAATAACCATTTTATTGCATTATTACTGCAAATCGGACGAACATTTATATGGGAGATATATCCAAATCTGAACCGATTTCTATGAAATTTACCAGTTATGTCGAGAGTCAAGAGAAAATCCTTCCTAATAAATTTCAAGAGAACAGGTTAACAAATGACCATTTTATCATATTATTACTGCAAATCGGACGAACATATAGATGGGAGCTATATCAAAATCTGCACCGATTTCTAGAAATTTACATATAATGTCCGGAGTCATAAGAAAATCCTTCCTGCCGAATTTCTAGGGAATCGGTTAACAAATGACCATTTTATTGCAGTATTACTGCAAATCGGACGAACATATATATGGGAGCTATATCCAAATCTGAACCTCGTACCACAGTAGTGGTGTATGGTATTAAAATAAACTGATCTGAACCATATAAAGGGTGATTTTTTTGAGGTTAGGATTTTCATGCATTAGTATTTGACAGATCACGTGGGATTTCAGACATGGTGTCAAAGAGAAAGATGCTCAGTATGCTTTGACATTTCATCATGAATAGACTTACTAACGAGCAACGCTTGCAAATCATTGAATTTTATTACCAAAATCAGTGTTCGGTTCGAAATGTGTTCATTCACCGTTCAGCGATGAGGCTCATTTCTGGTTGAATGGCTACGTAAATAAGCAAAATTGCCGCATTTGGAGTGAAGAGCAACCAGAAGCCGTTCAAGAACTGCCCATGCATCCCGAAAAATGCACTGTTTGGTGTGGGTTGTACGCTGGTGGAATCATTGGACCGTATTTTTTCAAAGATGCTGTTGGACGCAACGTTACGGTGAATGAACACATTTCGAACCGAACACTGATTTTGGTAATAAAATTCAATGATTTGCAAGCGTGGCTTGTTAGTAAGTCTATTCATGATGAAATGTCAAAGCATACTGAGCATCTTTCTCTTTGACACCATGTCTGAAATCCCACGTGATCTGTCAAATACTAATGCATGAAAATCCTAACCTCAAAAAAATCACCCTTTACAACATGGATGTCGAAAAGCCTAACATAAGTCACTGTGTCAAATTTCAGTTAAATCGGATTCTAAATGCGCCTTTTTTGGGGCCAAGACCTTAAATCGAGATATCGGTCTATATGGCATGCTATATGCAAATCTTGATCGATCTATTGGGTTGCCCAAAAAGTAATTGCTGATTTTTCATATGGTCGGCGTTGACAAATTTTTTCACAGCTTGTGACTCTGTAATTGCATTCTTTTTTCTGTCAGTTATCAGCTGTTACTTTTAGCTTGCTTTAGAAAAAAAGTGTAAAAAAAGTATATTTGATTAAAGTTCATTCTAAGTTTTATTAAAAATGCATTTACTTTCTTTTAAAAAATCCGCAATTACTTTTTGGGCAACCCAATGCAATAGACTAAATTGCAGAAATATGTGGAGGGGTTTAACTTAACCCATTGTTCCAAATTTCGGCGACATCGGACAATAAATGCGCCTTTTATGGGCCCAAAACTTTAAATCGGTCTATATGGCAGCTATATCCAACTCTGATCCGATCAGGGCCAAATTGAAAAAAACATGTCGAAGGTTCTAAAACAACTCACTGTCCCAAATTTAAGCCAAATTGCATAATAAATGTGGCTTTTATGGGCCTAAGACCCTAATTCAGAAGATCGGTCTATATGGCAGCTATAACAAAATCTGGACCGATCCGGGCCAAATCAACGAAGGATGTCGAAGAGCCTAACACAACTCCTTGTCTCAAATTTTAGCAAAATCGGACAATAAATGTGGCTTGTATTGGCCTAAGACCCTAAATCGGCGGATCGGTCTATATGGGGGCTATATCAAGTTATAGTCCGATATAGCTCATCTTCGAACTTAACCTGCTTATGGACAAAAAAAGAATCTGTGCAAAGTTTCAGCTCAATATCTCTATTTTTAAAGACTATAGCATAATTTCTACAGTCAGACGGATGGACATGGCTAGATCGTCTTGAATTTTTTCGACGATCACAAATATATAATCTTTTTAGGATCGGAAATGGATATTTCGAAGTGTTCCAAACTGATTGACAAAATCCTTCGGTTGTGGGTATAAAATGATCGCTTGAGTCGTGGTTTATTTAAATTTTTCATTTACGAAAATACTTGCTGAAAATAGCCAAGCTATTTCCCATTTTCTGAGTAGCGCCGAGGTAAGCCTTCTTGATGTAATCAGAGCTTATCATAAGCTTAAACTTTCCAAGGAATCGAAAATCAGATATATAAAGGAATATAGTAATGGAGAAATTTCCCCTTCTAGTCTTTGAAGATGTTTTTGAGTCAAAAAAGTACTCCTCCTGAGACAATTATATGCTGCCGCTTAATTTTGATGTCAGAAATAGAGCTCAACAGTTTCATAAAAAGTGATGGCCCCACACCATGACAATTACTTATTGACTATATAATAATCAATTTCTGTTTGTTTGTATGTTTGTGTGTTCCTTATAGACTCAGAAACGGCTGAACCGATTTTCTTGAAATTTTCACAGATGGTGCACGATGACCACGAGGTGAAAATAGGGTACTACAATTTTTGATATCTGAAGGGGGGGCGAACCCTCCCCCTTACCCTAATTTTCAGGGGCTGCCCCACCCTAAAAAAGACCAATCACGACAATATGGGACTTAAATGAAAGGTATTTAGGATAAGAAAACGTATCTGATATCCAATTGTCGGACCAAGCGCTAGGGGGACCACCCCAAAACACCCTTAAATCGGACATATTTACCGACCATGGCAATATGAGACTCAAATGAAAGGTATTTGCGAGGAGAGTACGAATCTGATATCCAAATGTGGGACCACGTTTCTGGGGGTCCACCCCTTCCCCAAAACACCCACCAAACTGGGCTTATTTACTGACAATGGGAATATAGGGCTTAAATAAAAGGTATTTGAATGTAGAATACGAATGTGATTTCTAAATATGGGACCAGGTGTTTGGGGGGCCGCCTCTCACCAAAAACATCCCCCAAAGGGGACAAATTTACGACCATAGCAATATGGGGCTCGAATGAAAGGTCTTAGGGAGTAAAGACCACCCAAATAGTAAGTACTTTCTGACTATTGCAATATGAGGCTCAAATAAGAGGGTTTTTAAAGTGGAACACGAATCCAATACATATTTTCAAGGCCAACCCACTGAGTGGCCGCCCATCCCCCAAAACACCCCCCAAGCCGGTCATGTTTGCCGACTAGGAAATATGGGGATCAAATTAAAGGTACTTGGGAGTAGACCACGTATCTGATATCAACATTAGGGACCAACTGTCTAAGGGACGTCTCATCACCATAACAACCCCCAAATAGGACGTATTTGCTCACCAAGACAATTTTGGTCTTAAAGAGCGTGGAACTAAATATTTATAGTTTTTAGGGCCAATACCCCAAACCGGACATATTTGCTGACTTTTGCAATAAGGAATTTGATATCCAATTTTGACGGCAATGGCAATACGGGGTTTAAATAAATGATATATAGGTATATGAGAATATACCTGATATATATTCCGAGCTTAGTGTTTAGGGGACCACCCCAATCCCCAAAAACCCCTTAATCGGGCATATTTACGCACCATGTCAATGTGGAGCTTGAATGAAAGGTATTGGGGGGTAGAGCAAGAATTAATACCCACTTTCGGGACCAATGTTCTGGGGTCTACCCCTTTCCCAAAAAACCCCACAAATAGCAATTTTTTACTGGCCATCGCAATATGGGGCTCAAATAAAGGTATTTGGGAGTAGAATACGAATTTGATATCTAAATATAGGACCATGTATTTAGGGCATCACCTCTTTCCCAAAACATCCCCAAATGGAAAAAATTTTTCAACCATGCCAATATGTTCATATATGGCTCAAATGAGATGTATTTGAGATAAGAAAACGAATTTAATAACCTATTTTGGGGCCATGTGTTTGGGGGACGCCTCATCCTGTAAACTCCTCTTAAGCCAATGGCAATATGGGGTTTAAATAAATGGTATTTGAGAGAAGAGCACGATGCAGATATTTTTTCAGGGCCAAGTATCTGTGGGACAACCTCTCCCCCGAAAACACCACTAAATCAGACATCATAAGAATATCGGGCTGAAATGAAGTATTTTCAGAATGGAGTACACCTTACAAAAAAACTTAAATTCGTAGACCAATAAAGATCATATGGGACTCAGATAAAGGCACTTATATTGTTAAACTGTTAGTCAAGTTAGCATGGTATTTCACTAAAAGATCTTTAATTGTCGAAAATAAATATTCCAAGGAAACTTTTGTTCCATATAAAGTAAAAGAAGGCGCAGCGGAGCTTGCCCGGGTCAGCTAGTATATATATATAGCTGTCGATCTTGTGTGCCATCAAGAAGAGATATACAATGTTATATAAAACATTTATTGATTAGATCAATCATCTACTGTGCGCATTGTGGTTTCACTCGCACAGTTAAGACGCTATTACACGGCATGTAGATGGCTTATGACATGTCACTTTTTGTATGCACATGTAGTTGAAAATGTTTGTCACAATTGCTTTTTGCTATCACACCTGTATGTTATTTTCGTTTGACATAACCTAAAAATTTGAGCAAAAGCTGATTTTTTTATGCGTCAAAATTTTTAAAGTTTTGAGAAAGCTGGTTAAATAATAAATTTGTGAAAACAATTTCATTTGGGTTTGCTTTCATTCGATTGACAATAAAAACAGCTGATTTCTTTATGTGTTTGTCGGAAGCAATAGAGCACGAACAAAAATTACATGTCCTCCTTTCAAAAGTGATTTTCATATTTTAGTTTCGTTTGTATCATATGACATGTACAACTCAACATGTGCTAAATTGACATGTCATAAGACAACTACATGCCGTGTAAAAGAGCCTTTGACCAATTTGGCAAGACCACACTCACACATACGTCTTACTTCTTTGCGCTCACATCACTTTAAGTATTTATGAATAAAATTTGAGAAAGAAGAGAGAGACAAAAGAAGCAAACTAATGCAACAAAATAAAAATTGAGATTCCGCTACACATTTGTGTTGTCTTGTGCAGGCCTCTAATAAGTACGATCTACCAATGTATGGTCCTTGAAGCCGCTTCACCTGATATGGTTGAAAACGAGAAATTGTGAAATAAAATAATCGTCGCCTCAGCAGGCAAAAAACTTGAAAACTTGGATCGCTGAGATGTCGTTGTTTTTTCGAAAACAAATTTTGTTTTTATACCCTCCACCATAGGATGGGGGCATACTAATTTCGTCATTCTGTTTGTAACTACTCGAAATATTAGTCTGAGACCCCATAAAGTATATATATTCTTGATCGTCGTGACATTTTATGTTGATCTATCCATGTCCGTCCGTCTGTCCGTCCGTCTGTCTGTCGAATGCACGCTAACCTTCGAAGGAGTAAAGCTAGCCGCTTGAAATTTTGCACAAATACTTCTTACTAGTGTAGGTCGGTTGGTATTGTAAATGGGCTATATCGGTCCATGTTTTGATATAGCTGCCATATAAACCGATGTTGGGTCTTGACTTCTTGAGTCTCTAGAGGGCGCAATTCTTATCCGATTGGGATGAAAGTTTGCACGACGTGTTTTGTTATGATATCCAATAACTGTGCCAAGTATGATTCAAATCGGTCTATAACCTGCTATAGCTGCCATATAAACCGATCTTGGGTCTTGACTTCTTGAGCCTATAGAGGGCGCACTTCTTATCCGATTGGAATGGAATTTTGCATGACGTATTTTGTTATGATATCCAATAACTGGCCGAGTATGGTTCAAATCGGTCCATAACCTGATATAGCTGCCATATAAACCGATCTTGGGTCTTGACTTCTTGAGCCTCTAGAGTGCGCAATTCTTATTCGATTTTAATGAAATGTTGCATGTCATATTGTATTTTGTTATGATATCCAATAACTGTGCCAAGTATGGTTTAAATCGGTTCATAACCTGATATAGCTGTCATATAAACAGATCTGGGGATTTGACTTCTTGAGCTTCTAGAGGGCGCAATTCCTATCCGATTTGGCTGAAATTTTGCATGACGTATTTTATTCTTACTTTCAACAACTGTGTCAAATAAGGTTCAAATCGGTTCATAACCTGATATAGCTGCCATATAAACCGATCTGGAATCTTGACTACTTGAGCCTCTAGAGGTCGCAATTGTTATCCGATTTGCCTGAAATTTTGTACGACGAATTCTCTCATTACTATCAAAGGCCGCAATTCTTATTCGACTTGGCTGACATTTTACACAGGTCTGCAACATATAATCTAATTGTGGTCCAAACCGGACCATATCTTGAAATCGCTCTAATAGCATAGCAAATCTTTTCTTATATCCTTTTTTTGCCTAAGAACTCGACAAATGCGATCCATGGTGGAGGGTATATAAGATTCGGCCCGGACGAACTTAGCACGCTTTTACTTGTTTAAAATTATTTTTATTTGTTATGGTGTACCCCCATGCTATAAAAATGAGGTCCACATGAGCGAAAAAATAACTCTAAACGGACATGTTGACCGGTCGGTATAGTGTGGAACTCAAGTAAACGCTATATTCGAGTAGAGATAAAATATATACAATAGTCCAATATTGGTGGCTCTTTCAAACTCTTGAAACGTGCAAAGCGAAGATATAAATCGATTCCGTTAAAAAGATCACAAACAGTTGGTATTTATGAGTGTAGGGCGAATCTATCAAACAAATTTTTGGGTAAAGTGTCAGAAGGACATTCACCTCAAAAAAAGCCTCAAAGACCAAAAAGTGGCTTCCCGATAGTTCCCTAAAAATTTCCATATTTCACCTTTGTTTAACACGGCGTTGCAGTGAAAGGACTTGACAATAGATCAAACAAAATTTCAAAAAAATATTTTTCCGCATATTGTAATGAAGGCGCAGGGCGGCTATTGGTTATTTAAAGACGCCAATAACTCGCCTTGTCGTATCGAGCATGAAAGGCACTCAGTATTTGTGCAAGAGCCGATACGCCCGACCTATCACTGAGACTCTCCGCTCCATACAGCCGGTTGTTCGCGACAGCCGTCCACTTTCCGTAACCTGTGGACGCCCCGGTAGCTCGCAGCTAAGCTACTCGTTACAGCAATGAACACCACATAGATCGGACCTCAAAGTTCCAGCCTGTGTGGTGCTCACAGCTATCCCGTACCGGGGCCGGGTCCCGTAAAGACTCAATGCTGTGCCGATTATATTGGAATGATAGTTTAAATGGAATAGATTAATTTTTTTTTATAATTGAATGGGGTAGAGAGAGAACCTTCCCGATTACTCAAATTTCTACATCCTTTGCCGGGGTGTTACTAATTCCGGGGTATACTAAGTTATTCGCTTCAGAATCTAAAATTTCCGGAAAAACTTAAAATTTTGCATATTTTTGTAAAAAAGGTAACATCATTAGTTCTTTCATAACTTTTGGTTTCTTTCAGTAGGTATTACATTTTTTTGTATATTTTAAAGAGGACTAAATGTAGATGCGATTAATGCCGAAGTTTCGATTTGATGAACTTATATATATTTTAAGCCGTTTTAAAATTAACAATTTTTAAACAAAAAAATTTCCCCTTAAATTTCTTAAATCGCACAGCACCGATTCCAAAGTTATTAACGCTTTCAAGTAGCCCCACAAGTCTACAAACGAACTGTGAAAGGTTTCTACATCCTAGCTATAAAGGTGCGAAAAACAGCTAGTTTAGCGAGGTTTGTACGTTATTTTGGCCAGTTAGAAGCCTTTTTATAACATATTGGTATATATATAATGTTTTCTTTAAAGCACCATTTTATCTATAAACTGTGAAAAAATCATGATAATATCTCTATGCGTTCCGATTTTATAGCTCCTCAAACTATATTTATTGCAATAGTCCTCTGAACTGCCTTTTCAAAAATGTATTTATAATACATGTATAAAACGTGCAAGGTTATCCCCTTAATTTTATTTGCAAATTGCTAATGTCTTGTCAGAAATCCGATCCTTCAGTCAAAAGTTATACGGGTTAGAAATCAAAAATGGTAAATATAACGCTTCCGTAAAATTTTGTAACCTTTCTAAGCGATGTCAAAAAAAAAACACAAGTAAATGTTCGGCCGGGCCGAATCTTATATACCCTCCACCGTGGATCGCATTTGTCGAGTTGTTTTCCCGGCATCTCTTCTCAGGCTAAAAAGGATATAAGAAAAGAGTTGCTCTGCTATTAAAACGATATCAAGATATGGTCCGGTTCGGACCACAATTAAATTATATGTTGGAGACCTGTGTAAAATTTCAGCCAATTCGTATAAGAATTGCGCCCATTGGGGCTTACGAAGTAAAATAGAGAGAACAATTTATAGGGGATCTGTATCGGGCTATAGACCGATTCAGAACATCATAAACACGTTTGTTGATGGTCATGAGAGGATCCGTCGTACAAAATTTCAGGCATATCGGATAATAATTGCGACCTCTAGGGGTCAAGAAGTCAAGATCCCAGATCGGTTTATATGGCAGCTATATCAGGTTATGAACCGATTTGAACCTTATTTGACACAGTTGTTGAAAGTAAAAATAAAATGCGTCATGCAAAATTTCAGCCAAATCGGATAGGAATTGCGGCCTCTAGAAGCTCAAGAAGTCAAATCCCCAGATCTGTTTATATGACAGCTATATCACGTTATGGACCGATTTCAACCATACTTGGCACAGTTGTTGGATATCATGACGAAATACTTCGTGCAAAAACTAATTCAAATCGGATAAGGATTGTGCCCTCTAGAGGCTCAAGAAGTCAAGACCCAAGATCGGTTTATATGGCAGCTATATCAGGTTATGAACCGATTTGAACCATACTTGGCACAGTTGTTGGGTATCATAACAAAACACGTCGTGCAAAATTCCATTCGAATCGGATAAGAATTGCGCCCTCTAGAGGCGCAAGGAGTCAAGACCCAAGATCGGTTTATATGGCAGCTATATCAGGTTATGAACCGATTTGAACCATACTTGGCACAGTTATTGGATATAATAACAAAACACGTGGTGCAAAATTTCATTTCAGTCGGATAAGAATTGCGCACTCTAGAGGCTCAAGAAATCAAGACCCAAGATCGGTTTATATGGCAGCTATATCAGGTTATAGACCGATTTCAACCATACTTGGCGCAGTTGTTGGATATTATAAGAAAACACGTCGTGCAAAATTTCATTCCAATCGGATAAGAATTGCGCACTCTAGAGGCTCAAGAAGTCAAGACCCTAGATCGGTTTATATGGCAGCTATATCAAAACATGGACCGATATGGCCCATTTACAATACCAACCGACCTACACTAATAAGAAGTATTTGTTCAAAATTTCAAGCGGCTAGCTTTACTCCTTCGGAAGTTAGCGTGCTTTCGACAGACAGACGGACGGACATGGCTAGATCGACATAAAATGTCGCGACGATCAGGAATATATATACTTTATGGGGTCTCAGACGAATATTTCGAGTAGTTACAAACAGAATGACGAAATTAGTATACCCCCCATCTTATGGTGGAGGGTATAAAAATTCAATCGGTTTACAAACAGTAAAGTGTAATGAGCTCTATCTTTAAAAAAAGCCAATCGGTCCATTAATGACTGTTTGGTAAGCGATAGAAAATTTGACATACTCGAGGTGGCCAAGTTTCAACAGTGGTGGAAATTCAGGTTTCTGCAAATAAATCTCTATAAATCTCGACCTCCTCATGGCAGGGAGATTTGACTTGGTTTTATCCAGGAACCATTGGTGTGTGGAGGAATGGTTCGTGGACTAAGAATTCCGGGATTTAAATACTAAATGATACAGGGAATGGGAGACACAGAGCCTCTATTGTTGCAAAAATTAGTCTAAATGTTCTTTTTCTTCCGTCGTTGAGCATTAAGGATTTAGTAGTAGCCAGACTTGAAATAAACAAGTCTCATTACTGGCTGGCTTCCCTATATATATCACACGACTCAGAGATGCCGCCTTCGCTGGTTGAAGCTGCTTCTGTAGGGATGAAAAGGCTCATTATTGCAAGAATACTAATGCACATCACCAGATATGGGGAAGTTCGGATGTCAACGAAAGGGGTGAGCTACTTATCGAATATATTATAAGTTACAATCTGGCGATTTGTAATAAAGGAGATAAGCCGACCTTTATTACCAGGAACATGCAGGAGGTACTAGATACTATATTTGTATCGGAAGATATAAGTGGAAGAATATGTGACTGGGAAGTGTTGGATGACCACAGTTTCTCTGATCATCGTTATATTAGTTTCAGCCTAGGAGAAGATACTGCAGAAGTGGTTCCTTGGCTAAAAGGAGAAAGGCGGATTCAGATAAATTTTGGCTCAAATTCTGCACGTCTATCCCTCCTAGACCAAAAAAGAAAGTGGAAACTATGGAGGATATAGACATAGTTGTAAAGCGGGTCAAGAAGGCCCTGAATGACTCGCATGTCCTAGTGGCAAGCCCAAGATCCCAGAGCTGAATGGTCTGAGGAAGGACAGCAGAAAACTCTTCAACAGAACAAAAGCCACAAGAGTAGAATTCATCAGCTCCGTGGGAGATACTTCTGAGGCCTTTAGGCTAAGGAAGATTTCGCCCTCGAGACCTATTACGGTGGGGTATATTCAGAACTCAGAGAATATTGGGACAATGTCTAGTGAGGAAACACTAGAACTACTCATTGATACACATTTCTCGGGAAATTCTCCAACGGACTATGTGGCACCAGAAAAGGTTGTCACTGCTTTTGTCGGAGGCTATTATGGAAATTGGGTCTGAGCCGAAAATGCTTTGGGCGATGAGAAGTTTCGACTCATTTAAGTCGCCAGGCGCTGATGATGTATCACCGGTTGAAATACAACTGTGTCTGATATACTGGTTCCCTGGCTTAGGCGGATGCTTGTATCATAATGTCGTATATACCTGTGGGATGGAGGGACACGAAGGTCATTTTTATTCCGAAAGCAGGAATGAAAATGACCACAAGTGGTCGAAAGATTTTCATCCTATTAGTCTGTTATCCTTAATGCTGAAGACTCTTGAGGGGTTGATAGAGATATATCTTAAGGCAAAGATCCCTGGAGATCGCCTGTAGCGGCAGCAGCATGCATATAGTAAAGGCAAATCCACTGAAACAGCCCTTCATGACCTAGTCGGGTACATAGAGGGTTATCTCGATGTCAAGGAATATATGTTAGAATTTTTTGACATTGCAGGTGATTTCAATAATTTAAAACCGGTGTCAATCATGAAGGAGTTGGAGTTTTTAGGCATCAACTTTACCGTAAGAAAGTTTGTTAAAAACTTACTTACTAAGAGATGCACTACGGCAGGCTTGGGATCTGTGAATCTAAAAAGATGGGTAAGCAGAGCCATTAGCAATATTATATTGTTTCTGGATGAAAAAGCTGTAAAATTGGTAGCGTATACTGATGACTTGGCTATTGCGGTTAGGGAAAAATTTTCCAACCCTGTTAGAGATAAACTTCAAGAAGCTCTACATGCGACAACAAAGTGGACTTCCGAATGTGGTGTAGGTATAAATCCGTGCAGGAAAGAAGTAGTTCTTTACAGCGGGAGATACAAGTTGCCTGCAGCGCATTGGGTATACACTGCAGTTATCAGACCAATAATGCAATATTGTGTTGTGGTTTGGTGGACGGCGCTTCAAAAGTTCACCTACAGCTCAATACTTAACCGGATCCAAAGGATGGCTTGTTTGTGTATCACAGCCGCACTGAGGATGACACCATCTGATGCAGTGAATTTAATGCTACATCTTATGCCTCTAGACATGATGGCAAGACAAATTGCAGCGACCACTGCCGTGAGATTATGGGAGATTTCTCATTACTCATGTGGCGGCTACGAACGCTGTAATATCCTTGATACAAGAGATATCCGATGTTCCAGGCAGTGTGGATTACACCCTACCTGAGCCGCTTTTTGCTAAAAAAAGTACCGTACCACTATTACTGATAGAAATGATTGGAACTACGATATCCCTGGTATTGTAAAGCGGACGAGCTTGTGAGACTAGGAACTACCTAACTAAATTATATGGCCTAATCTTGACTTGAAGAGATCTACCGATTTGCCGTCACGGGCTATAACAGACGTCTCAGTCATTGTGTCCGTCATAACTGGCCACTGTCTGGCCGGATACATGCTTACAGACTGAAGGTTGCCAGTAACGACTTTTGCAGAAGCTGTGAGGACGTCGAGAAAGAAGAGACTATAGAACACCTGCTGTTTGTGTCCCGTCCTTGCAGCCAGAAGGAGTTCTCATTTCTTTGAGAACTTGCCTGATTTCAACGGTAGGAACTAGAAGGCATCTCCCTTCTTCTGTTCCTGTGGTATCACAGTGGACGAAAACGTCTAAGTGAGTCTGATGGCAGGCTGCCACTTTATCCTAATCTTAGCTAATAAAATGTACACAAACGTAGTTAAATTTATATATTGTATATATACTACCAATTTTCTTATTATTTTCATGTAAGTGCTATGAAATCCTTACACAATGTAATGTAAAAAAGTAAGTACGGATTGAAGTCGGTCAAGTCTGACATTCTAAAAGCTAAATATAGGTACAACCGCAAAGTAATTTAAAGGGGTTCTTGGGAATATATCTATAAAATTTGTGTTTTTATAGAAAAAAATATGTTGCCAAATTTGCACTTGCTTTATAATTGAATCCAGGTCAAAACATACGTATGGGAGCTATCTCTTTATCTGAAACACCGGAAGACCGAACGATAAAGGAGTGATATTTAAATTTTGATACAATGTTTATAAACTTGACATATAGTAAGAAGAAAAAAGATGTTTCAAAATCATGCCACCAATAGTGCCATTACCAACAACAAGCGTTGAAAATAATCACAATATGTTGAAAAACTTTCTATTTGACCTGCAATTCTTAACTATTATAAAACAAAACAAACTCGGAATGTCCTCCAAATTTAATATTCCTGAAGACAACTTTCGAATCTTCCCACGTTCAATATTCACTTTGTTCTAGAGCCCCTCTCATAATAGTTATGCTTTGCTATGTTCATTATGTCTTAGCCCAGGTAAACCAAACCAAACGCTATTCGATTTCAAGCTAGAAATCTGTTCGTGAGTGATTTTCCACGGACGCTCTCGCACGTTCACGAGAAAAAATTTTAACTCACACGCGACTATTTTATGTCGACTTACGTTCACGAACGCTTACGAGACGAAAATTTTTCTAATGAATTACGAGACACTCACGACTCACTAAGCACTCACGTTTTACGAAAAAAATCACGATTAATGAAAAAGTCATGAGTCACGGTTAAAAAATATTTGACCACGAAGCGAAAAATATTTTTTTAAGTGTCTCAAATCACACAGCATCTGAAGGTAGGAAAATTAATAAATTCACCTTTTTTGGGCATTAAACCTTAAATCAGGAGATCGGTGCATATGGCAGCAATATCTGAATCGATCCGGTGCCGTATTAAACTGGGATGTCGAAGAACCTAACATAACTCACTGTTCAAATTTTTGCGAAATCGGATAATAAATGCGGCTTAAATGAGACTGATAACTTAAATCGGTCTATATGGGGGCTATGTCAAGATATAGTCCGACATAGCCAATCTTCGAACTTTACCTGCCTATGGACACACAATGAACCTGTGCAAAGTTTCAGCTCAATATCATAATTTTTAGAGAGTCTAGCGTAATTTCAACAGACAGACGGGCAGATAGATGGACAGACAGACGGGCCAGCATCCTTCAGTGATGTGTATAAAAAGGAACTAACAATTATTTAAAAAGTTTAAAAATATGTATGATGATTTATTTGTGTAATTCATTTGATAATACGACTACAAATCGCATACAAGGTACTCTCTAGCGTACTGTGTGAAAAATTCAAACCTAAAATCTATGAGAAAATTGGGTCCTATCAATGCGTCTTTAGACCTGTTTATCCAACCTGGACCAGAAATTCACACTGCGCCCAATCCTGGAAAAGACCCGAGAAGGACAAATCAACACCCACCATCTCTTTGTTGACTACAAAACCGCTTTCAATACTCCTTTACGTTCAAAGGTATTTCAAGCCATGTCAGAGTTTGGTATCTCAGCAAAATTAATAAGACTCTGCAGGATGACACTTGCTGATGCGCGTTCCTCAGTAAGAATAGGAAAGAATCTCTAGGAGCTATTACCAAGCGAGGTTTCAGACAAGGAGACAGCCTATCGTGTGATGATGCAGATGTGAATAGATATGCGCACCATTCACAAGAAAACAAACTCTACTCCCTTAGACTGATGACATCGTTACCATGGGTCAGTGACCGAAAGTAGTAACTGCAGCCTTTGAAAGAATCGAAAGAGAGTCAGTAAAATGGGTCTGGCAGTAAATGGAGATAAGACAAAATGGATGGTTTCAATTCCCACAACGCCGTGTACAACCGAGCAGATAAAGAAAATGGAGAAAATAGGGAACCACAAGCTTGAGACAGTCAGTGACTTTATCTACCTCGGCACCACCGTAACCGAAACGAATGACACCAGTTTTGAGATTAAGCGAAGAATAATACTGGCAAACAGATGCTACTTTGGACAAAGAAAGCAGATTTGAAACAAGGCCACCTCTTGACAGACGAAGATTACACTATACAAGACACTGATACTGCTCGTGTTGTTATATGGTTCTGAGGCATGGGTACTTGTGAGAGCAGATAAGGCAGTGTTTGGAGTATTTGAGAGAAAGATTCTTCGTAAAATATATGGACCAGTTTGCGATAATGGAGTTCGAACCACGAGCTGTATGACGACGATAGCAAAGTTACACGCATCAAAATTCAACGGCTGCATTGACTATGTCATGTTGTCAGAATGGATGAAGAAGCTCCAGCAAAGAAGTCTTTTGAAGCGTGGTACACGCAAACCGGGAAGACCAAAAGCCCGATGGAAAGATCAAGTGGTGGGAGACACCTCTATGTGTCAGAGATTTTAGTATGAGCACAGAAGATCGAGGCGCTTGGAACGCTATTCTACGTTCGGCTAGTGGAACAAATGTTCTGTCATAACAAATTTAAGAAAAGTAAGTACAAAGGAGATAGTCAATTTTAATTGAATTATAATAAATCATTAAAAGACAAAACATTTTATGTTGTGTGTCTTATTGGCAGTAATTATCTTTTTGAATATAAAAGATTTTAAAAAATATAATCGATTTTTTGTCAACCAAATTCAGTAATTAAAAGTGAACTGTACTTTTTGACATTTCAGTATATAATGGTAAAAAATCCACAAATGAATGCTATTCAAAATTTCACAAACTTTGGTAGTTGTTAATAGGGTTCTCCCGAAATAATGCACTCGATAGAAAGAAACAAGTAAAAGAGTGCAAAGTTCGGCCGGGCCGAATCTTATATACGCTCCACCATGGATCGCATTTGTCGAGTTCTTTTCCCAGCATCTCTTCTTAGGCAAAGAAAGGATATAAGAAAAGCTTTGCTCTGCTATTAGAGCATTATCAAGATATGGTCCGGCTTGGGCCACAATTAAATTATATGTTGGAGACCTGTGGAAAATGTCAGCCAATTCGAATAAGAATTGTGCCCTTTAAGGGGCTCAAAAAGTAAAATGGAGAGATCGATTTATATGGGAGCTGTATCAGGCTATAGGCCGATTCAGATCATAATAAACACGTATGTTGACGATCATGGGTGGATCCGTCGTACACAATTTCAGGCAAATCGGATAATAATAGCACCCTCTAGAGGCTCAGGAAGTCAAGATCCCACATCGGTTTATATGGCAGCTATATCAGGTTATGAACCGATTTGAACCTTATTTGGAACAGTTGTTGAAAGTCATAATTAAATACGTCATGTAAAATTTCAATCAAATCGGATAGGAATTGCGCCTTCTAGAAGCTCAAGAAGTCAAGTCCCTAGATCGGTTTATTTGACACCGATTATGAACCGATTTGAACCATACTTGGCACAATTGTTAGATATCATAACAAAACACGTCGTGCAAAATTTCATTCAAATCGGATAAGAATTGCACCCTCTAGTGGCTCAAAATTCAAGATTCAAGATCGGATTATATGGCAGCTATATCAGGTTATTGACCGATTTAATCCTAACTTAGCACAGTTGTTGAAAGTCATAGCGAAACACGTCATGCTAAATTTCATTCCAATCGGATAAGAATTGCGCCCTCAAGAAGTCAAGACCCAAGATCGGTTTATATGGCAGCTATATCAGGTTACAAACCGATTTGAACCATACTTGGCACAGTTGTTAGATATCATAACAAAACACGTCGTGCAAAATTTCATTCCAATTCCAAGAAGTATTTGTGGAGAAGCGTCTAGCTTTACTCCTTCGAAAGTTAGCGTGCTTTCGACAGACAGACGGACGGACGGACAGACGGGCGGACATGGCTAAATCGACATAAAATGTCACGACGATCAAGAATATATATACTTTATGGGGTCTCAGACGAATATTTCGAGTAGTTAGAAACAGAATGACGAAATTTATAAACGCCCATCCTATGGTGGAGGGTATAAAAATTGAGCATCTCCCAAGAAAATTCTGTTTTTTGCGATTCCAGCACAAAACAATAAAGTTTATAAATATTATAATCATTAAAAAAATATTAAGGTGAGGTCAGGCTGAAAATAGTACGTGGATATTGATCCGCCCCATGCCACTATGGATATACAACTAGGCCAGTATTCGGTTTGTTGTGCGCTCTAAATACTAAAAAGGTGAATTCGAAAAAGAAAATCTAAGTAAGGAATTCAGTGATACTTACAAAATCCTTAATTGTTTTCCATACCACACCCCTAAGTTGGTGCATGTCTGGTATTGTGGTAAGTTCTGTTGTCTGTTAGCCGCGAAAGCCCGGCAATGTCATAGAAAATGCTCCAACGTCTCATCATCTTCCTCAAATGTCCTACACATGCTAACACTTGCCTCACCGATTTTAAATGAGCTCGTAGTCCTATTTGTCCCGTTATGATACCGAAAGCTATATTGACCTCCTTCTTCCTTCCTTTCAGTAATAGTCTCGTCTTTTCACGATCCAGATCTCCCCGTAGGATATTCTTCAACCTACCGACCGAATTAAATGCGCATTCGTCACCCATGCCCTCAGCTCAGACTGCGTCCCCCCGTAAGGCTTCGGGTTAAACAAGCTTATTGACGGCACTCCTCTGACAATCACTGTCAACTCGACTCCTCTTTCATTCCCCCTCACTCACACAGTTAACTGTCCATTAGCATGTTCACACTTGACGTCCTCGCGTTTACAATACACGAACTCACTCATCCAGTGATAGCCCGGATCTCCGCCTACGGGACCGTATTATGGTCAAGCAGGCAGATCTCAGCCTCTGGATTGTCAATGAAGATCCCCAGACCGACTCTGCCCTCTAGCTCTGATCCATCTGTGGAGCTTGATCTCCCAGATGGCAATACCAGAGTTCCGACGGCAGCTGTGTCTGGCACTCGACCTCAAGCTACGTCTCAGGTATCCCATCGAAAACCTCTTCTATTCCATTCAGTTTTCCTATCGTTGTATCGATTATACTGCGATGGTATGTCCTGCTCCTATCCTCTATTCTTTCTCCCATTGCCTTAAGTCTCATAGCCACAGTGGCAGCCTCACACTTGTATTGTATGTATATATCTAGAATAGTCTCGAGTGCTCTAGTGGGCGTGGTCTTCATTGCTCCACCTATGCCAATACAACATGTTCTCTGAAACTGTTGTATGGTCCTTATGTTACACTTTTTCTCCATTGCAGTCTACCAAACTAATGAGGCGTAAGTAAGTATTGGTCTAATCTCGCTCCTTTGAAGCCAGTGGACTATTTTTGGATTCAAGCCTCATTGCGAGCCTATGGTCCGCCTACATAGTACCCAACATCTGTGTGGGCTCTCAGAATGCTCCTAAAGGTGACGTTTACAATTCAGTTTCCTGTCCCAGATAACACCTAAATATTTGATGTTGAAAGATATCGAAATCGTTCTATTGAGGACACGTGGTACGTTCAATTGGCTCCCTTTTGTCTTTCTTGTGACCAGGCAGATTTCAATCTTCTGTTGGTTAATATTCAGACGCCTAGTTCTAGCCCAGTCGTATGCCATTTGCAAGACCCTTCCGCATAACTGATACGGATCGTTACCTCTTAGAATTATATAATGTCTGCGTAGCAGATAACGTCTGCATAGCAGACAGGTTCAAATCCATCCTAAGTCAGCATCTGTATTAGGTTATTTATGGTGTTCACCCAAAGGAGTGTCGATGAAATGCCCATCAGTGGCCTTACTTGAGAGACTTTCTCCCTTATATCTATGTCATGGTTTATTCAGTCTCTAAGGACCCGATCTACTCGATACTGGTCTAAGGAAGGGATCAGTGTGTCGGTACGCACATTATTAAAAGCCTCTCGATGTCAATGCATACCGCCAATAAATACGTCCTGGCATCAAGGATTCTTCTATTTTATACACAACCTCGTGCGGGGCAGTCTCAACCAATCTTCCCTTGACATACCATGCTGTTTGTATTTGAGCAGTTTGCTGGATGTCTGTTCTTTGTCATATACAAGTTTTAGGCAAGCTGTTGCCAAATGGGACGCCAGATAGTCGGCCTCCTCCTGCAGTAAAGCTGGAAATATTCCATCAGGCCCGGGTGACTTAAATGGACATGCGTTTTGGGGAGAAACTTTTCATCTTGGCGGCCTCATTAACGCTATCGACCTGTTAACAGAAAAGCTTCTAGGAGGCACGTTTTGCCGCTCTGGTAATTTTATTGTATTCCATGAGCCGTGTGTAGTACACATCTTAGAAATACTCTCCTTTTTTATGGAGTGCTCTGTTGTCAAGTCTGCGGAACTTTTTCCCAATGTTCCGATTCTCCCTGGTTACTCAAGTTTTTTTTCTTTGGCTGATTCCCTTTCCCGAAGAGGGCAACAATCCTCGAAAGACCTCACTAATACAGTCGTAATCTTGTTGACATTATCTTGCCCAAGTCTTCTTCTGATAAGTCTTTCGAATTTTTCCAGTTGGTTTTCAACTTATTGCGAAAGCTTATCAGATTCTGCGCTGGGCGTGTGATTCTAAACCTTATATAGAGACTGGTTCTTGGAGACCCTCCAATCCTGAACCTCATCGATCAGATTTTCAGAACATATTGTCACTTCGAAAAACCTCCCTGATCCTATTAAAATAGCTTGCGGTGTTACCAATATTAATGTTATTAGGTCGTTAGATTCAAGAATTTTGTCTGATCTTGGAACCGCTTATTAACGTTGGTACTACCCCGCGGTGAGAGTTCGCATCGCACCCTATTAGTACCTCTTTTCCTGTCCGATTTGCTTTCCTCACCAAACTTTGCATCTCCAATGTAGGTGGCGGTGTGGGAGAGCCGAAAGACAGATAAATGGATGTATTGTCCACCGTCTCCCTGTCTCATCACTGTTGCATCCGATATTGACAACTCTGGGGAAAATATATAATCCAAATTTTTATGACAAATAACGCAGGTCTTCGGTCGAGTACTAGTGTTAGCATAGAATAATAAAATTGGTAGTTGATATGGTTCAGTCCAGAAACTTTGTTTCGGGTCGTCCATGGCTCCTGAATTAAGGCAATATGAATCTTGCCTTTGCCTATTTTCTCCATCAGAGCGTGTGCAGCCGTCTCGTTTCGGCGGAGGTTTATTTAGATGTTCTCCAATACATGAGCATCTTGAGAGTAGGTGACGAGAGTGGGTGATCGTCTGCCCCCTGTTATTTAGACTACATTGAGTTTCCTGTCACTGCCCTGCCTGGCGTTTAAATATTAGGATCTTAGCCTATCCTAGTCTTCCAAATCTTCAGCTCCCTGTTCGTTAGCCTGCATTGAGTTAAATGTCACTGCACTGCCAGATGGTTCAATATTGGGGTATTTATCTGTCCTAGTCTTCCAAATCTTGGGAAAATCGTAAATGGTTCCATCTTCGGGTCACTGTTTGTTAGACTGTGTTGAGTCTCGCGTCCCTGCACTGCCTGATGTTTTTGTATTAGGATCTTTCCTTCTCCTAGTCTTGCCAATATTTATAGAGTCGGTTAATGTCTCCTGTCCGTTAGGCGGTATTGAGTGTCCCGCCTCTATACTGCCTAAAAACTCAATATGAGCATATTTGCCTATCCTAGTCTTCCCAATCTTGAAAAAGACGGCCTTGGCCCAACGTACGCCATGCCTCCAGTCTTAGCCAAACTTATCACGGAGACTTAATCAATGCTCATCACAAGAAGAGTTCCTTCTCCTTCCTGTGGAATATCACCCAGTTCTTCACGACCAAATCTTGGTTTTGCTTGCTACTTTCATTCGTTCCGTTGCGAATTTGCCGCCCTCACCCTTGATGAAGACCGTCGCCTTTATGAGTTGGGTGAGTTCCATCTTTCTCACAAGGGCGAGCTTCGTGCCCCAGGGATTGTGGATACTTCCTACGAGCTTTTTGACCGTGTCAATAGTGGACCCCTACAGAGTTCAACAGATATTCGAAAACCCGTCCGTTTTCCAGATGCTCCACTTCGGACCGATGATTTGGTACAATCTTACCGGATGCACTGGCCGATATCGGTGACTATACAAGTCATATCATCTCTGTTGTGCTTCCTTGCCACTCTGGCGTAAGAAAGCGACTCCTTACCTTTCTTCAGCGTCTTAACAGTGTTATGCAGTTTGGGAGATTTGATTTCTTTCCAGCTTCCGTAGTGCCAGAAATGCTTTAAAAATTTTTCGTAATAATTAGTTATTTTGAGATAGTATAATTGTCTTCGAGGAGTGAAATGAAATCGCTTCCGCTCCAGTCAACTGTTACTTTATTCAATTTATTTTTTCTGGATCTTAATGAATTATATCCACCTTTTTCAATAAAACAGATTTGTTTTATTGGTGAGGTACAAACTATTTTGTTGAACATTAGAATTTCACCTGGGTGGGCTTCGGACTATAACGAAAAAGAAGAAAAAAAAAAAAAAATAAACAATGGTTAATCGAAATAAAGGTTATTGTTTGGTTTTAATTATCTTGTAAAAAAGAATATAAAATTTCGGCACTTAGTCCAGACAAACAGATTTCTACCCAGATGGGTCTTTGGCGTCCGACAATTAATGAATGGCTCTCCATCATTAAAACACCGCTGCTAGGACACTCAGACCGCTAGATAACCTCTAGAGCACCCCATTTTCACCGAAAATATATGTGTTTGCTTTACTGAAGACTAGCTGAACCCGGCCCGCTCCGCTGCGCCTTCTCACTCGGAGGGTATAGGGCCATTCTTAAAAGACTTTATTTGAGACCGATAATCTCATGGGTATTTTGGTAGTGGGAAGGCACCCAGGGTGGTGGTTGGGGGGTAGGGGTGTAGTGCGAAACCCAAAAACGTGTTCCCGAAAGTGATTAGCAATTTCTTGCTCTACTCCCAAATACCATTCATTTGAGCCCTATAAATATGGTCGGTATATGTATATTTCGGATTTAGGGGTGTTTTAGGCGATGGGGTTGTTTCCCAAACACTTAACCCTTGAAAATATATTAGCATCGGGCTCTACTCGCAAATACCATTTATTTAAACCTCATATTGCCATTGGTTTAAGGGGAGTTTATGTGATGAAGCGTCCCCAAACACTTGGAAATTGGTTATGAAATTAGTTTTCCAATCTCAAATACCTTTCATTTACTCCACATATTTCCATGGTCGGTAAATTTGTACTCTTTGAGGAAGAGGCGGTTCCCTAAATACATGGTCACATATTTGGATATCAGATTCGTATTCTACTCCCAAATACCTTTATTTGAGCCCCATATGGGAAATGGGTTTACCTCCAGAAAATTGGTCCCGAAAGTCGGTATACATTTATTTTAACCCCACATTGCCATTGGTCTAAAAATTGGATATTAAATTCGTTTTCTAATCTCAAATACCTTTAATTTAAGAGGTATGGACCCTAAAAACTATCAATAGCGAACTCCACTGTTTTGAAGACCCAAATAGTCTTGGTGAACAAATACATCCTATTTGTGGGTTGTTATGGTGGTGGGACGTCCCCTAGACAGTTAGTCCTGAATGTTGATGTCAGATTCATAATCTACTTCCAAGTACCCTTCATTTGAGCCCCATCTTTCCATAGTCGGCAAACATGTTAGGTTTGGGGGTGTTTTGGGCTATGGGGGGGCCACTCAATTGGCTTGGCTTTTAAAATATGTATCGGATTCGTGTTCTACTCAAAAAAACCTCTTGATCCCCTCCCTATTTGAGCCTTAAATTGCAATGGTCAGCAAATACCTCCTATTTGGGTGGTGTTATGGGTGTGGGGTGGCCCCATAGACACTTTTCCCGAATATTGATATCAGATTCTTGCTTTACTTCCAAAGACCTTTCATCTGAGCCCCATATTACTATGGTCGTTAATTTGTCCTCTTTGGGGGATGTTTTCGGAGATGGACGTCCCCCAAACACTTGGTCTCACATCTGGATATCAGATTCGTATTCTGGACTCAAATATCTTTTATTTAATCCCCATACTGCGATGGTCAATAAAAGTTTTGCGGAAGGGGTGGACTTCCAGAAACTTGGTCCCACATTTGGATATCAGATTCGTATTTTACTCGCAAATACCTTTCATATAAGTCCCATATTGCCATGGTCGGTAAATATGTCCGATTTAGGAGTGTTTTGGGGGTTGGAGTGGTCCCCCAAACATTTGGTCCAACTTTTGGATATCAGATACGTTTTCTAATCTAAAATACCTTTCATTTGATTCCTATATTGTCGTGATTGGTGTGTATATATATATTTGGTAGATTTTGGAGTGGGGCGCCCCCCTAGGTACCCCATCCGAAATTTGGATATCAAATTTTTGTTTGTAGGTTACTATAAGAGAGAGCACAAAAAATTTCGATTAAATCGCACCACCCATCTCCGATATCTGGCGTTTCTGAAAATTGTTGTAAAGGGGAGGGTACGCCCCCCCTTCAGATATCAAAAAATGTAGTACCCTATTTTCACCACGGGATCATTATGCACCAACCGAGATAATCGGTTCAGCCGTTTCTGAGTCTATAAGGAATACACAAACAAACAAACACAACATGATTTTTATATATAAGAGAGATGACAACCCAATGCTGGCCTAAGGGCGAATATTTTCTTAAATAGATTAGAAGAAACACTGAAAGGAAGTAAAAAAGGTTTTAACCGCAGGGATAAATATTTGGAGAGCACAAAGGCCTTCAATACATCGTGCAACTAATTTGCATCTTAACAGAATCAACACGACCTTACAATCGAGGGATATATATGTATAGCACAGCAATAACCGAGAGAGCGCGGTTTTAACAGATGACGGTAGACCATGTCCGTAATAAAAAAACGCACCGTATGCCAACGGCAAAGTGAGTAGTTTCAGTCCATCGCAAAGAAACTTAGTAAGATACAGGCGATTGATGGCTGCATGACTTTATCATGTAAATAAGGCTAGCTCAGCGCTGGCGGTTTGAGTGCTAGAGAAAGAAGAAAGATCATACTCGTACTAAAATGTGGTTTTATGTACCTTCTCCTTTCGTGTGCTTGATGGAAGAGCTAAACGACCCTTTTGTGAATTTCCTCCTTCTATAGTCTCGATAGTCAGCATTCTTTATTGTAGAAATGGAAAAGAACAACAAATTATTGTCGTAAAGGTGCGCACGCCTTGCCTGATTAGCTATACAGTCTCTACCCTCTGTCGACCCAATATAAGAAAGGAAGTTAGGAAAATGCACATCAAGTGGAAACTGAAATAAAAAATTTAAAAAGAAAAATAAACAAAAGAAACGATCAGGCGGTCAACTGTGACGCGTCTTCTTGGCGTTCGTTACAAAGTGTACAAAAATGAGCAAAACGATAAAAGAAAGCTCAAAATTGAACTGAGCCGACTTGTCTACTACCCCGCATATTATGGAACTCAACACATAAATGGAGAATAGGCATATAGTATATACTTAGCGAGAGACAGTGGTACAATGCATATCTTCTTATATATAAAATTCAATTTGTGTTTGTTTGTTTGTTCCGTATAGACTCAAAAACGATTGTGTAGGTTGGTCTGAAAGTAAACAAAGGCTATATAATATTTTGATATCGGGAGGGGGGCGGACCCTCCCCCTTACCCCAAAAGAACTACCCAAAAATAAAAGTGGACCGATCGGGACAATATGGGATTCAAATGAAAGGTATTCAAGAGTAGAGTACGAATTTCATAATAAAAGTTGGGGCTGGGCCGCCCCAGCCCCAAAACCCCTTAAAATAGGTTTATTTGACGATCATGACAATATGGGACACAAAAGAAAGGTATTCGGGAGTAGATTGATTGATAACGGAAGGCGGCGCACCCTCCACCATTACCCCGAAAACACCACCCAAAATCAAAAGTGGACCGATAAGAACAATATGGGTATCAATTGAAAAGTATGCGGGAGTAGATAAAAAATCTGGCATACAAATTCATGTCGAAATTTTGTTTAATATAATTATTGATTTAAAACCACTGTGTTGCTATATTTTAGTTGTTTCTTTTCCAGTGTTTTTTTTTTTCTTCTTTTTGACAGTGGCGATTTAATCAAAGACTTAAAAAGACGTACGCATCATTGCAGTTCATGTGTCATGGCAACAGAGGTTCATAATTATGATAATGATGATAGTCTAGATGATGATCTTATTGTTGTTGTAAGGACATTGTGACACACCATGGGAATAATGACAATATTCGAAAGTTCTTGAATTTTTGTTGTCGGATACCAAATGCATATTTTTTACAACAACATCTATAGACTAGAAGGGCACAAAAAACACTAACAAATAGCCAGCTTCAGACAATTTGGATGGAACGAAGAGTCTTGGCCACCTGTTGTGCTCCGGTGTGGACATAACTTACTTAGGGTTACTTCAACAACTACACTAAGAACGGAGAATTGCATAAACAAAGGTCGCGACTTACGACATTTGGAAAATTACATTTTCTTCTTTTATTTACTTGTAAATGAAGTATTAGAATAGAATGTGAAACCATCGGTGCAGCCAGTTCAACAGGCAGGACGGCTGTTCTTATTGCTTTCTAATGATTGTATTCGCCATTCAAGGGAGTTTTTGTGTACTGCTTAAAATTTGAGCGTCAGAAGGAAAAGCAAATAATTGAGAATGTAGTAAACTCACATATAAATCACAAAGATTTTTTTCCGATTGTCACAACGCTAATGTGACAGACAACCGACAGCATCATACAAAATTAAAATTAAATTGCTTTCCAATATATTTTTATTTATTTCATTTACTAAAAACTCAATAAAAACCATAAGATCAATGAGCAGTTGGTTATTAAAGTCATGTCCTCTGTAGAAGACATCGGTAGTGAAACGTTTAAATATTATACCATTTATACTCATATTCTGCTGTGTTGGATGGTAAAAAGTTAAAGGTTGCCCTAATATATATCTTAATTATAAATGAAACTAGTTCAAATTGCTTGAAATTCTTCACACAGTTTCTACATGTATCAACATCCGTGGGATATGAAGCTTAATAATACGAAATACCCATATTTGATGTATCGACAACATTTGTGCTGACATTTTTCCCAAATGAATGACTGTTCAAGTTTGAACATTATATCCCCTTAAAAAATATCTCAAAAACTATATATGTATATCGACATATATCCAAATTTGGATGAATTAGCCCCATATTAATTTATTGAATTAATTTAATAACATTTTAAATTATGTGATTGCACAACACAGAGCGGACTATAGCTTAAACAATTATTGAACATTTTAAGACTGTGTATGATATTCCTTACATTCCATGTCGCCAATCCGATTTATTGATTGTTATTAATATATATAACATTTTTATATCTACCCAAATTCACCACATGGGTGTCCGGGCATGTATGTTTTTAATTCTGTTTTGAAAATGTGTCTACATATCTCCTTCGTATTTAGTATTTACAAAGCAATGTTTTTCGAAATTTCCTAATCCCCTGAGGTAAAACAACCTTAACCATAAATCGATTAGTGTTATCCCAAATTTATGATTGGTTGTTTACATTTCAACATGTGATCAACATAAATCTACCTGGTATGAAACATTCAATGGAAACCTTGCGCACATAGGAGTTATTTAATATGTATTTTAATGCTATGACTTGTCCAATAACTTCCGAATTTGTATCCCTGTTTCAGTAATTCGACAAAATCCCATTATCTTAGAATTAACTTGGTAATTATGTCGAGATCAATTGGTCCTCGTATTTGTTGTCTTCCTTAATTATATCTGTAGGCACTCCACTTCTGGTCTTCACTCCTCAATAGTTAGTTCTTTTGTTAGATCGCCGCATGACGACTGGCAACGTCTGTCCGTTGGTCTGTTCAGTTATTTAAGTGTCCATGGCTCTATTTTGTATATTGAGTTTTATTTAATTTACAAGCAATTTACACCCGGTTATTTATACCTGCTTGCGAAGTGATTTTCTTGCTAGTCTTGCGAGTATTTAGCAAAGCTGACTTTTTAAATGCGCCTGTTACCATATTCTGCCATAGCCAATTAAACAACAACAAACAACTACATGTCGGTTAGTTTCTTAGTCCAAATGTGTTGTTAAAAGTGATTGTGATACTGTGAATTGGACCCCAAAATTATTCTCCAATTATTTTAAACATTTTCGTAAAAACTTTCGAACTTCTTTCCAAACAAATCCCTAACTCAGCTACTAAATCCCATTATACGACCAAAGCACTGATAACATTACATTATAAGTACGACGCATATCAATATTTGATCATCGATCAGCTTTAAAATGAAAGCTAAATTTTTGGTAGTCCTGGCTTTGTAATGACTTAATATTATTTCTTATGCATATGTATATCATTATTACTAGCTGGATAGGGTTGGCTGCGGTGTGTATAAAAACACCACCATAGGATGGGGGTTAAACTAATCTGGTCATTGCATCGAAATTTGGATCTACGACCTCACAAACTACATATATTCTTGATCAGAGGATCCACCATTCTGTCCGTCTGTCCGTGGAAATGAGGATAGTGGTCAAAAGAATAAAGATATCCACTTGAAATTTTTCGCATATACTTTTCATTGGAGTAGGTAGTTGGGGATTGTCAATGGCCATACTGCTCAGATTTGGATATAGTGCGCGTATGAAGTGGTCCTTTGATTTGACTTCTTGTGGCCCTATTATTATTAGATTTGGCAAACATTTTTCACATTGTGATTTTCATGACTTCCAACATCCGTAGTAAATATGGCTCAAATCGGTCAATAATTAATTTTTTTACCCGTTCTGCCGATTTGACATATTGACGCGCTAGAACTCACAGTTGTTATCCGATTTGACTGAAAATTTACTCGTACTGTTTTGTTTTGACTTCCAACAACCGTGCCAATCCACGTGAACCACCTCACAATTAGTCTTCTACGGGTTAGAAATTTAAATATTTGGCTTATTTTGCAAAAATATTGTGCAAGTTATTGTCACACCCCATTGGTATCATTTGCTCTCACTTTATAAAGGGTGATTTTTTTGAGGTTAGGATTTTCATGCATTAGTATTTGACAGATCACGTGGGATTTCAGACATGGTGTCAAAGAGAAAGATGCTCAGTATGCTTTGACATTTCATCATGAATAGACTTACTAACGAGCAACGCTTGCAAATCATTGAATTTTATTACCAAAATCAGTGTTCGGTTCGAAATGTGTTCATTCACCGTAACGTTGCGTCCAACAGCATCTTTGAAAAAATACGGTCCAATGATTCCACCAGCGTACAAACCGCACCAAACAGTGCATTTTTCGGGATGCATGGGCAGTTCTTGAACGGCTTCTGGTTGCTCTTCACTCCAAATGCGGCAATTTTGCTTATTTACGTAGCCATTCAACCAGAAATGAGCCTCATCGCTGAACAAAATTTGTCAAAATTTGAACACATTTCGAACCGAACACTGATTTTGGTAATAAAATTCAATGATTTGCAAGCGTTGCTCGTTAGTAAGTCTATTCATGATGAAATGTCAAAGCATACTGAGCATCTTTCTCTTTGACACCATGTCTGAAATCCCACGTGATCTGTCAAATACTAATGCATGAAAATCCTAACCTCAAAAAAATCACCCTTTATTTATTCTGCCCATGCTCTGCCATTCAAGGCATGAGAGCAGTGTGAATTCTGAGTGTTGAGCTCTACACTCACACCGGCTTTTTTGAAATGTATGTTGACTGCTGGCGGTTAACAAAAATAACAAGTCAATGATCTTTGACTTTGAATGCAAATGGTCATATGCCATTCGGCCGAGTTAACTTGTATAAAGTACACATATGCCCCTCAACTAAGTTCATTTTGTAGTGGGTTCCCAAGATTGAAGTTAGAACTACAGAACAATAATAAGTACAGGCGAAAAATAAAATGCTTGGGACTTTTTGTGACAATCAAAATACTTTTATCACCAAGTTTTTCTTTTATTGTAATCTTGTAACGTTTCTCTTCAACATATCAAAAGTTTGCCATAAAAGTAGCATTTTTAAACGTAACTTACTTTGTTTATTGTAAACCCTCTAGCAGCTTCTTCTACGAAAGAATTACCTTTATTTATTCTTTTGTGTCCATCCTACTAGAGAGAATAAGTGACTTCGTGAGCGAAGATGGGTAAAAATACTCACAATATTGCACATAATTGAGTGAGTGTATAACAAGTAAAAGCGTGCTAAGTTCGGCCGGGCCGAATCTTATATACCCTCCACCATGGATCGCATTTGTCGAGTTCTTTTCCCGGCATCTCTTCTCAGGCTAAAAAGGATATAAGAAAAGAGTTGCTCTGCTATTAAAACGATATCAAGATATGGTCCGGTTCGGACCACAATTAAGTTATATGTTGGAGACCTGTGTAAAATTTCAGCCAATTTGTATAAGAATTGCGCCCATTGGGGCTTACGAAGTAAAATAGAGAGAACGATTTATATGGGATCTGTATCGGGCTATAGACCGATTCAGACCATAATAAACACGTTTGTTGATGATCATGAGAGGATCCGTCGTACAAAATTTCAGGCATATCGGATAATAATTGCGACCTCTAGGGGTCAAGAAGTCAAGATCCCAGATCGGTTTATATGTCAGCTATATCAGGTTATGAACCGATTTGAACCTTATTTGACACAGTTGTTGAAAGTAAAAATAAAATACGTCATACAAAGTTTCAGCCAAATCGGATAGGAATTGCGGCCTCTAGAAGCTCAAGAAGTCAAATCCCCAGATCTGTTTATATGACAGCTATATCAGGGGTTATGGACCGATTTCAACCATACTTAGCACAGTTGTTGGATATCATGACGAAATACTTCGTGCAAAAACTCATTCAAATCGGATAAGGATTGTGCCCTCTAGAGGCTCAAGAAGTCAAGACCCAAGATCGGTTTATATGACAGCTATATCATGTTATGGACCGATTTAAACCATACTTGGCACAGTTGTTGGGTATCATAACAAAACACGTCGTGCGAAATTCCATTCGAATCGGATAAGAATTGCGCCCTCTAGAGGCTCAAGAAGTCACGACCCAAGATCGGTTTATATGGCAGCTATATCAGGTTATGGACCGATTTGAACCATACTTGGCACAGTTATTGGATATAACAACAAAACACGTCGTGCAAAATTTCATTTCAATCGGATAAGAATTGCGCACTCTAGAGGCTCAAGAAGTCAAGACCCAAGATCGGTTTATATGGCAGCTATATCAGGTTATAGACCGATTTGAACCATACGTGGCACAGTTGTTGGATATCATAAGAAAACACGTCGTGCAAAATTTCATTCTGATCGGATAAGAATTGCGCACGCTAGAGGCTCAAGAAGTCAAAACCCAAGATCGGTTTATATGGCAGCTATATCAGGTAATGGACCGATTTCAGCCATACTTGGCACAGTTGTTGGATATCATAAGAAAACACGTCGTGCAAAATTGCATTCCAATCGGATAAGAATTGCGCACTCTAGAGGCTCAAGAAGTCAAGACCCTAGATCGGTTTACATGGCGGCTATATCAAAACATGGACCGATATGGCCCATTTACAATACCAACCGACCTACACTAATAAGAAGTATTTGTGCAAAATTTCAAGCGGCAAGCTTTACTCCTTCGGAAGTTAGCGTGCTTTCGACAGACAGACGGACGGACGGACATGGCTAGATCGACATAAATGTCGCGACGATCAAGAATATATATACTTTATGGGGTCTCAGACCATCTTATGGTGGAGGGTATAAAAATGTAATCCAAAGCAAGGCCATGGCTTGCACAAAATAGCAATTATGTGCTCGTCGCTGGTATAGACAAATTCTCAAAAACATTATTTCCCTTTGCCTTTTGCATATTGCTTTAATTCAGGCCCATAGAATCGTAGAAACTACCAATTATTCTATGCTAATACTGGAACTCGGCCGAGGACCTGCGCTATTTGTCATAAAAATTCAAATTATATTTTTCCACAGAATTGTCAAAGTTGCACGCACAGATGAGACAGGGAGACGGTGGAGCATACCTCGCATCTCTTTATCTGCCTTTCGACTCTCCGCAACGCCACCCAAAGCCCTCCGCAATGCCACCCAGCAATGCAAAACAGACGGAATATGAGGTATTAATAGGATGCGATGCGAGCTCTCACCACGTTTCGTGGGGTTAATAATTAATAAGCCAGGCTAACGACCTGACAACTCTTAATATTGGTAACACCGATACCTTTGTTAATGGGTTAGAGAGAAGGTTTAAGGTGTGAGAATTTGTTCGAAAAATCTGGTCAAAGAGGTTAAATATTGGAGGGTCTCCAAGGAGCACTCCTTAGAAACCTTGCCTATTTTGAAGTACATATAGCACCCGTTTAAGTTGACATATCTTGTTCAAATTTGTCTTAAAAAGCGTCTACTATATATCACAAACAAAAAAGGAAAAATTAAGGTATTTAAGCAAGTGTTTTCAATAAAGACTAATCAAGGAAAGTACTTTTTCTACAAAAAATGCAAAATACACTTTTTTTCACATTTTTTGACTTCCAAACTTTTAACTGAATAATCAGATGTGGGCCGTTGTTGCATAAAAACTCAAATCGAACCACAAATACCTTCGTAAATTGCCAAATTCACAGCAGATCTCGATCAAAATTGCAACAAAAAAGAATTAAAAGTTGGATAACTCTAAAATCGATGGAGATATTGCAAAAAGACATTTTTGTAGGGATTTTGAGCACTATCCGGCAAAAAAAAGAATTTTTTTAAATCGGACCACAAATGAAGACCGAGGTGACCAACTTAAGGGGCCTGCCAAGAGGCGCCCGGATCACCTAGTGCCTTGAAATTTTGCACACTCGCTAACACCTCAGCTCTAACCATTCCAAATTTCAAACAGATATCACTACCCGTTCTCACACAGCATATTCTTTAGTTTTTTCGATTTTCTCCCACTGTGCGATGGTATAATGGATTGAGGATAGAAGCAGCTCATACCATAGCATTCAACCCAACCTAACCTATCCAATGCCACTATGGACATACACCTAAGCTAGTAATCGGCTTGTTATGCGCTCTTAAAACTAAAAAATAACCTCGGAAAAGAAAATTTTAATTTAGGAAATCCATGCTGCTTACAAAATCCTTAATTGTTTTCCATCCACTCCCCTAAGTTGGTTCATGTCTGGTATTGTGTCTCCACCTAAGTATAGGTTTAGCTCGAAAGCTGGGCAATGACATTGGAAATGCTCCAACGTCTCATCATCTTCCCCACATGCCCTACTCACGCTACCAGTCGTAGTCCTATGCGTCCCGTTATGATACCAAAAGCTATACTGACGTCATTCTTATTTCCTTTCAGTAATAGCCTCGTCCTTTCACAATCTGGATCACCCCCTAGGATTTTCGCGCTAGTGGTTGAATATTTCTGTCGGAATTTATCTTTAGAACGCTTCACTGTTTGTTTCTGTAAGCTATTTATCTGTATTCACCAGTAGTTAGTTTTATTCGCACAACGTTTATTTTCTCACTCTTTAGGGATTTATAACTCATCGTGGGCAAATATCATGGAAAAACAAGTATTATCTAAATAATTTCTATTTACCATAAGCCATTTTCTGAGTGTAGATCCTGAAACGGCACCGCAGTCAGCCAATAGGCTGCGGGCACCTGGGGGCATCCCATGCCCAAAGAACTTAGGCGAACAACAATAATACCAGTCAAAGAACCTTTGCTAATGTCGCTAGGGAAAGCTTGGTAATGGTGTTGTCGACAAGGGTGGATAAAAAGGCTGCATACATAGGAACAATTGGAGTGGGATAGTAAATGGACTGTTATATGTATATTCTGATGTTCTTGGGGAATTAATTGGGCCTCCTTCAGTTTGTGACGATACAGGTGGTAGCGGGGCCGAAACAAACAAAATGCATTCGGGAATCAATGCTCAATGTTTTATTGCGCGAGATCTTGCCAGGTGCAGCACTCGAACTAGCCAAGAAGGAAGATACTCCTTCTCGACTTATTGCACATGCTTGGATACCAAGGATTCCCTCAAATCCTAAATACATACTTGGGAGACAAAGGCACTGTAATCTCAGTCTGTCAACCACCGACTGGAAGATTAGGTAGAAGCGGTGGTATTGGAGAATAAGAAGACGACTCAGCAGTTTGTTGCTGAATACTTGTCTGAGGAACTATCTACCACATCTCTAATTTTGCTCATGAGGATTCCATTAAGGAACTGGGTCAAACTTCCCAGAAATCGATGAGTTCTGTCCGATTTAGTTTTAAGCTCAATGATAATGGACCTCCTTTTTATAGCCGAGTCCGAACGGCGTGCCGCAGAGCGACACCTCTTTGAGGAGAAGTTTTAACATGGCAAGGTACCTCACGAATGTCGCCAGCATTAGAAGGGGATAACCACCGCTGAAAAAAGGATTCGAACCCAGGCGTTCAACGTCATAGGTGGACATGCTAACCTCTGCGCTACGGTGGCCTCCGGCGGATTGCAGGAGATTGCAAATCCCTCTGCCACAATCGAAACTGGAGAGGAAGACGTCGAAACGGGACCGGACGTGCCCTGTGTGGGTGGATAATCCGGTGGGATTGGGTTCAAGGTGCGCGCCAGCAGGAAGGACGGAACTCAAAAGATACTTCGATAGCAGCAGCTAGTGAAGCATCTATGGAAGAACCGTCCACACCGCAAGGGAGTGCCCTGAGGAAGAGTGTTTCCGATGATTTCTCAACTGCCCAAGAATGTGCAAGGAAACTCACCCTGACAAGATCGAATGAATCTTGTAAGGATGAACCCCTGGAGGAATTATGAGGAGAATGAAATTAACGCAACAAAATTCTGTATCCTGACAATGCACTAAGGGTCAACCCCCTTTTTTCTCATCAAAAATATTTCAGTATTTTATTTGCATTTGTAAAGCCTTTATAGCTTTGAAACTAGAAAACTGGTCTTTTGTAAACACCTAACGGTTTGCAACAGATGACATAAGCATTCAGAAAATGCTTGAGTTATCACCCTGTTCATGATACAGGTTACGCTATTCTGGGTTATGGTTGACCTCTACTGGTTTCTTCAACACTTAAATGCACAAAACTTTCGATCTATCACCGATTTGATTGAAATTTTTTTAAACCGAAAAGCTATTCGCTTTTAAAAATGGTTTTTGCTAAATTTTCAACGCTCTTTAAAACTTAAAAAAAAGTGAAATTGTAATATTCTTATTTTGCCATAAGAAGGCTGATATTTAAAATTTTCATTACATTCATATTATCCTTATCTATTATCCTTAATGACACCTTAATATAAGGGGTGAATTTTTTCGAGGTTAGGATTTTCATGCATTAGTATTTGACAGATCACGTGGGATTTCAGACATGGTGTCAAAGAGAAAGATGCTCAGTATGCTTTGACATTTCATCATGAATAGACTTACTAACGAGCAACGCTTGCAAATCATTGAATTTTATTACCAAAATCAGTGTTCGGTTCGAAATGTGTTCATTCACCGTAACGTTGCGTCCAACAGCATCTTTGAAAAAATACGGTCCAATGATTCCACCAGCGTACAAACCACACCAAACAGTGCATTTTTCGGGATGCATGGGCAGTTCTTGAACGGCTTCTGGTTGCTCTTCACTCCAAATGCGGCAATTTTGCTTATTTACGTAGCCATTCAACCAGAAATGAGCCTCATCGCTGAACAAAATTTGTCAAAATTTGAATACATTTCGAACCGAACACTGATTTTGGTAATAAAATTCAATGATTTGCAAGCGTTGCTCGTTAGTAAGTCTATTCATGATGAAATGTCAAAGCATACTGAGCATCTTTCTCTTTGACACCATGTCTGAAATCCCACGTGATCTGTCAAATACTAATGCATGAAAATCCTAACCTCAAAAAAATCACCCTTTACAAAAATTTAACAAAAATTATATTAAATATATTGTAATAGAGATTCCTAACTAGGACATTTAATAGAATGAATTTATTAAAACTGTTATTTATTTAGTTTAAAAATCCACATTTTGATTTAAAATAGACCAATGAGAAGTGATAGTTAGAAGTCAAACAAAAATAAAGGTATATATAAACCACCATATGGGTGACCATAAATGTTATACTTAGTAAGTATAATTTACAGCTTAATTTCAACTATTTACACACCAAGATATTACCTGCAATGTCTAATTTTTGAAACATATTTTTATAAGTTAAAAGGCAAGACATCTGGTCAAATCCGGTCAAAATTGCGGCAAAATTAAAAGTTATATACCAAATCTTTATCAATTGTAATCCAATTTATATGAGTGCTTTGCAAGCATTTGAGTAAGGTGAACTATATTGAAATTAGGTTATTGTTTTCCAAAAAAATGCAAAATCCAAAATGTTACCAAAATCGGCCGACAAATTAGCATTTTAGGAAATAACAAGTAAGAAGGCGTTAAGTTCGGCTGGGCCGAACTTTGGATAGCCACCACCTCGGGTATATATGTAAACCACATTTCATCAAAATCCGGTGAAAATTGCATACCTTATGTCCCATAGCAGTTATATCGAAATATGTTTCGATTTGGTCCAAATACTAATAAGTTCAAAACAAGTTCAATAACAAAATATTGGTCCTAAAAAAAGAAGCTATATCTAAAAATAAACCGAGCTGAACCATATACAACATGGATGTCGAAAAGCCTAACATAAGTCACTGTGTCAAATTTCAGTTAAATCGGATTATAAATGCGCCTTTTTGGGGCAAAGACTTTTAATCGAGATGTCGGTTTATATGACAGCTATTTGCAAACCTTGATCGATCTAGACCAAATTGCAGAATTATGTGGAGAGGCTTCACTTAACTCTCTGTTCCAAATTAAGCCAACATCGGACAATAAATGCGCCTTTTATGGGCCCATTGAGAGATCAGTCGAAGGGCCTAACAAAACTCACTGTCCAAATTTTAGCAAAATCCGATAATATATGTGGCTTTTATTGGCCTAAGACCCTAAATCGGCGGATCTGTCTATATGGGGGCTATATCAAGATATAGTCCGATGTAGCCATCTTCGAACTTAACCTGCTTATAGAAAAAGAAAGAATCTGTGAAAAGTTTCAGCTCAATATCTCTATTGTTAAAGACTATAGAGTGATTTCAACAGACAGACGGACGGACATGTATAGATCGTCTTAGATTTTTACGCTGATCAAGAATATACATACTTTATAGGGTCGGAAATGGATATTTCCATGTGTTGCAAACGGAATGACGAAATGAATATACCCCATTCCTTCAGTGGTAGGTATAAAAAGTAAAATTAAAGCGTTTTTAAGGTATTAAACATTTTTGAAAATTTTCTGTTTTGGCATATCTTGGCAGCTAGTTTTATAAAAAAGTAAAAGCAAAGATGGTGAGCTAATAGCCGAATAGATCCACTCGGTTTTACGCCCAACACCAATTCTGTGGTACAGGGTATTTTAACCTAGTGTATATTATTGTAACACCCAGAAGGAAGAGAAGTAGACCCTTGATAAGTATACCGATCGACTCAGAATCACTTTCTGATTCGATTTAGCTATGTCCGTCTGTCCATGTTAATTTGTGTAAAAGTACAGGTCGCAGTTTCATCCGATCGTCTTCAAATTTGGCATAGGCATGTTTTTCGGCCTAGAGACGAAGCCAATTGAAATTGGAAAAAATCGGTTCAGATTTGGATATAGCTCCCATACATATGTTCGTCCGATTTATAGTGAAACTGTAATGAAATGGCGAAATTTGGCTGAAGGATTTTATTATGACACCCGACATTACCTGTGAATGACCTGTGCTGTCATATATGTATATCACCAGATTTTCACCCCAAGAGCCGCTGCAAGCGCATTATTTGACCAAATTTGCCAAAATTTTGCTCCACGCTTTCCTCGATTATCTGAGAATTTTGCTTGAAATCGGTTCAGAATTAGATATAGCTCCCATATATATGTTCGTTAGATTTTGGTTAATTTGCAAAAATGTTGTCATTTGTCAACTGTAGTTATTACAATTTGAACATATTAATCGCCGAGGTCCATCAAATTTGGTTTAGAATTGGATATAGCATCAAAGATATGTCCTCTTTATAAAAAAAGAAAAAAGGTATTTAAGCAACTTTTTTATACCCTCCACCATAGGATGGGGGGCATATTAATTTCGTCATTCTGTTTGTAACTACTCGAAATATTCGTCTGAGACCCCATAAAGTATATATATTTTTGATCGTCGCGACATTTTATGTCGATCTAGCCATGTCCGTCCGTCTGTCTGTCTGTCGAAAGCACGCTAACTTCCGAAAGAGTAAAGCTAGCAGCTTGAAATTTTGCACAAATACTTCTTATTAGTGTAGGTCGGTTAGTATTGTAAATGGGCCATATCGGTAAATGTTTTGATATAGCTGCCATATAAGCCGATCTTGGGTCTTGACTTCTTGAGCCTCTAGAGTGCGCAATTCTTATTCGATTGGAATGCAATTTTGAACGACATGTTTTGTTATGATATCCAACAACTGTGCCAAGTATGGTTCAAATCGGTCCATAACCTGATATAGCTGCCATATAAACCGATCATAGGTCTTGACTTCTTGAGCCTCTAGAGTGCGCAATTCTTCTCCGATTGGACTAAAATTTCGTACGACGTGTTTTGTTATGATATCCAACAATTGTGTCAAGTATGGTTAAAATCGGTCCATAACCTGATATAGCTGCCATATAAACCGTTCTTGGGTCTTGACTGCGTAATTCTTATCCGATTGGGATAAAATTTAGCATGACGTGTTTTGTTATGATATCCAACAACTGTGCCAGATATGGTTCAAATCGGTTCATAACTTGAACTTCTTGAGCCTCTAGAGGGTGCAATTCTTATCCGATTTGAATGAATTTTTGCACGAAGTATTTTGTTATGATATCCAACAACTGTGCCAAGCATGGTTCAAATCGGTTTATAACCTGATATAGCTTTCATATAAACAAATCTGTGGACTTGACTTCTTGAGCTTCTAGAGGGCGCAATTCCTATCCGATTTGACTGAAATTGTGCATGATGTATTTTATTCTTACTTTCAACAACTGTGTCAAATAAGGCTCAAATCGGTTCATAATCTGGTATAGCTGCCATATAAACCGATCTGGGATCTTGATTTCTTGAGCCTCTAGAGGTCGCAATTATTATCCGATTTGCCTGAAATTTTGTACGACGGATCCTCTCTTGACCATCAACAAACGTGTTTATTATGGTCTTAATCGGTCTATAGCCCGATACAGTTCCCATATAAATCGATTTCTCTATTTGCCTTCAAAGGGCGCAATTCTTATTCGAATTGGCTGACATTTTACACAGGTCTCCAACATATAATTTAATTGTGGTCCAAACCGGACCATATCTTGATATCGCTCTAATAGCAGAGCAAATTTTTTCTTATATCCTTTTTTATGCCTAAGAAGAGATGCCGGGAAAAGAACTCGACAAATGCGATCCATGGTGGAGGGTATGTAACATTCGGCTCGGCCGATCATAGCACGCTTTTACTTGTTTTGTATATCTTCGTATATAAAACTAACCTCCTGATCTCATAAAATTGGAAATAAATTATATGTAGCCGCTAAATAAATTTGTCAATTTTCATCCGATTTCGATGATATTTGGTACAGTGGGTTCTGGTAGACCCCTTTTCATTCCTGTGAAGTGTGGTCCAGATCGGACCATATTTGGATGTAGCTGCCCTAAAGACGGGCCGCCCGATCTCCCGATATAAGGATTTAATGCCACAAAAGATCAATTTGTTACCCATTTTTATTATTTACATTTGTTTCTGTGCCGCTTTTTGATAAAAAGTACTGTACTACTGTGCCTGATAAATCCGAGTGGAACTACGATATCCCTGGTAACAGAAGTAAAAGGGACTTCTATACGGATGGTTCCAAACTAAACGACCAGGTGGGTTTTGGGTTGTACTCTAAAGATCTAGAACTGGTCATGTCGAAAAGGTTACCCGACAACTGCAGTGTGTATCAAGCGGAGATCCTAGCAATTAAGGAAGTGGTGGAATGGCTAAGATATAATGACCTAATGACGATTGGCATAAATATATTCTGAGACAATCAGGCAGCCATTAAATCCCTGGGCAACGTATTTATGAACACAAAAACCGCCCTCGACTGTCGCAGATCTCTCAACGAGATAGCTGAACAGTTCAAAACCTATCCTAACCTACTCGATTTCGGAGAAATTTGGTACATTTGGTGTTTTGGTCGACCGGGTAAGAGTTCTGGGAGGCTCGTCAAATATTTGGATGTTGTAACCATATAGACCGATCTACCGACATAGAGTACTGAGCCGATAAAAGGAGCATTTTTCTTCCGTTTTCTATAAAACTTGGCACAGTGAGTTTTAGTAGACCCCTTACACCTTTTTGCGTTTTTTATGCGATTTCCATGAAATTTGGCACAGTGAATTCTTGTAGATTCCTACACCTTTTTATTGAATGTTGTCCAGATCGGACCACATTTTTGTCATTTCATTCTTCCTATACAGAGTGCTGAGTCCATAAAAAAGAGTCAATCTCCCGATATTGGTTACTGAAAACATAAAAGGTGCATTCCACATTTTTAAGTTTAAATTAATCGAATTTTTGCAAATCTATCCCATTAGCTATAATTTTTTTACCTGATTGACATTCATTAAACCCCAAAAGCGTGCAGTCAATGCTTCGATTGTGGGCTCAGTAACCTAAATCGGGAGATTGATCTGTATAGAAAAAAAGCAAATTTGCCCATGAACCCATAAAATGTGTCCATTAATGAACAGGACCAACCTTCTCACATATCAAGAAGTCCGAACGTAGTACAGCGGTGCGACAGGTCTTTGGGGAAATTTTTTACATTGCTTTTATGCATGACATAGTTCCTCACAAATGCCGCCAGAATTAGGAGGGGATAATCACAGCTGATTTTTTTTTGATGTTCTTAGCAGAATTCGAATGCAAGCGTTTAGCGTCATAGGCGGTCATGCTAACCTCTGCGCTACGGTGGTCTCCAGGCTATATGGCAGCTGCATTCAACTAAGGTGAAATCTGGGCCACATTTGCCAGGAATGTGTAGGGGTATACCGAAAAATATCATCCGATCTGGACAATATTCAACAAAAAGATGTAAAGGTCTACCAGAACTCACTGTGCCAAATTTCTTTGAAATTGCTTAAAAATACTCCTTTTATGGGCTCAACACACTATATCGACAGATCGGTGCATATGGTAGCCAGGGGGTGGGGGAGAGCTAGATATAAATATGGATCGATTTGAATGAAATCTTGTAGATATATTAAGATCAGTAACAAAACAATCAATTAGAGGCCACCGTAGCGCAGGGGTTATCTTGTCCGCCTATGACGCTGAACGCCTGGGTTCAAATCCTGGCGAGACCATCATAAAAAATTTTCAGAGGTGGTTTTCCCCTCCTAATTCTGGCGACATTTGTGAGGTACTATGCCATATAAAAATTTCTGCTAAAAAGAGGTGTCGTACTGTAGCACGTCGTTCGAGCAAATTTTGTGCTGATTGGTTCAAAATTGTAGTTACTACGGCGATTAAAGTGCGATACATATATATGGGAGGTATTTCTTAATCTGATCCGATTTGTATGAAATCTTGCATATCTATTGAGATCACTAACAAAACAAATTTTGTGCTGATCGGTTGAAAATTGTAATTACTACGGCCATATAAGTATGAATCGGGCGATTCATATATATGGGAGATATATCGAAATTTGAACCGATTTTGATGAAATCTTTCAGATATGTTTATATTAGTAGCAAAATAATCCGTGCCAAATTGTGTGCAGATCGGTTGAAAATTGTGGTAACTACGGCCATTAAAGTGCAAATGTGGGACCAAGCAACGTAGCTAGGTGATTTATATATGAAGGGGGCGGACCCCCTTACCCTAATTTTCAGAAACGCCAGATCTCGGAGATGGGTGGTGCGATTTAAGCGAAATTTTGTATGCTCTCATATAGTACCCTAAAAATAAAAATTTGGTATCCAAATTTCGGATATGGTACATAGGGGGGCAGCCCCACCCTAAAACCTATCAAACATATATTTAGACCAATCAAGACAATATGGGACTCAAATGAAAGGTATTTAGAATAAAAAAACGTATATGTTATCCAATTGTCGGACCAAGTGCTAGGGGGACCACCCCAAGCCCCAAAAACACCCCTAAATCGGACATATTTACCGACCATGGCAATATGGGACTCAAATGAAAGGTATTTGCGAGTAGAATACGAATCTGATAACCAAATGTGGAACTACGTTTCTGGGGGTCCACCCCTTTCCCAAAACACCCCCCAAACTGGGCTTATTTACTGACCATGGGGGCTTAAATAAAAGGTATTTGAATGTAGAATACGAATCTGATATCCAAATATGGGATCAAGTGTTTGGGGGGCCGCCTCTCCCCAAAAACATCCCCCAAAAGAGACAAATTTACGACCATAGCAATATGGGGCTCAAACGAAAGGTCTTTGGGAGTACAGCACGAATTTGATACTAATATTCGGGAAAAGTGTCTATGTGGCCACCCCACCCCCAAAACAACACCCAAATAGTAAGTATTTTCTAAGTATTGCAATATGAGGCTCAAAAAATAGGGTTTTTAAAGTGGAACACGAATCCGATATATATTTTCAAGGCCATCTCACTGAGCCGCCCATCCCCCAAAACACCCCCAAGCCGGTGATGTTTGCCGACTATGGAAATATGGGGCTCAAATTAAAGATATGTGGGAGTAGACCACGTATCTGATAGCAAAATTAGGGGCCAACTGTCTAGCGGACGTCCCATAACCACAACAACCCCCAAATAGGACGTATTTGCTTACCAAGGCAATTTAGGTCAAAAAGAGAGTGGAAGTAATTATTCATAGTTTTTAGGGCCAAGACCCCAAACCGGACATATTTGCTGACCTTTGCAATAAGGAGTTTAAATGAGATTAGAAAACGAATTTGATATCCAATTTTGAGGGCAATGGCAATATGGGATACAAATAAATGGTATATAGATATATGAGAATAAAGTACGTTGCTGATATATTTTCCGGGCTTAGTGTTTGGGGGACCACCCCAATCGCCAAAACACCCCTAAATCGGGCATATTTACAAGAATTGCAAGAATTGATACCCATTTTCGGAAGAATTGATACCCAAAATACCCCACAAACAGGAATTTTTTAGTGACTATCGCAATATGGGGCTCAAATAAAGGTATTTGGGAGTAGAATACAAATTTGATATCCAAATGTAGGACCATGTATTTAGGGCATCACCCCTTTCCCAAAACACCCCAGAAAGGGAAAACATTATTCAACCATACCAAATGGCTCAAATGAAAGGTATTTGAGATTAGAAAACGAATTTGATAACCTATTTTGGGGCCATGTGTTTGGGGGACGTCTCATCCTATAAACTCCTCTTAAGCCAATGGCAATATGGGGTTTAAATAAATGGTATTTGATGCTGATATTTTCTAAGGGCCAAGTGTCTGGGGGACCACCTCTACCCCTAAAACACCACTAAATCAGACATCATGAGCATATCGGGCTGAAATGAAGTATTTTAAGAATGGAGTACACCTTACATCCAAACTTAAATTCGTAGACCAATAAAGAACATATGGGATACAGATAAAAGCACTTAAATTGTTAAACTGTTAGTCGAGCTATATACTATTTTCGTAGCATGGTATTTCACTAAAAGATTTTTTACTGTCGAAAATAAATATTCCATATAAAGTAAAAGAAGACGCAGCGGAGCGGGCCCGGTTCAGCTAGTTATTTTATAAAGCTAAAATTTCAGTAAATATTTGTGTGTCTGCTCGATGCACTTTGCGACACTAAATTTTGCTAAAACAAGTTTTTATGCTTTTCTGTCCCAAATAGAAACAAAAACAAAATGAATAATCACAAAATAAAATACAAAAACAAATATTTTTCTATGTAAATATAAAATTTGAATGACATTTTCTAAAGGCAAAATTTCAATGAATTATTGTCTAAATGCAAAATGTGGCTCGGGCCGGGGATCCTCGTAATTATTCTTTCTAAAGGAAAGATTTCGATTAATTCAATAACAGTTTTCCTCGTCTTGCAGGCTTAACGCCATAAATTTTATTTTTGATTTACATTTTAAAATAACAATTTCTAATGAAACCATTTAGTTTTTTTTGGAATCTCATGATTCGCAATACAGTATCAGTCAATAACAAGCACCGTTGATTCTAAAGGGTGATTTTTTAGCTATTATCTTTTTGGCTTACGCATGTTTCGTGTAATGTTTCATTGTCAAACATCTTCAGTTTGGTCTATAATTCGACCAAGAATCCTCTTACAAACAATCAACGCTTGCAAATTATTGAATTTTATTATCAAAATGCGTGCTCTGTTACGAAAGTTCGTCGCGCGACGAAGCTCATTTTTGGCTCAATGGGTACGCAAATAAGCAGAATTGTCGAATTTGGAGTGAAGATCAGCCAGAACCATTGCAAGAGCTATCAATGCATCCAGAAAAAGTCACAGATTGGTGCGGTTTATGGGCTGGTGGCATCATTGGATCGTACTTCTTTAAAGATGATGCGATTCGTAACTTAACTGTGAATGGTGGGCGCTATCGTGTGATAGTATCCATTTTTTTTGCCCAAAATGCAAGAGCGTGACTTGCATGACATGTGGGTTCAACAAGACGGTGCCACATGCTACACAGCACGCGTTACAATGGACTTAATGAGAGGCGAGTTCGGGAAACATTTGATTTGACGTTCGGGACAAATCAATTGGCCACCTAGATCATGCGATTTAATGCTTTAGACTATTTTTTGTGGGGCTACGTTAAAGCTCATGTCTAAACAGACAAGCCTGCTTCGATTAACGCATTGGAAGGCAACATTGAAGCATTTTTCTGCTAGATACCGGCTGAAATGTTGGAAAGCGTATGCGAAAATCGGACTATGCGGATGGACCATTTGAAGGGAAGTCACGGTCAACATTTGCATGAAATAATCTTCAAACATTAAAATATATGGACCGTACTATCGATTCGAATAAATATTTCATGCTTTTTTCAAAAATTGACCGTAGTGTCGAACACAGTGAATTATTTTTTAAAAAAAAATTAAAATTTAATTTTTAAATTATTGATTTTCTTCAAAAAAAAAAAACTTTTTACAATGAAAATATCTTAGTACCAACCTTAAGAAAGGTAAAGTGTTAAAAAAATATTGGTCGGCAGACATTTATCTATGAGAGCAAGTTTTATATTAAACTCACGTTTGACGCTAGGTAATTTGACATCAATTATTTTTATTAGAGGGCAAAGAAAGAAAAAAGTTTACAATTGCATAAACGTGGAAGTCTCTTCGTAGTTCTTTTCTACCACCTTCTTTTATTTTATCTCCAATAAATTATGAAATCTTTAGGACTTATAAAGACATGATGCAAATTATGGCCAAATACGGCAATAGTTGGATGCAATTTTTACCGGACATATTTTCCATCAAAAGCAGATTTTCGATCGATTTTAATCAAGTACGGAGGAGAAATTATCGGCATCATTTGAGCAGAGCGTAGATGACTCGTCCGTCGTAAAAAAAATCTTTTTTTTTTTTGAAATATTTAACATTTTTAGTTGCTTATGTTTTCAATTTGTTTGCGTAAAATTTTATGGAAATAAAGGTCATTTAAAACCAATTGACCGATATAAACAATATTCTGTTGAATTATAAAACTGGTTTGAGATCTAATTAAATTGGGCGCAAAACAAAAAAGACAATCACATTTTGAGGGCTTTAAAAGAATAGGATCGGCCTATAAATAGTGTATTGGCAAGTAGTACAAAATTCAGCTTTGCCACCGATTTTTAACAAAATTAATAGCGCTCGTCTTTGAGCCAAAAGAAAGATATATGCAAAATTTCGTGACGATTGGACAACTAAAACGACCTGTACCTTGATAACAAGAATACAAAGCCTATCAAAGGGTCTAGCTCTTCTTCTACTTATCGTTGCAAATAAATGCACAAACTTATAATACCCTGTTTAAAGACAATTTTTGTTTTCTTACATCAAAGGGTCTAGCTCTTCTTCTACTTATCGTTGCAAATAAATGCACAAACTTATAATACCCTGTTTAAAGACAATTTTTGTTTTCTTACATTTTTTCTAAAGACAGCATTTTAATTAAACTTTTCCTAAAGACAAAACTTTTATAAAAAAAGTTTTCTTAAGACTAAAATTTAATGAATTTTTTTAAGGGCTACATTTCAGCGAAAAACTTTTTAAAGACAACCTAACCTCGAGAGCATTTTTTAAAGCCAAAATTTCTAGAAAATTTTACATTTTGCGACACCACATTTTGCATAAAAGCTTTTAAAGTCTTCTTATTATGCTTATCTGTCCCAAACAATATTTTGCCAAAATTTTTTCCATAGACAATTTCAATAAAAATTTTTAAAAACAAAATGTTAACCCGTTGCGCCTAATCCTCGATTCCGCTGTCTGATTTTGATGAAATTTTATATATTCATAATTTATATTGGCGTAGCAATTTTTTTAAAGCAACAAAGGAGCAACAGGGAGATTCATTGCCGTTGTCTAGCGTTCAAAGCCATCGATACAACTTCCAACAGATGCACAAAATCATGTGTAGTACGGAAGAAGTGTAATTTGTCATAGAAAGAATGTCTGTCATTACACAAAAATACATGCATTGGGAAAAAGTACAGCTAATAGACAGGGTTGTCGAGCGTGGTAGTTGTATCATGGATGCATTTTCGCTATTAATGTGATTCAAATACAACATAACAACGCACGGCCCTTGAAGCCATCACACCTAATATGGTTGTGATGACTTCAAGAGCCCCACACTATAGTGGTTGGTGTTTGTAGATGTCTTTGGCTCTCCTCTTCCATTTGCATCTCCGATCATTGAGCTCGCTTCGAAAGAGAAACATATATTGAAAATATTTGAAAAAAAAAAATAATTATATCCTAAAAACAAATAACTTTATAAGCCCAAACCACAAATAAAATCATTTTCTTATTATTTTATGACCATTTAGCGAAAAATGCTGGCTTTAATGATTTTGGCATAAAATCGCACCTATTGTCAAAAGAAGCAGGATTCTTGCCATAAATTTATTTTTTAAGTATATGTGCGTTATTTCTTTTTAGGCAAACAAAGAACAATGAATAATAATTGTTATGCTATTGGAGATATATCAAATTATAGTCCGATTTGGACCATAAGTAAATTAAATGCTGAAGACCATATTAGAAGTCATTGGGTAATATTTCAGTTCATTCGGATAAGAATTGCGCCTTGTAGGGGCTCAAGAAGCAAAATCGGGAGATAGGTTAATGTGGGAGCTGCATCAAGCTATTGATTGATTCAGACCATATTGAACACGTTTGTTGAAGGTCATTAGAGAAGCCGTTGTACAAAGTTTCAGCTATACCAAATTATGAACCGATTTGAATCATACTAAACATAGTTGTTGGAAGTGATACCAAAACACTATGGGCAAAATTTTAGTCAAATCAGAGGCTCAAGATTTCAAGACCCAATATCGGTTATATGGCAGCTATATCAAAACTTGGACCGATTTGAATCATACTTAGCGCGGATGTTGAAAGTAATATTAAAACACCTCGTGCAAAATTTCATCAAGAAGTCAAAATCCCAAATCGGCTTATATGGCAGCTATATCAGGTTATGTACCGATTGTCGCCATACTAAGCACACATATTGGAAGTCATGACAAAACACCTCATGCAAAATTTCAGCCAAATAGGATGAGAATTGCGCGCTCTATTGGCTCAAGAAGTCAAGATCCAAGGTCGGGTTATGTGACAGCTATACCAAATTTTGAACCGATTTAAATCGTACTTAACTCAGTTGTTGGAAATGATACCGAAACACTACGTGCAAAATTTCAGTCGAATCGGATGAGAATTGCGCCCTCTAGAGGCTCAAGATGTCAAGACCCAAGAGCGGATGTTGAAAGTGATATTAAAACACCTCGTGCAAAATTGCATCAAGAAGTCAAGATCTTAGATCGGCGTATATGACAGCTATACCAGATTATGAACCGATTTAAATTATACTTAACTCAGTTGTTGAAAGTGATACCAAAACACTACGTGCAAATTTCAGTCAAATGGGATGAGAATTGCGCACTCAAGAGGCTCAATAAGTCAAGACCCAAGATCGGTTTATATGGCAGCTATATCAAAACATGGACCGATTTAGCCCATTTGCATTCCCAACCGACCTACACTAGCAAAAAGTATTTGTGCAAAATTTCAAGCGGCTAGCTTTACCCTTCGAAATTTATCGTGCTTTCGATAGACAGACGGACGAACGAACATGGCTAGATCGACTTAAAATGACATGAGGATCAAGAATATATATACTTTATGGGGTCTCAGACGCATATTTCGAGGTGTTACAAACAGAATGACGAAAAAAGTATACCCCCATCCTATAGGTGGAGGGTATAAAAATGTCTTTAAATGAAATATTTTGCTTCTATGCTTTTCCAATAAATAATTTGAAATATTTAATTATAAATATTTGAATTACATCAGTTATTAAATGATCAATTTAACGGGCACTAAGTATGATTCAAATCGGTTCATAATCTGGTATAGCTGTCATATAAACCGATCTTGGATCTTGCAATTTTCATCCGATTAGTTGGCTGAAATTTTGCATGAGGTGTTTTGTTATGACTTCCAATAACTGTGCTAAGTATGGCGCAAATCAGTATATAACCTGATATAGCTGCCATATAAACCTATCTGGGATTTTGACTTCTTGAGCCTCTAGAGTGCGCAATTCTCATCCAATTTGGCCGAAATTTTGTACAACGGATTCTCTCATGACTTTCAACATACGTGTCTAATAAGGTCTGATTCGATCAATAGCTTGATACAACTCCCATATAAACCTATCTCCCGATTTTGCTTCTTGAGCCCCCACAAGGTGCAAATCTTATCCGAATGAACTAAAATATTACGCAATGAATTCTACAATGTTCTGCATTCATGTATGGTTCTAATCGGACTATAACTTGAAATTGCTCCAGTAGCATAACAGTTCTTATTCAATATTCTTTCTTTGCCCAAAAAGGGATACAGCGCATAGAACTAGACAAATGCGATCCATGGTGGGGGGTATATAAGATTCGGCCCAGCCGAACTTAGCACGCTATTACTTGTTAGTTCTAGCACCTTTTATTATTTTATCTCCAATAAATTAGGACAACTTTAGGGAGTTATATAGACATGATGGAAATTATAAGGATTTTCAATCGATTTTAATTAAGTTCGAAGAAGAAATTAGGGGCATGATTTTAGTAGAGTGTAAATTATACTTCGTAAAAATTGGTCAAAATTAATTTTTTGAAATATTTAACAATTGCAGTTGCTTAATGTCGGTTTTCAGTCGGTTTTCGTAAAATGTTATGAAACTTAAAGTCATGTTAAACCAATAGACCGACTCAAACAATAACACGTTGAAGTCATAAAACTAGTTTGAGGGCAAAAATGAGCGCAAATGAAAAAAATTCATCAAAATACTGAAGCTGATTCGCCGAAACTTTCTCGATAAAACTAAGAAATTCGCAAAGACAGCCATACTTTGAAGGCTTTGAAAGATTAGAATCGGCCTATAAACAATGCGTTGGCAATCAGTACCAAATTCACACTGACTTTATGAGCAAATGTCACCGCCAATGGGTTGGTTTCAGAAACCAATAGCGACTTCAATTTTCAAAAAAAATTATTTTTGAGATGTCTGCCAATTTCACAGTAACAGAAGAATTTAGCCCATTTTCGATATTGGAAAAATGTGGTGTGGGCCCCTCAAAATTAAATCTCGGCTACGTCCTTGATGGTAGCTATATCCAAATATGGTGTGACAGTAATGGATAGGGGTCTACCAGAACTCACTGTGCAAAATTTCGTCGAAAACGGGTAAAAGAGATTTTTATGGCCTTAATAGGTCTATAGGGATGAAAAATTACTAATTTATTACCTCTAGATTTAAAGTCAGAAGGTCAAGCTTTTATACAAAGAATACGAAAGATATCAACAATTGTTTGGAAACTGTTTTTATACCCAAGATATCTGCAAAATTAGATATATCCAACATTTGGGTATACCGGGTATTTACACATCGAACATCTCTAGTCAATTTGATTCCAAAAGCAAGAAAACCTTACCACACGAAGGTGAATGATTTCCGCCCTATTAGTCTGTCATCCTTTATGCTGATAGGTTGCTTGAAACATATCTTAGGGCAAATATAACTGCAGATCGCCTGTCTCGGCGACAACACTCATATAGCAAGGACAAATCTACTTCAACAGCCCTTCACGACCTAGTCGTATATACACAATGGTAGCATTTCTTGATATTGAAGGTGCTTTCAATAAGGTACAACCGACGTCAATCATGAAGGAGCTGGAGTTTCTAGACATCATCACTACAGTAAGAAAGTTTATTATTAACTTACTTACTAAAAGATGCATTACGACAGGCTTGGGATCTGTAGATCAAAAAATATTGGCCAGCAGAGGAACACCTCAAGGAGGTGTACTGTCTCCTCTACTTTGGAATATAGCCATTAGCAATATAATATTGTTTTTGGAAGAAAAATGTGTAAAAGTGGCTGATGACTTGGCAATTGCGGTTAGGGGAAAGTTTCTCAGATCTGGTTTAGATATACTTCGGGAAGCTCTATGTGCGACAACAAAGTGGACTTCCGAAAGTGGTCTAGGCTTAAATCCGTGCAAGAAAGAAGTAGTTCTTTACAGCAGGAGATACAAGTTGCCTGCAGTCGCATCTGATTCCTTGTGAGGAGTGAATGTTCCATTTACGGAAAGCGCAAATACCTGTGTGTTTTGCTGGACAGGAATTTGAACTTCATATCCGGCGCTTCAAAAGTCCACCTACTGTTCAATACTAAGCCGGATCCAAAGGATGGCTTGTTTGTGCATAACAGTTGCATTGAGGACGACACCGTCTGTTGCACTGAATTTAAGGCTGCAACGAATGCCTCATCGAGGCTAGACATATTGCCGCGACCACTGCTGCGAGGCTAAGGGAGCTTTTCTTTTGTTCATGCGACGCCTGCGGATACTGTTGTATCCTTGATACAATGCCCGATGTTTCAGGCGGTGTAGACTACACATTACCTGTGCCGTTCTTTGATAAAAAGTCAGAAGAACTAGGACTGGCCATATCGCGAAGGTTACTACTGCAGTGGGCATCAAGCGGAGGTTCTTGCTACTAAAGAAGAGGATATAATGTCATAGCGACGATTGGCATAAATAACCTCTCAGACCTTGTGGGCATTCGAAATTATGTGGACTGGTCTAGCCTTGAAGAGGTCTACCGCTTTACTGTCATTGGCTAAAACAGACGTCTCAGTCATTGTGTCCATCCTGACAGCTCACTGACTGACAGTTAAAATTGCCGGCAGACTGAAGACTGCCAGTAGCGACTCTTGTAGGAGCCGTGAAGACGTCGAAGAAGGAGACACTATAGAACATCTGCTGTGTGTGTCCCGCAGTGGCAGTCAGAAGGACTTATACTATTTCTGTGGTATCACAATGGACGCAAACGTCAGAGTCTGATTTAGACCTAATCTAGCCTAAGTGTATTGGTGGTGTGTTATAAGATCTTTAAACATCCCATACTCCTCCTGAAATATATATCGTGAAATTCGCTATGTTCTTTAACAACTCTTGTAGACGGGCTGCCTACACCATCAACAATAGGATAAGAGGCTGTTGAGTATCACTCTTAGGATCCCCGTGTGATTTACCGTCGAAATTCTATTTAAACTCTATTAAAACTTTTTTAATCTCAGAAAACCTTCTCCAGAGATTGAATGACTCTCTGGTTTTGTATGAAATTTAAAAAATATTGTAGCAATAAGAGAAACGGATAGAATAAACAAATCAAATGACTTGTTTCAATTCTTTATCTAAAGTGACATTAATCAGCAGGTTACGCTAACACCAGTCAAAGGCGTGTAAAGCTGGAGGAAAAAAACCTATCGATACAGCAGATTCGAGAATATAGACTTAGAAAAGATCTGCTTTTTACTCAAAATAAGATGATGTCTGTTTGGCACCATTGCCGCAACGGCATTCGATTGCGGGAAGTACGTACATGCTGTGTGTCTACATATGTTTTCTTTATTTTTTTCTTGTGGGATTATTTGCACAACTGTAACTATCTCACCTACAACAAATTGTCGATTTGCTTTTCTCCGTGGAATTCATACAAAAGATCAGACATGAATATTTAATTTGTCATTCTAAAACGAAACGGCACCAAACATTTTATTTAGAAACGATCTCATAATTATAAGTTCCAATTCGCACGTGTTGTGGCTACAAGATTGTTGATTACCTTCAATGCTATTTACCTCTCAATACATATGGCTGCAAAAGTCACCTGATATTTTAAACCATTTGTGCATAGTGTCCTTTATTCGGACGTTTTTATTTTTTACGCTACGTGTTCATTTACATACATATTTTGCAAACCCATATAGAAAACCAGTAAGGAAAGGCCAAAGTCGGGCGGAGTCGACTATATAATACCCTACACCACCGAGTCTATGTAATACTTTTAATATATAGCACTTATATCCAAATCTAGTCAGACTTTAATTTTGTATACCTATTTAAATATCGAATAGAACCTTGTACGATTTTCTTACGATGCTACGAAAATTGTGGCTTCTACAGCCTTAAGGCTTCTACAGTCGAAAAGCATAAAAGATTTATATGGGAGTTTTATTAAATCTGATTCGATTTTGATGAAATCGATTAAACATCTCATGATGAAATATTTTGTAGAGATCTGACCAAAATTGTAGCTACTACAGCTTTAAATGGGCATATCGGATGAAAGATATATATGGGAGCTATATATAGATCTGATCCGATTCTGATGAAATTTTGCACACACATTGGGTGGTAAAGATCGGGCCAAAATTGTGCCTTCTACAGCCTTAAAAGACCATATCGGATGAAAGATATATATGGGAGCTATATATAAATCTGATCCGATTAGATGAAATTTTGCACATATATTGGGACGTCAAAAAAGCACTTTGTGCCAAATTTGGTAAAGATCGGACCAAAATTCTGGCTCCTACAGCTTTAAGATAGCATATAAGATGAAAAATTATATGGGAGCTATATCTAAATATGGACCGATTTCAATGAAATTTTGCACACAGATTGGGACATAAAAAAATACTTTGTGCCAAATTTTGTAAGGTCGGACCAAAATTGTGGCTTTTACTGCTATAAAAGCGCACATCGGATGAAAGATATATAAGGGAGCTATATCTAAATCTGGACCGATTTTTTTTCAAAATCAATAGCGTTCCTCCTTAGACCAGAAAAGAGACTTATGCAAAATTTTGTGAAAATCGGACAACAAATGTACCTGTACCTTGATTACAAGAATTCATGCACAGACAGACAGACGGACATAGCTTAATCGAATCAGGAAGTGATTCTAAGCCGATCCGTATACTTATCGATGGATCTAGCTCTTCTCCTTCTTAGCGTTGCAAACAAATGCACAAATCTATACCACCCTGTACCACAGTGGTGATGTAGGGTATAAAAGGTTAGAACATTTCACAATTTAAAGTTATTTGAAAATTTTGATTGAATTTCAACTTAAAGTTATTGCTTACTAACACAAATGCAAAGAAAAAGCGACTTAAAGGCAAGAGTGGCAGATAAATAGATGCAAGGAAACTAACTTTAAATTGATGGTACGTTAACGGGACCTATGTTTTTATTTTTTCGGCTGGTAGAATCTGTTCTCAACAACATACTCGAGCAAATTGTGATAAAAACAAGTAAAGAGGCGCTAAGTTCGGCCGGACCGAACTTTGGATACCCACCACCTCGGGTATATATGTAAACCACCTTTCATTAAAATCCGGTGAAAATTGCACACCTTATGTCCCATAGCAGTTATCGAAATATGTTCCGATTTCGACCAAATACTAATAAGTACAAGGCATTGTTCAATTGTGTATAACAAAATATTGGTCTTTTTAGTAGCTATATCTAAAAATAAACCGATCTGAACCATACACAACATGGATGTTGAAAAGCCTAAGTCATTGTGTGAAATTTCAGTTAAATCGGTTTATAAATGCGCCTTTTTTGGGGCCAAGACTTTAAATTGAGATATCGATCTGTGCCATATTGCAGAAGTATGCCAAGGGGCTTAACCAAACTCACTGCCCCAAATTTCGGCGACATCGGACAATAAATGCGTCTTTTATGGGCACAAAACTTTAAATCAAGAGATCGGTCTATATGGTAGCTATATCCAAATCTGAACCGATCTGGGCCAAATTGACGAAGGATGTCGAAGGGCCTAACATAACTCACTGTCCCAAATTTAGGCAAAATCGGATAATAAATGTGGCTTTTATGGGCCTAAGACCCGAAATCGGAGGATCGGTCTATATGGCAGCTATATCCAAATCTGGTTGCATGTTGCAAACGGAATGACAAAATGTATATACCCCCATCCATCGGTGGTGGGTATAATTAAGCAGATTAACTTATATTAGCCGCACTCCCTGCATGTCGTCATTAATAAAGAACGCTCTCTTAAAATTAAATTTCCAATTTTAAATAAAAAATTTTAATAAACTTTTTTTTTGCATTCATTGGTTAAGTGGGGTTTGGGTATAACATAGTTTTCCTGCACCCCTGTTCTGTAATTCTCACGTTAACAATTAACTCGCATGGAATATGAAAACTGCATTTCATGGAGATTATTTTGCATTTTCTTCGGCATAAATACAACCCACCAATGTACGACCTTTGTAGCCCTAACACCTAATGGTTTCTGATGATGAGGAACATACAAATGAGGAACATACAAATTTGGAACAAAAAAGTTTCTCCCATTGAACTGTTGCTGTAACTTTGTGTTGTAAGAAATATTTGTCATCTGAAATGCAGAAAATTTCTGCTAAAGTCTTTATATAACTCACAAAAAAAGCTTGCGAGAAAAGTCTCGGTTAAATTTAGCAGTATACTCAGCGGTGTCGAGAGCAGAGCTTAGTGAGAGGCCGGGTGGTACCAGCTCTTGCTTAAATACTGAATGCCTATGATGCCCAATATGACAAGGCGAGGTTTTTGGCTCCTTTAATTAACCAATGGTTGGACCAATTTAACGCACCACGTTTCTTCAATAAGACGATTTGGATATCTAACAAGGTCAAATTCTTAGTTGTGATTTTGGACAGGAAACTGAATTGGAAGTGTCACATTCAGGACCATGCTGAGAAGGTTCACTGCCTCCACAGGAGCGTGATTAGACCAATACTTACTTACGCCTCAGCAGTTTGGTGGACTGCTATGGAAAAAAAGTGGAACATAAGGACCATACAACAGGTTCAGAGTACATGTTGTCTTGGCATAGGCGGAGCGATGAGGATCAAGCCCACTAGGTCACTGGAGACCATTCTAGATATCCGACCCATTGACATACAGATTGAGTGTGAGGCAGCCACTGCGGCTATGAGACTTAAGGCGATGGGAGAATAGATTGAGGATGGGAGCAGCTCATAATATCGCGGTATAATCGAGGCGATGATAGGAAACCTCGAAGGAAGGGAAGAGGTTTTCGATCGGATACCTAAGATGAACCTTGAAGTCGAGTGCGGTGCATTGCTGCTATCGGCACAGTCTTGGATTGATGGAACTCTAGTATTGCCATCCGGAAGATCATGTTACACGGATGGATCAAAGCTAGAGGACAGAGTGGGCCTGGGGGTTTACATTGAGAACACTGGGACTGAGATCTGTTTCAGACTGCCTGACCATAATAGGGTTCAGCAGGCGGAGATCCGGGCGATCACGGAGTGCGTGAAGTGGTGTGGTGCTAAAATTGCCATAAGGGTAATAACAACCAGAACTGTAAGGTCACGAACAGTCTTGCAGTGTAAGAAGGAGATGAACGCCTTCTCTGAGGATCGGAAAATCCGCATCGTTTGGGTGCCGGGCCATAACGGAGTAAGGGGAAATGAAAGGGCAGATGATTTGGCTGTGAAGGCCGGAGGACTGCCGTCAATAAACTTGGTTAACCCGAAGACTTTCGGGTCGATGCAGTCCGCGTTAAGGGAGTGGGCGTCGAATGGGCATCCAATATTGTGGATCAGCGAAACGGTCGGTAGGACGGCGAAAATCCTATAGGGGGATCCAGATCGTGAGAAGACGAGGCTTTTACTGAAAGGAAGCAAGAATGACGTCAGTATAGCTATTGGTATCATAACGGGACACAGGACTACGAGCTCACCAATGTAAAATCGGTGCAGCAAGTGAAAGCATGTATAGGACATGCGGGGAAGATGATGAGACGTTGGAGCATTTCCTTTGTCATTGCCCGGCTTTCGCGTCTAACAGATACCAGCACTTAGGTGGAGACACAGTACCAGACATGAACCAACTTAGGGGAGTGGTATTAAAAACAATTGAGGATTTTGCAAGTAGGATTCCGGAATTCCTAACTTCAAATTTTCTTTTTAGAGGTTACTTTTTTGTTTTTAGAGCGCATAACAAGCCGATTACTGGTTTATGTGTATGTCCTTAGTGGCATGGAGCGGATTATAATAGGCACCCTCTTCGCAACCTAACCGAACATAGCTAATTAACACGACAGGTTTTTAAAATTAAACCAAATGATTGAGAATACTTGTCATTTAATCAACCTAACATGCAAAGTATCACGCATATCGCCATAAAATGGGTAACTTGCATAATATGCAGTTTCATGTTTTATGATAGTACTAACAATAATTAACCTTCATCTTGAAATCATCTACCGACAGACAATCATTGAACTACTATACCCCGCATCCAAATTTCAAACACATACTAGCTGACCCGGGCCCGCTCCGCTGTGCCTTCTTTTAATTTATATGGAACAAAAGTTTCCTTGGAATATTTATTTTCGAAAATTAAAGAGCTTTTAGTGAAATACCGTGATACGAAAATAGTATATCGCTTGACTAACAGTTGAACAATATAAGTGCCTTTATCTGAATCCCATATGATCTTTATTGGTCAACGAATTTAAGTTTGGATGTAAGGTGTACTCCATTCTTAAAATACTTTATTTCAGCCCGATATTCTTATGATGTCTGATTTAGGGGTGTTTTCGGGGGAGAGGTGGTCTCCCAGATACTTGGACCTGAAAAAATATCAGCATCGTGCATCTTTTCTCAAATACCATTTAGTTAAACACCATATTGCCATTTGCTTAAGGTGAGTTTACAGGATGAGGCGTCCCCCAAACACATGGCCCCAAAATAGGTTATCAAGTTCGTTTTCTAATCTCAAATACCTTTCATTTGAGCCACATTTTGGCATGGTCGAAAAATATTTACCCTAAATACCTGGCCCTACATTTGGTTATTAAATTCGTATTCTACTCCCAAATACCTTTATTTGAGCCCCATATTTCGATGGTCAGTAATAAATTGCTGTTTGTGGGGTATTTTGGGAAAGGGGTAGACCCCCAGAAAATTGGTCCCAAAAGTGGGTATCAATTCTTGCTCTACCCCCAATACCTTAAGCTCCACATTGACATGGTCGGTAAATATGCCCGATTTAGGGGCTTGACCGGCTTGCGGGGTGTTTTGGGGGATGGGCGGCCACTCAGTTAGTTGGCCTTGAAAATATATATCGGATTCGTGTTCTACTCTAAAAACCCTCTTATTTGAGCCTCGTATTGCAATAGTCAGCAAATACTTCTTATTTGAGTGGTGTTCTGGGGGAGGGGTGGCCACATAAACACTTTTCCCGAATATTGATATCAGATTCGTGCTTTACTCATAAAGACTTTTCATTTGAGCCCCATATTGCTATGGTCATAAATTTTTCACCTTAGGTGATGTTTTTGGGGAGAGGCGGCCCCCAAACACTTGGTCCCATATTTGGATTCCAGATTCGTATTCTACACTCAAATATTTTTTATTTAAGCCCCATATTTCCATGGTCTATAGTTCTACATTCGAAGATAAGGATGCGATATTTACCGTACTATTTGGTCGAATTGACAACATGTTGACATATGAGCATGTTCGATTGAAAATGCAAAAAGTGTAACTATATGAGAGGGTTGGGGCGACGTTTCCAAAATGATGTCCCGTGTAAGCGTAACTTTTTTTCAGAGCCGAAATCACCACACGACATCGCTACAAAAATATCTCATCGGCAAGCAATACAAAGTTTTGGCAAGGGATAGAAAGTTTCGCTCTTGTTTTATGACCAAATGTCACCGCCGATGAGTCTTTCCCTGGACCTATTAGTGGTTAAGATGTTGCATAAAAAAATTTCTTTTGAGTGGAGTGTTTTTCATAAGTGTCTATTGAGTGTCAAATATTTGGCAGCCACATAAACCGATCTCGGATTTTGATTTTTTGAGCCTCCATAAAAAAATATGCAATATTTTTACCCATTTCGCAGCAACAGATGGATTTTGAGAATTTTACGATTTCGAACACGTCTAAATCTCCATTTGCAATCGCTTATGAAAAATATTTGGTCTTATGAAGTTCTCTGGCAGCCATATATACCGATCTCGGATCTTGACTTCTTGAGCCTCTAGAATGCACAATTATTATCCAATTTGGCTAAATTTTTGCACGAAGTTATTTTTTTAACTTCCTACAATTATGCCAAGTATAGTTAAAATCGTTCATAATCCGATAGCTCCCATATAAACCGATCTCTCGATTATACTTCTTATCCTCTTTGAAAATTTATTACAACGACTTCTCCCATGACCTTCAACATACGTGCCAAATATGGTGTGAATCGATTTATAGCCTGATATATTACTTTTTGAACCCCTATAGGGCGCAACCCCTATATCTTATACCATTTGCACATTGACAACTGCTTTGGTATCCAACATGCAAATCAAGTATGGTCTGAATCGGTTCTGACATGGTTCCAATAGCATGGCAATTTTTATTCATTATCCTTTGTTTGCCTATAAAGAGATACCGGGTCAAGAACTTGACAAATGCGATCCATGGTGGAGCGTTTATAAGATTCGGCCTGGCCGAACTTAGCACGCTTTTACTTGTTTATGTTGACTTCCTGTCCAACTGCTTTGGTCTGTTTAACAAGTTCGTTTGTTTTGTCCTGCATGTCCGTGTCCTTGTGAGATAGAGGGCAGATGTCTTCGACATCCCCCATATCCACTAAGTGCCTATGAAATAATTTCATTGAAATTTTGTTTTAGAGAAAATTTAATTTTATTCTGTGTTCAGAAAAAAGGTTTATTAAAATTTAGTGGTCTTTAAAAAAAATTATTAAATTTTTGTCTTTAGACAAATTTTCATTTATAAGAAAAATGTATTGAAGTTGTGTCTACGCAAATGATTTTTATGTTTTTGTCTGAAAAAAATTAAATTCTTTGTAATTTGAGGGAAAATTTCATTGAAATTATACCTCTAGGAAATTTTATCTTTCAAAAATTTTAATTTTGTATGTAGAAAAAGGTCAAAATCTCAGGGACAGGGATGTTGCCAGGGGGGGGGGGGGGGGAGGGTGACTATTTGGCCATATTTCAAAAACGAGGTTAAACGTGGAGGAAATACATTTAATACATTTAAAAGAACTTCTAAGTGAATAATTTTTTTTTGTTCTTATTCAATAAGGAAAATTTCAAAATTTTTTTTGCCACATAATTTTACGTTTTGGGCAAAAATTGGCTAGTTAAGAATCACTTATTTTACATAATTTTAAAATATCTACAACAATGGCTTTGAAAATGTACCTAAGCGAAATTTCTATAAACCCTTTCGGTGACCAGTTGCATTTCCTGCTGTCTTTTTACAAAAATATTGGTATGGCGATAAGCCATGTCATGAGCACTTAAATCCAATTTTCTCGATAAATGGTAGTATAATGCTAAAAAAATATTTTTTTATTGCACTAAAACTTGGTAAAATTAAAATATTCAATTAATTAAAATTTTTTTTTTTTTACGAAATTTAATGAAATACTACTTTACTATAAAAGCTGTAAATAGCAAATAAAATGTTACACTTTTTTATATTTAAAATCAATTTATTTGAACAGAGTCTAACTTAGAACAAGTATACAAATTAAAAACTACTAAATCGGTAGCAACATTGAATACATGGCTAGTTGCAGTAGTACTATATTATGATGGCCATAATATAGTACCATAGATACCGCAAAAATCTGTAATGGGTTTTTAACAGCTCCTCGTGTTTGCAGTACCATAAAAACCTTAAATATCCTTAAGTACAAAATAGAGATAAAGGTTTTTGATGCTTTCACCCATTTTGTCAAATGTTCATATGACGCCATCATATACAGGTAAACAAATTTCTTTGGGTGTTTTCTTTTTTCATATATTTTCAATATTGACACTGTTGTCTGTTGCCTTACAGGATGTCGTGTTGCTATAATAACAGTCAATGACATTATGGTTGTTTCGGCATTGCAGCATATGACAAAGGGTTGTCGCGCCACCATCATTATGATGTTGGGTTGATGATCGCATATCGTAGCAATACAGATGTTTTCAAAAGATGTCATTAATAGAGAAAAATTTGACATTTGCCGGTCCGCAGTTCACAACCTGATATGACTTCCATACAAAATCGATCTGCCGAATGTTCTTCTTGGGCTTCTAGAATGCCGAATTCTTATTTCATTCGGCTAAAATTTGCAAAATGACCTTTACCACGATCCGTAACCTGACATAGCTCCCATATAAACCGATCTCCCGAATGTACTTCTTGAGACCCTATAATGCGGAATCTTTACGGGTGTGACTGAAATTGTGCATAATGTCTTCTACTATGACCTCCAACTATGACCGTGACAAGTATAGCCAGAATTGGCCCATGACCTTATATAGCCGCCTTATAACCCATCTCTAGATTTGGTGCCTTAAAGAAATAGGTTAGGTTAGGTTAGGTTAGGTTGATAACAGGGTGCATATATTAAACCGCCTCATGCCACTATGGACATACTCCTAAGCCAGTAATTGGCTTACTGTGCGCTCTGAAAACTATAAAGTAACCTCCATAAAGAAAATTTTAAGTTAGGAATTCTGTGCTACTTACAAAATCCTTAATTGCTTTCAATAACACTCCCCTAAGTTGGTTCATGTTTGATATTGTGTCTCCACCTAAGTGCCGGTATCTGTTAGACGCGAAAGCCGTGCAATGAGAAAGGAAATGCTCCAACGTCTCATAATCTTCTCCGCTTACATAAGTGAGCTCGTAGTCCTATGTGTCCCGTCTTTCAGTATAAAAAGGAGATTAACGTCTTCTCTGAGGATGGCAAAATCCGCATCGTTTGGGTGTCGGGCCATAACGGGGTAAGGGGAAATTAAAGGGCAGACGATTTGGCGGTGAAGGCCAGGGGACTGCCTTAAATAAACTTGATTGACGGGAAGCCTTTGGGGTCAACGCAATCCGATTTAAGGGCGTGGGCGCAAACAAACCCTGAAACAGCGAAACGGTCGGTAGAACGGCGAAAATCCTAAGGGAGATCCAGATCGTGAGAAGACGAGGCTTTGTGTTTGTTTGTTTGTTTGTGTGTTCCTTATAGACTCAGAAACGGCTGAACCGATTATCTCGAAATGTTCACAGATGGTGCATAATGATCCCGTGGTGAAAAAAGGCTACTACATTTTTTGATATCTCAAGAGGAGCGGACCCTCCCCGTTACCCTTATTTTCAGAAACGCCAGATATCAGAGATGAGTGGTGGTACGATTTAAGCGAAATTTTGGGTGCTCTCTTATACTAACCAAAAAACAAAAATTTGGTATCCAAATCGTAGTCCAATCACGACAATATAAGACGCCAATGAAATGTATTTAATAGTAGAAAACGTATCTTATATCCAATTGTCGGACCAAGTGTTTGGGGGACCACCCCAAAACCCCCCCAATCGGACATGTTTACTGACAATGGCAATATGGGACTCAAATGAATGGTATTTGCGATTAGATTACGAATGTGATATCCAAATGGTCCACCCCTTCTTCAAAACACCCCACAAAGGGGACCAATTTAGGACCATAGCTATATGGGGCTCAAATGAAAAGTCTTTGGGGGTAAAACCCGAATCTGATATTAATATTCGGGAAAAAGTGTTTATGGGCCACCACAACCCCATAAAACCAGCCAAATAGGACGCATTTGCTAACCTTTGCAATATGGGGCTCAAAAAAGAGGTATTTTAGAGTAGAACAAGAATCTGATATATATTTTCAGGGCCAAGTCACTGAGTGGCTGCCCCATCTCTCAAAACGGCCCCCCAAAACGATCATGTTTTTCGACTATGGAAATATGGGACTCAAATGATAGGTAATTGGGAGTAGACTACTAATGTGATATCAACATTCGGGACCAACTGTCTAACCGACGTCCCACCCGCAAATAGGACTTATTGCACGCCATGACAATTTGGGTCTTAAAGAGAGTGGAGCTCGATATGGATACTTTTTAGGGCAAACCCCAAACCGGACATATTTGCTGACTTTTGCAGCAAGGGATTTAAATAAAGGATATTTGGGAATAGCAAACGTATTTTATATCCAATTTTAAGGTCAATGACAATATGGGGTTCAAATAAATGATATTTGAGAGTAGAGCAAGATGCAGATTTATTTCCAGGGCTAAGTGTTTGGGCGACCACCACACTCCCCAAAACACCCCTAAATCGGACATATTTACCTACCATACCAATGTGGTGTTCAAGTGAAAGGTATTGGGGAGTAGAGCATGAAATCGGTACCCACTTTCGGAACCAATTTTCTGGGTGTCTACCCTTTCCCAAAAAAAAAAAAACACCACAAACAGCAATTATTTACTGACCGACGCAATATGGGGCTCAAAAAGAGGTATTTGGGAGTATAATACAAATCTGATATCCAAAAGTGGGACCATGTATTTGGGGTACAGCTCCTTCCCCCACAACACCCCCAAATAGTAAAAATTTACCGACCATGGTAATATGTGCCTCAAATGAAAGGTATTTGAGAATTAAAAACGAATTTAATAAAACATTTTAGACCAAGTGTCGGGGGGACACCTCATCAAATAAACTCCCTTTAAACCAATGGCAATATGGGGTTTAAAAAATGGTTTTTGAGGGTGAGCACGATGCTAATATTTTTTCAGGGCCAAGTGTCTGGGGGACCACCTCACCCCACAAAATATCCCTTAATTGGACATACATATCTACCGATCTTGGCAATTTTTGGCACAAATGAAAGGTATTTGGAAGTAGGGCACGAAACTCATACCCACTTATGGGACCATGTTTCTGGCGGTCCACACCACCCCACCAACCACCACCCTGGGGCACTTCACACTACCAAAATCCATATGAGAATATCGGGCTCCAATAAAGTCTTTTAAGCTAAAATAAGTCTTTAACATCCAAACTTAAATGACCATAAACCCTCCGAGCAAATTCATAGACGAATAATGATCATATGGATTTCAGATAAAGGCATTTATATTTTTATTCTCTTTCTCAAGCTATGTACTCATACTATTTTCGTAGCATGGTATATCACTCAAAGCTCTTTAATTGTCAAAAATAAACATTCAAAGGATAATTTTGTTCCATATAAAGTAAAAGAAGGCGTAGCGGAGCGGGCCCTGTCCAGCTAGTTGTGTATAAAAAAATATTGGTCTTTTAAGTAGCTATATCTAAAAATAGACCGATCTGAACCATATACGACACGGATGTCGAAAAGCCTTACATAAGTCACTGTGTCAAATCTCAGTGAAATCGGATTATAAATGAGCATTTTATGGGGCCAAGATTTTAAATCGAGATATGGGTCTATGTGGCAGATATATACAATCTGGACCGATCTGAGAAAAATTGAAGAAGAATGTCGAAGGCCCTAACACTTCTCCCTGTAGTGTTAGGCATTTATTGTCCGATTTCGTCAAATTTCGGCGAAATCGGACAATAAATGCGCCTTTTATGGCCCCAAAACCTTAAATCGAGAGATCGGTCTATATGGCAGCTATATCCAAATCTTGACCGTTTTGAGCCAAATTGAAGGAGAATGTCGAATGGCCCAACTCAACTCACTGTCCAAAATTTCGGCGACATCAGACAATAAATGTGCCTTTTATGGCCCCAAAACTTTAAATCGAAAGGTCGATCTATATGGCAGCTATATACAAATCTGGAGCGATCTGGACCAAATTGAAGAAGGATGTTGAAGGACCTAACACAACTCATTGTCAAAATTTCAGCAAAATCGGATAATAAATGTGGCTTTAATGGGCCAAAGACCCTAAATCGGCGGATCGGTCTATATGGGGGCTATATCAAGATATAGACCGATATAGCTCATCTTCGAATTTAACCATCCATAAGCATATGGACAAACAACGATTCTGTGCAAAATTTCAGCTCAATATCTTTACTTATAAAGATTGCAGCGTGATTTCAACAGACAGACGGACGGACATATCTAGATCGTCCTAGATTTTTACGTCGATCAAGAACATATATACTTTATAGGGTCCGAAATGGATATTTCGATATGTTGCAAACGGAATGACAAAACGAATATAACCCCATCCTTCGGTGGGGAGTATAAAAAACGAATGTAAAAAACGTAAAATTATTTTATAGTTACTTCAACTAATTGTTGTTTTCTTTTATTTTAATTTTAGACATTCTATAGCAAATCATAACTACAACTAACCATGGATTTTTGCAGCAAATTTATATTCAAATTGGCTAGATGAATAGTAAAAACATACGTTTGTATGTTTTTTGTTTGTTTGTTCCGTATAGACTTAAAATCGGCTGAACCGATTATCGTGAAATTTTCACAGATTGTTGTGGTTAGTCTGGAAGGAAACATAGGCTACATAATTTTTTGATATCGGAAGGAACCTCCCACTTACACCAAAAGTACTACCCAATTATAAAAGTGGACCGATCGGGGCAATATGGGACTCAAATGAAAGGTATTCAGGAGTAGAGTACGAATTTCATATTAAAAATTTTGTCCAAGTAACTAGGGGGCTGCCCCAATTCCAAAACCCCCTAAAATAGGTTTTTTGGACGATCATAATAATATGAGAAGATTGGGAGTAGATTGCGGTTATGGGCAGGAGAGAGGAAGCAGCTTTATAATTTGTTGATATCGGAAGTGGGCGGACCCTCCCCCGTTACTCCAAAAACACCACCCAAATTCAAAAGTGGAGCTATGTGACAATTTGGGAATCAAAAGAAAGGTATTGAAGAGTAGAATGCGAATATGGTATTAAAAATTGGGTCCAACTATCCAGGAAGTCGCACTAACCCAAAAACTCTTCTAATCAGACAAAATCAACGTTCATATAAATATGAAATCAACGTTCATACTAACTATAGGGATTTGGGAGTGAAGCACAAATTTAATATCGATATTTAAGTCGAAATATCCTCCATCCCTCCCCTAAAAAGCACTTCGCATTACTCTTATTTAAAAAAAAAAGATATCGCAGATTTGTAATGCGATTCGTTCGAATTTTTTTTGCACTCCTACAGTGACATTAAACAAAACGTGGTTTCTATTGTTGGTGTCTGGTGCCACCCAACACCCGGCACTGGAATACATAGACCAATCACGACACTATACGGCTCAAACGAAAGGTGCTTGAGAGAAAAAACGAATTTGATATCCAATTGAAGAGCCATGTGTTTGGAGGTCGCCCCAACCTAAACTACCTATTTACTAGCCATTGCAATATGTGACTTCTATAAAAGCTATTTGGGAGTAGAGTATCCACTCCACCCCCAAACATAACTTTTTTCAGCATCATAGGCGGATATGGGCTACAGTGACACAATATCCACATTCAAAGCGGAGTGTCCCCTCCCTAAAAAAACACTAGAGAGTTAAAGAAGGTTCAGGGGAGCGGGCCCGGTTCGGCTAGTTCTATATACAATTCACCGTGGACATTGCGACAACAAATTATATTTTTAGCGAGAATGTTCTCGTAGCCTTCATTATTTGAACCATATATGTATATTGCAAATTGCCATAAAGTTATTGAAAATAATGGATTTCCAACTAAATATCGGTTTTTTATGCTCATATTTTCATAACTTAATGCAGCTTTAAAGTGGGTTTATTTGACAGTTCTATAAAGGAAAACTGTCAAACAGCACTTGGAGAAGAAGTTTAAACATGGAAGGATACTTCACAACTGTAGCCACCACTAGTAAGAGGATATGACGCCGAACGTCTGGGTTCGAATCCTGGCGAGAACATCAGAAAAAAATAATCAGCGGTGATTATCCCCTCCTAATGCGACATTTGCGAGGTACTGTACCATTTGGTATCGCAGCCATGTAAAAAATTCTCCACAAAGAGGTATCGCACTGCGGCACTCAGTTTAAACTCGGCTTTAAAAAGGGGGCCCTAAGATTAGTTTTAAGAAGCAGTCTGCCATCAGACTCACTTAGACGTCTTCATCCACTGTAATATCACAGGAACAGAAGAAGGAAGATGCATTCTAGTCCTTACCGTTGAACAACCCAGGTCGCTTTAAAAAGCCCAATAACTTACGATTGTTCACATCCGCTAAATCAGACAGGTTCTCAAAGAAATGATAACCTAAAGTGGAACTCCTTCTGAATGCTAGTGCGGCGTTCTTTTCTTCTTCGACAGAAGGTGTTCTTTTCTTCTACGATGTCCTTTACGCTTCTGCATAGTCGTTACTGGCAACCTCCAGTCTTTCAGCATGTTTTACGAATAGCCAGTGACCTGTCATGACGGGCACAATGACTGAGACATCTGTTCTAGCCAATGACAGCAAGGCGGTAGACTTCTTCAAGTCTATTTTAGGCCATATAGTTTTGCAATGCTCACAGCCCCGTCTTTGTGCCAATCTTTCATTCGTTGTCCTTCGGGCCTGGTCCTGAAAACTTAGCTTAAATGTCGCTAGAGGCATACCCACAGATTCCAGTATCCCTGGAATGTGTAGGGTAGTTCCTAGTCTCGCAAGCTCGCCCGCTTTACAATTCCCTTGGATATCTCTGTAGTCCAGCACCCAGAACAGGTGGACTTGATCTGCTCAGCCATCTCGGTGAGAGATCTGCGACAGTCGAGGGCGGTTTTTGTGTTCAGAAAGACTTTCTCCAGGGATGTAATGGCTGTCTGAAAAGATATTAATGCCAATCGTCGTAATGCGATTATATCTTAGCCATTCCACCACTTTCTTAATTGTAGGGATCTCTGCTTGATACACACTGCAGTGGTCAAGTAACCTTTCGATATGACCAGTTCTAGATCTTTAGAGTACATCCCAAAGCCCATCTGGTCGTTTAGTTTGGAACCCTCCATATAGAAGTCTATATTACTTCTGTTACCAGGGATAATGTCGGTTTGACAGTATTGAAAGCACCTTCAGTGTAATGATATTCAGTCTCCTCCGCCAGACTTTAGCGATATGGTCGATAGTTCAACAGGCAAGTTGTTCAGCAACAACTGCTGAGTCATTTCCTGATTCGCCAACCCCACCGATTCTATAGACCTTCGGCTTAAACTTGTTCAATCCGTAGGATGATGTCTGCGTAACAGCCGGAGTTTAGTACTAATACTGCATTTCTCCGGTGACCATCAGCCTGTTGAAAGATTGGACATACATTCACTTAGTTTTCCAAGTATGGATTCAGGATCTGAAGGAATCCTTTTTATTCGTTTTTGCACCATTGGTCGAGAAGGAATGTCTTTCTTCTTGACTAAATCTGGTGCTGCACCTGGCTAGATCTCGCCAATCTATTTTAGGGCGCAACAATACATTTCAATTGAGCGTTGATCCCCGAAGGCAGTTAGTCTGCATCGGCTCCGATACCAGCCTTCATCGTTACAAGCTGGAGGAGACCCAGGAAATTCCACAAGAACATCGGAGCATACTAATGACAGGCCATTGACTCTCCCACTCCAGTTATTCCAAGGTATGCAGTCCTGTTCTTCTCCCTTGTCGACAACTGTCATCACCAAACTGTCCCTACCGACATTAGCAAAGGCGATGCGCCTTCTTTTATTCCAGCCTTTTAAAGATCGTATTGGTTTGTCGGGAAAGGCCGATGGCCTAGACAAATTATAGGCATGCGAAGAAAGAATAGGTTCCGCCTTGTTCTTAAGACTCGAACCAGATCGTTTACCAGTCGTCTATCGGCTACTGGAGCCTGGAGCAGCCGCTCCACCAATCGTGGTTTCAGTAGCAGACAACATGCTAGGACCAGGTACCTCCACCGCAGCTGTTGGGTTTTTGGATTCCATTCTAAGATTTGCCGCTCCACTGGAAACAGACGCAGTTCATCAACCACCTAATGGATAACACTATCGTAGCTATCGTTGAGTGACATAATTTTTATTCCAAAAATAACGACCTATTACGAGTTACAGAAAAAGTCTCGCGAAGCAAAATAACAAAACGTCCACTCCACTCAACGGTTCAAACAAGGCCCCTTATTATTCAGCATAAACTTGAATCGGGCAGCACTCATTGATGTGTGAAAAGTTTGGCCTGTAACTTAATGGAATGTTCATGGGCAAATTTGCAGTAAGAGGTTAACAACCGCTGACATTTTCTTGATGTTCACTCCGGGATTTGAACCCAGGCGTCCTATGTTATAGGCGGACATGCTTACCATTATGCCACATTGGAGTCCATTTAACCCTTAATTACTGACCATAATTTGAAAATAATAAGGGATTGCAGATTATTTTAGTTTTAAATATAAACTACTAGCTGACCCGGGCCCGCTCCGCTGCGCCTTCTTTTACTTTATATGGAACAAAAGATTCCTTGGAATATTTATTTTCGACAATTAAAGAGCATTTAGTGAAATACCATGCTACGAAAATAATATTTCGCTTGACAAATACTTAAAATACTTTATTTCTGCCCAATATCCTCATTATATCTGATTTAGGGGTGATTTCGGGGGTGAGGTGGTCCCCCAGACACTTGGCCCTGAAAAAATATCAGCATCGTGCTCTTTTTTCAAGTACCATTTATTTAAACCCAATATTGACATTGGTTTAGAGGAATTTATACGATGAGGCGTCCCCAAACACATGGCCCCATTTTTTGATATCCACCCCCTTACCCTAATTTTCAGAAACGCCAGATCTCGGAGATTGGTGGTGCGATTTAAGCGAAATTTTGTGCGCTCTCATATAGTACCCTAAAAATAAAAAGTTGGTATCCAAATTTCGGATCGGGGACCAATGGGGGCTGCCTCACCCTAAAACCTACCAAACATATATTTAGACCAATCACGACTATATGGGACTCAAATGAATGGTATTTAGGATGAGAAAACGTATTCGATATCCAATTGTCGGACCAAGTGCTAGGGGGACCACCCCAAGCCCCAAAACCCCCCTAAGTCGGACATATTTACCGACCATGGCAATATGGGACTCAAATGAAAGGTATTTACGAGTAAAATACGAATCCAATATCCAGATGTGGGACCACGTTTCTGGGAGTCCACCCCTTCCCAAACCACCCCCCAAACAGGAAATATTTACTGACCATGGGAATATGGGGCTTAAATAAAAGGTATTTGAATGTAGAATACGAATCTGATATCCAAATACGGGACCAAGTATTTGGGGGGCCGCCTCTCCCCAAAAACATCCCGCAAAGGGGACAAATTAACGGCCATAGGAATATGGGGCTCAAATGAATGGTCTTTGGGAGCAAAGCACGAATTTGATATCAATATTCGGGAAAGTGTCTATGGGGCCACCCCACCCCCACAACACCACCCAAATAGCAAGTATTTGCTGACTATTGCAATATGCGGCTCAAATAAGAGGGTTTTTAGAGTAGAATGCGACACATACATTCAATGCCAACTCACTGAGTGGCCGCCCATCCCCCAAAACACCCCCAAGCCGGTCATTTTTGCCGACTATGGAAATATGGGGCTCAAATTAAAGGTTTTTGGGAGTAGACCACGTATCTGATATCAACATCAGGGACCAACTGTCTAGGGGACGTCCCACCACTATTACAACCCCCAAATTGGACGTATTTGCTCACCAAGACAATTTAGGTCTTAAAGAGAGTGGAACTAAATACATATATTTGCTGACTTTTGCAATGAGGAGTTTAGATTAGATGAGATTAGAAAACGAATATGATTTCCAATTTTGAGGCCAATGGCAATATGGGGTTCAAAAAAATTATATACAGATATAAGAGAATAGAGCACATTGCTGACATATTTAAATCGAGAATAAATCGAGCATATTTGCCGACTATGTCAATGTGGAGCTTAAATGAAAGCTATTGGGGGGGTAGAGCAAGAATTGATACCCACTTTCAGGACCAATTTTCTGGGGCTCTACCCCTTTCCCAAAATACCCCGCAAATAGCAATTTTTTACTGACCCATATTGCGATGGGGCTGAAATAAAGGTACTTGGGAGTAGAATACGAATTTGATATCCAAATGTAGGACCATGCATTTAGGGCATCACCCTTTTCCCAAAACACCCCCCAAAGGGTAAAAATTTTTCGACCATGCGAATATGTGGCTTAAATGAAAGGTATTTGCGACTAGAAAACGAATTTGATAACCTATTTTGGGGCCATGTGTTTGGGAGACGCCTCATGGTATAAATTCCTCTAAACCAATGTCAATATTGGGTTTAAATAAATAGTACTTGAAAGAAGAGCACGATGCTGATATTTTTTCAATGCCAAGTGTCTGGGGGACCACCTCACCCCCGTATTTGTCAAGCGAAATATTATTTTCGTAGCATGGTATTTCACTAAATGCTCTTTAATCGTCGAAAATAAATATTCCAAGGAAACTTTTGTTCCATATAAAGTAAAAGAAGGCGCAGCGGAGCGGGCCCGGGTCAGCTAGTATGAAATAAATATAAAAATATTGCAACACAAGTTTTTTTATGCCCTCCACCATAGGATGGGGGTATACTAATTTCGTCATTCTGTTTCTAACACCTCGAAATATGCGTCTGAGACCCCATAGACTATATATATTCTTGATCATCATGACATTTTAAGTCGATCTAGCCATGTCCGTCCGTCTGTCTGTCCGTCCGTCTGTCGAAAGCACGCTATCTTTCGAAGGAGCAAAGCTAGGGGCTTTAAATTTTGCACAAATACCTTTTTGGGTGTAGGTCGGCTGAGATTGTAAATGGGCCAAATCGGTCCATGTTTTGATATAGCTGCCATATAAACCGATCTTGGGTCTTGAGCCTCTAGAGGTCTAATTCTCGTCCGATTTTACTGAAATTTCGCACGTAGTGTTTTGGTATCATTTAAGTATGATTCAAATCGGTTCATAATCTGGTATAGCTGTTTCATAAACCGATCTTGGATCTTGACTTCTTGAGCCAATAAAGCGCGAAATTCTCGACCGATTTGGCTAAAATTTTGCATGAGGAGTTTTGTTATAACTTCCAATAACTGTGCTAAGTTTGGCGCAAACCGGTACGTAACCTGATATACCTACCATATAAACCGATCTGGGATCTTGACTTCTTGAGCCTCTAGAGTGCGCAATTCTCGTCCGATTTGGCAGAGATTTTGCACAACGGCTTCTCTAATGACCGTCAACATACGTTTATAATGCGCTTCGATCAATAGCTTGATACAGCTGCCATATAAATCTACCTCTCGATTTTGCTTCTTGAGCCCCTACAAGGCGCAATTCTTATCCGAATGAACTGAAATATTCCTCAATGACTTCTAATATGGTTTTCAATATTTAATTTACTTATGGTCCGAATCGGACTATAATTTGATATATCACCAGTAGCATAACAATTATTTTCCATTATTCTTTGTTTGCCTAGAAAGAAATACAGCGCATAGAACTCGACAAATGAGATCCATGATGGAGGGTATATAAGATTCAAATTTGTATGTATTAGATTTGTAGGTTATCCATGTTTTGTCCATCACTGTATATACTAATTTGGCACCTGAATTATTGTAGTTCAACGAGAGAAATGGATGCATTTGTAAAATGATATGTGTGGCAACATAGTTGATCTTGGATGACAAATACTTGAGAGGTTGGAATTTGGCCCAGGAAAAGCTGATTTTTGTTCATGTTATTGAAAAACATTACTTAGAAATATCCGAATAGTTTTTTTTTTAATTAATGCTTATATATTGTGTGTGTTTCAATTTAATGAAAAAGAAGGTGTTCTTCTCTAGACTCTCTGTAATATGTTCCGGTATAAAAAGAATCTGTGTGGGAATCGCTTGGAATCCCAGTAAAAACTCAAAGTCATTGGTACAGGCAGGAGGATGTGCAGAGACAAAGAAAGAAATCTGGTATGAGATATAGGTATCAAAAATTGCAGTTTGTTTGTTTCTTAATAATTTATGATATTTATAATACAACAAGACATAAGTCTTATAATTGACTGTTCTAGAATCTCAAGAATATACACAGTAACGGTTTACAAAAATTAATAATTTGAAAAAAATTGCATAAATAAACATGAAACTTGCATAAATAACAAGTAAAAGCATCTAAGTTCGGCCGGGCCGAATCTTATATACCATCCACCATGGATCACATTTGTCGAGTTCTTTTCCCGGCATATCTTATTAGCCAAAATAAGGATAAAAGAAATAATTTGCTCTGCTATTAGAGCGATATCGGTTCGGACCACAATTAAATTATATGATGGAGACCTATGTAAAATGTCAGCCAATTCGAATAAGAATTGCGCCATTTGGGGGCTCAAAAAGTAAAATAGAATGATCGATTTATATGGGAGCTGTATCAGGCTACAGACCGTTTCAGACCATAATAAACACGTATGTTGATGGTCATGTGAGGATCCGTCGTAAAAATTTCAGGCTAATCGGATAATAATTGCGACCCCTAGGGGCTCAAGAAGGCAAAATACCAGATCGGTTTATATGGCAGCTACATCAGGTTATGGACCGATTCAACCTTATTTGGCACAGTAGTTGAAAGTCATAATAAAATACATCATGCAAAATTTCAGCCAAATCGGATAGGAATTGAGCATTCTAGAAGCTCAAGATATCAAGTCCCCAGATCGGGTTATATGACAGCTGTATCAGGTTATGGACCGATTTGAACCGTACTTGGCACATTTGTTGGATATATAAACAAAATACTTCATGCAATATTTCATTCAAATCGGATAAGAATTGCGCCCCCTAGAGGCTCAAGAAATCAAGACACAAGATCGGTTTATATGGCAGCTATATCAGGTTATGGACCGATTTGAACCATACTTGGCACAGTTATTGGATATCATAACAAAACACGTCGTGCAAAATTTCGTTTCAATCGGATAAGAATTGCGCCCTCTAGAGGCTCAAGAATTCAAGACCCAAGATCGGTTTATATGGCAGCTATATCAAAACATGGACCGATTTTTCCCATTTGTCAAAATTTCAAGCGGATAGCTTTACTCCTTGGAAAGTTTGCGTGCTTTCGACAGACAGACGGACGGACGGACATTGCTAAATCGACATAAAATGTCACGACGATCAAGAATATATATACTTTATGGGGTCTAAGACGAATATTTCGAGTAGTTACAAACAGAATGACGAAATTAGTATACCCCCCATCCTATGGTGGAGGGTATAAAAACATAATCATTGCTTAACAATTGCAAATAATGGGGGAGCCAGTTTCAAAGACGAGTTGTGTTGATGAAGAATTGACGATCGGGGGAGAGTATTTGGTACCTGAAAAGAATGAGTTTTTTGCCTATGCGGGATCTGGCGAACCGCATACGATTATAAAGATAGGGGGTCCTTTGTGTATATTATGTTATGCAGTTGTATTAAGCAGCTAATCATTAGGTAGTTGCTAAATTGAATGTTGAAAATTTGGTACGCGAAATCAAATGTTCTACCTCTCCTTTTTTGGTAAAGACATAAAGTGTGATGTTGTTTTATGCAACATTAGTGTTCTGGAGTTATTGTAGTCGCAATATGCAAAGGCATCACATCCTTAGGCCAGTGTTGGTAGTAAATATGTATTTGCAAGCATCATACGAATATTAATAGAAGTACATGCACTGAAATTCTTAATTCGACGTTGTCTTGAAGATTTCGAGTTTTACCTAAAACTATAAGCTTAGATATTGATGGGCTGAGATCCAAACCGTTATTTTTTTGCCCACTCATAAACAGATTTTAAATTGTTGTTAATTTTTGTAATACAGGTACTCATATTTGCGGTTTTAGTACTTGCATATAGTTACACATCATCGGCATACTTTTGAATGGTACATGTCTCCGGAACGTCGGGAAGGTCATTTACATACAGAGTAAATAACAATGGACTCAGAATGGAACTTTGGGATAACCCTCGTACCTACGCACGGAGGTAGTGCGCTTGGGCTATCGAAAGCACATTTTCTCAGCTGCAGGTATCCGCGTTGTCGGAATAAGCTCAACATAGCAGATCCCAGCAGTATGAGCTGATGGAATGACGGCTATCTATTTAAAACCGAAGTCGACATTCTGGTGAGGCGTATGCATAAGCTCGTCCGCGCGATCTGACTAGGAGAATGCGTACCCGATGATTGGCCATGCCTCGTACACCAGACATAATGACAAAATGGTATGTACCTCTACTAAGGAATAAGTCTCCTTCCCATCACATACATGATATTTAAAATTTTTAATTTGTATTGCTTTGAAGTCGCATAGAATTTCTTTCGTTTTTTTTGTGCGATTCAGCCATGGCAAATTAAATACCAACAAATGTGAATTATTTAAACAAATAAGTCATCGAGGGTTAGTCTTAGAATGGACGTTCCCTTTTTTAGAATCAAATGTATTGTCAACCGCCAAATTATGAAACCATTGGATAATGCGGATAATGATTTATCAACGTATTTCTCTGTTTGATGCCCAATATTACAACAATGAGGATGCAAAGGCAATGCCGCTAATTGTTTGTCAGCTATTTGCTAGCATGACAATGAACTACTTTGAAGATAAAGTTTATATTTACTGACGCAGAACGTCAATGTGCGGGGAAAATAAACAAAATATGGTTATGAGTATTCGAAGGAAGTCCGTACGCAAACGCATGAAGCAAACATAGATATGAATACAGATCCCACTCTTCTTGAGGTGAGGAACATCACGTCACATCACATAATATTTGCACATTCAATAACGACACTTTGTGACTGCGATGATGAGATGGTGTTGTAGTTTTGATGATTACCATCATATGCGAGTATATTATTGATTTGTTTGTACAACAAAAATACTTAAATGAGAACAAGATATGTGAGGAGATATGGTGCGAGAGCATAAACATGGAAAACTCTGTTGCGTGGATGCGTTGAGCAAATAAAAGTCACTCGGCGTAGGGTATGCGTGCCTATGGAACTGCATTATGATAATTACGGGTGAACAGATAGTACATTGGCTAAGAGAAAAGAACAACAATTCATATAATTTGAGCAAACAAGTTGCATATTTGCTATCAATTAATAAATATTTGTCACCTATTATAAAGGATGTATTACAAAAATGTATATCTTACGTCGGGGTGTTTATTTTGGAGTGATATATCTAAAGATTCAAAATGTATGAAAGGTAAGTTTTAAATGAAGAGACTTGCTTAAAAACGAGAGACAAAATACTTTTACTACGATGTTTTTGATTTTTGGTTCAAACTATGCAATGTTTCGACTCAACATATCAAACGTTAGCCAAAAACGTAGTATTATCGAATGTAACTAACTTTGTTTATTGTAAACCCTTTAGCAACTTCGTCTACAGTCTCATGGATTCTGCCAAAATACGGAAGCTATACAGCGGTCAAAAAAAGTATTTATCATTCAATGTTTTTTTTTTAATAAGTCTACAAAAGACAATTGGAATAAAAACATATTAAACTAATGATGCAGTAGTGCTTGTGTGATATATATGTACACAAATTCATTGTTTTTAAAGAAAAAAATAGTATTTATTGGAACAAAAAGGGCCATTTTACAGCTGAACACAAAAAATTAAACAAAAAAAGTATTCATCATTGCAAAAAAACAAAAAAATAAATAACATAATTTAAAAAAATTAATACTTTGTTATTCGACCACCGCGTCTTATAACTTCTTTTAAACGGTTTGACATCGATTGGACTAATTTAGCGGTTATATTTTGGTCTGTATTAGTCCATTCCTCCATTATCACCTGTTGCATTTGACTCTTGCTCGAAAAATTGCGCGTTCTCAATTTGCGTTCGAGATGTTCCCAAAGATGTTCAATTGGGTTCAAGTCGGGACTTTGAGGAGGAGTTTTAATGACTTTGGGGCAGTTATACAGCATCCACATCTTGGTATTTAAAGCAGAATGTTTGGGGTCATTATCTTGATAATATTGAAAGTTATTACCAAGCCCAAGTTTTACAGCACTATCTTTTAAATTCCTCTTTAAAATGTCAATGTAATACTTATGATCCATTACTCCATTAATAATTTCAAGATTTCCCGCTCCTGAAGCCGCCATACACCCCCAAACCATTAAACCACCTCCACCATGTTTTACAGTAGCAACTGTGTTTCGTTCTTCAAGCTCTGTATTTGGTTTTCTGTACACTATGACCTTTCCATCGCACCCAAAAAGATTAAACTTGCTCTCGTCTGCAAAAATGACTGTTTTCCAAAATGATTCGGGCTGTTTTACATACATTTTTGCGAAGTTTAGCCTTTTCACTCGGTTTATTTTATTTATAAAGGGCTTCTTACGTGCAGTTCTTCCTCTGTAACTATGCCTTTTGAGTGTATTTCGAATTGTTTGTGTAGTAACTTCCTTCCCTAAATATTCCATAGTGTTTTTACGAAGAATGGTCGCATTTGTCTTCGGAGTTTTCTGAACTTGCCGCACTAGCCAACGCACATCTCCAACTGAAAGTGCTTTTGGTCGACCAGATCTTGGTTTATTGTCAACAGTTTTCGTTTCTGTCCACTTTCTGATGATGGATTGTATAGTAGATCGTGGTCTATTTAATATTTCACTGATAGTTTTTTGAGTTAAACCATTCCTGTGGTGTTTTATTATCAAAACTTTTACCTCATCAGAAACCTCGTTTTGCTTACGACCCATTTTGACAAAAACTATATTTTCAATGAAATTAAATATTTGCTGTCAAGGGCAAAGCCTCCTTTACTAAATAAAACAGAAAAGGGGGATTCCCAAATAATATTTGAATTTGACTTTGATGATAGCACATCAATGATGAATACTTTTTTTGTTCTGTTTTTGGTGTTATTATATAAAATTGCATTTTTTGCGCTAATTAAATTTATTTTAAAACATATTACGAAAAATAAACTATTGCATAAAACTGCATTATTTGTTTACTTTAAATTTTCTTCAATTACCCAAAATAAGTGAATTTATTATCAATTTTGCTAATGATGAATACTTTTTTTGACCGCTGTATGTGGTTATAGACCGATTTGGACCGTACTTGGAAAAATTGCGGCTTCCAGGGGCTCAATAAGTCAAATCGGCAGATCGGTTTATATTGGAGCTATATCTAAATCTGAACCGATATGGGCCATTTGCAATCCCCATCGACCTACTTCAATATTAGGTATCTGTGCAAAATTTTAAGCTGATAGCTTTATGCGTTTGACCGCCATCGTGTTTTCGACAGACGGACGACGAACATGGCTAGATCGACTCAGAATGTCGAAACGATTCAGAATATATATACTTTAATAGGTTGCACATCAATAATTCGAGGTGTTACAAGCAGAATGACTAGATTAGTATACACCCATTCTATGGCGGTGGGTATAAAAATCATTAAAGGAACATGGACGGCTTTTAATATAATTGTGTATCATAACTCCGAAGTAAATCCAAATATATTTTCGAAGAGTTCGAATTACCAACTTAGATATGTATGTTTATAATTGGTAAAAATTTGAGATAGAATTGTGTTACAACATTAAATTGAACTTGGTAGGGTTTTAAATATGCACAATCTATTATTATAAATTAAAAACAATGTACATTTACATAAGCATGACGTTAAATTTATTTATAACTAAAAAAAGTAGTTGAAAGCACGAATAACATTTTATATATGTATAAAGAATGAAAGGTATTGTCAGTGTAAAAAAAAAACTTTATATTTGTCCTAAATTCTTGCAAAAATTTATTGTACATGCACTTTTATCGTAAACAAAATCCTACGATTTTCAGAAAAGAAGTTTTTTAACAAAATTTTCTTTTATGTAATATGAATTATTTTTTGCACGTATGAAATCATGCCTTAATATTGACAACATAATAAAGTCTCGAATGCGCCTGCCATCACTTTGGAACATTTAAGGTCCAACTGGATGATGAAAGCGCACTGTGGGCCCGAGGTAAAATCCTTCGAACAATAGTACATAACTTCAGTTCTAAGAAAAAAATATTTAAGTTTTGTAAAAACCAGGGCTGCGGAGTAGAGGTTGGAGTCGAGCAATTTTGCTCGGAGTCGGAATTGAGAAAATTAACTCTACTCCGACTCCGACAAAGCAATCAAAAATGTTTCAACAAAAATATTTTAATTCTAAAATTTTTTATGATAAAAAAATTTAATTTTGCTGTTTTATTTTATTCAATTTAGGTTTTTTTATTCAAACTCGAGGTGTTTTTGTTTTTTATTATTTGGTTATTGAAATCGATTTTTGTTTCTCATTTAGATAATATCTTGAAAAACGTTCTATTGAAATGCAAAATACTGATGAGTAAATTAAATAAAAAAAACCGAAAAAACCGAGTTAGGATTAAAAAATAGCAAAATCAAAAATAAAATAGTAAAATTTTCAATAAAACTTTTTCTTAGAGAAGTCTTTATTGAAAAATTGCTTCAAAAGAAAATTTTGTCAATGTCACAAAACTGCCATTGAAATAAAGAGAAATTAATAAGTTTTATTGAAATATTGTCTTAAAAAAAATTCATTAACGATTTTAATTTAAGAAAAAAATTTATTAAAATTTTGTCTTTAAAAAATGCCAATAAAATTTTATTTTTGGCATTTTTGTTTGTTCGTGCGGGAACAACTTTTGTTGGATTTGGCTTTTGTTGGTTTTGGTGTTTCAAACAACCATACAGACGTCGGTTGTTTACTTCCAAGCTCATTAAAATTTTGTTTTTAGGAAAAATTACATTTAAGTTTTGTCTTAAGGAAAATGTCAATTAGATTCTGTATATAAAAATGTGTGTGTTTAGAAAATTTTTCATTAAAAATTCGCCTTAAAAAATATTTAAGGAAACTTCTTTAGCAAAAATTGCATTAAAATTTGGTTTAAAAAAACTTCAATGAAATTGAGTTTTTGCAAAAAATTTATTAAAAATTTTTGTTTGGAAAAAGGTTCATTTAAATTCTATGATTTAAAAAAAAATTTCACTAAAATATTGTCTTAAGAAAAAATGTTATTGAAATTTTGTTTTTGGAAATGTTTCGTCCCTGAGCAAAAAGTGTTTCTTTTTCAGTGAAAATTTCACTTTTCAGATATGAAAATTTAATAAACAAGTATAAGCTAAAGCCGGGCAAAGCAGACCTTTTCATACTCAACACCACATTGCTGGATAATTCGTCGACACAAATCCGTACGTATTTTAGGAGTCATGGAGGAAATCGTTGTGCAAAATGTTGAAAATCGGAAGATTCATATACGAGGGTTGCCTTTTATATTTCGGTATTTAAGAACAAAAACAATTATTAATCATCGAAAATCGCTTTATTGTTTTTCTAAGTATTTCCCATTAAGATCTGTACAATTCTGCAGCGTTTGATCCAATTGTCAAAGCACTTTTGCCACTCTGATTGAGGTATCTCCAAAACATGCATTCTGAACGCATCACACTTTTTTTCAGGTGTCGTCTATACGGCGGATGACTCTTCAAATTGATGTTTTGAGTGCTCAAAAATGCAGTTGTTTGAGCCGATGTATGAGGGCTCGCATTGTCGTGTTGAAGAGTGATCCGTGTTCGGTGTTTGATTTTCCTGATTTCTTGGAGGGCAACTAGCAAACAAATGGTTGTGTATACGCAGAATTGACCGTTCTGTGTTCCTCTAGTGGTACGATTATGACATGCCCAGTTTTTTTCCGAAAAAACAGGCGATCATTTGCTTGGACGTGCTTCGTGCGCGAGCAACTTTTGTTGGATTTGGCTCATCTTGAAACACCCATGCAGTCGACCGTTGTTCACTTTCGAGCTCATTCGCGTAAATCCACGATTCATCACCTGTCACGATGTCATAGACGTATTTCGAAACACCGCTATCGCTATGGAGCATTTCTTCCGACCAATCGACACGAGCCTTTTTTTGAGCGATTGACAAATTGTGTGGGATCTAACGCGAACTAATTTTTTTTACGGTCAAATTTTCATGCAATATTGAATGTATGCTGGTCCCACTAATGCCTAAGGTTGTCTCAATCTCATAATAGGTCACATGACGATCTTGCAATATCAGTTGGTGTACAGCATCAATGGTTTTTGGAACAACAACTAATTTTGGACGACCTTCACGAAATTCATCTCGGATTGAACTTTGACCTCGGTTGAATTCACCATACCAACGACAAACACTCGTCCTTGATGGAGCTTCATCGCTAAAAATTTAATTATTTTTAAAAATTTAATTATTTTTAAACTTTTAAAATACAAATATTTGAAGACTCTCCAATTTGTAAGTCTTATTGTATCTGCAACTATGGTGCAATATTGTCCGTTTCCCACACTTAATTTCCTAACATTACATTTTTTTTTTGTCTTTAGAAGAAGGATTCGAAGTTAAGGATTTATTAAACCTATAGTTAGGACGTGACATATGTTACAAAAGCAAATATTTCTTTAAATACATAGTTGGAAAATCGGGAATCTTTATTCGTTTTCTTTGTCATCTTGATCTTAAATGTTAGCGCAAAATTTTTTGTCAGTGCAGACAGTGTACTGTGCCATAAGTTCATTCAAATCAAATATTTGCACACGCAAAATAATAGAAATTCTGACTTCTAGGCCATATATGTACGCGTATGCCGCAAATATTTGGGCTATTTTGGTCGGGAAATGTTTTTGTTCAGTTTAACTGCATCACAGTCAGATCCAGCAATAATTGTTTGAGCATGTGAATGAAGTTTATTGTTTAATCTTATGCTTTATATTAAAAAAAAACGCCGAATTGTAGATACCCAGCAACTCGAATATACATATTAACCTTATTATTAAGCCCGGACTTAAAATCGGACTGCGCACATTGCTATGAGAGAAGAATCCCCTGTTCCTTAATGTAATGTTCATGGGAAATTTAGTAGTAATAGAGCACGGATGTCGAAGAGCCTTACATAGCTTACTGTGACAAATGATAGCGAAATCGGATAATAAATGTGCTTTTATAGGCCCAAAACCTTAAATCGGGAAACCGGTATATATGACAGCTATATACAAATATAGACCGTTCTAGACAATATTGAGCAGGGATTTTGAAGAGCCTAACATAACTCAAAGTGCCAAATTTCATTTAAATGCTCCTTTTATGGGTCCAATAACTTAAATCGGGAGATCGGTATATATTGGGGTTATATAGCCCATCTTCAAATTTAGCCTGCCTATGGACAAATAAATAGCTGTGTAAAGAACGGACGGACATGACTAGATCGTCTTCGATTTTTACGACGAACACGAATATTTATACATATAGGGTCGGAAATAGATATTTCGATACGTTGCAAGCGGAATGAAAAAATTAATATACCCCAAACTTTCGGTAATAGGATTGATTGATTTCAACAGCGCTTGTCATTGCTCGCCGTTTACCGCAGCCCATAATTGCACTCGACTTTTCGATGTAATGTGTTGTCCTCGATGTTGACAGCTGTGGGATGATTTAATTCTGCTTGTACCAACTCACAACATATTGTTCATGTAAGTTTGTTGGTAACATATCGAAATGTTAATTTCCGAATCCATTAAGGTTGGTTGATTTTTTGTTGACAACAATATAATGATCTAAGACAAATTTAAACTAATTTTTCCAAGAAGCCTTGAGTCTGCAATCGAGCTTTCGGTTTTTAACAAGAATGTTTTCTTATCACCCTCACACACAGTTTGATTATCAACAAATATCTGATCAATAACAATCTTATACATAAGGCCGATACCCCAAACCGGACATATTTGCTGGCTTTTTCAATAAGGGGTTTAAGTGTATGGTATTTGAGATTAGAAAACGAATTTTATATCCAATTTTGGGGTCAATGGCTATATGGGGTTCAAATATATGAGAATAGAGCACAAACAGCAATTTTTTACTGACCATCGCAATATGGGGCTCAAATAAAGGTATTTGGGAGTAGAATACGAATTTGATATCTATATGTAGGGCCATGTATTTAAGGCATCACCCCTTCCCCAAAACACCCCACACAGGGAAAACATTTTTCGACCATGCCTATATGGGGCTCAAATGAAAGGTATTTGAGATTAGAAAACGAATTTGATAACCAATCTTGGGGCCATGTGTTTGGGGGACGCCTCATCATGTAAACTCCCGTCAAAACCAATTTCAATAAAAAATGGTATTTGAGAGAAGAGCACGATGCTGATATTTTTTCAGGGACAAGTGTCTGGGGGACCACCTCACACCCCGAAAACACACCTAGATCAGACATCATGAGAATATCGAGCTGAAATAAAGTATTTTAAGAATGGAGTACACCTTACATCCAAACTTCAATTCGTAGACCAATAGAAGATCATATGGGATTCAGATAAAGGCACTTATATTGTTAAACTGTTTGTCAAGCGAGATACTATTTTCGTAGCATGGTATTTCACTAAAAGATCTTTAATTGTCGAAAATAAATATTCCAAGGAAAATTTTGTTGCATATAAAGTAAAAAAAAGCGCAGTTAGCAAGCTGAAACGGGAAATGTTTCCATATGTAGCTTAAAATTGAAAATTATTAACTATATCTTGACCCTCATCCATCCTCAGATATGTGATTCGACATCCAGATTTCAATACTTGATATTATTATAACTTGCCGATCTTTCGATGGGGCATTCTCATGGAATGTAGCTCCCATTTAGATCGTTCCCTATTTCTTGAGATAATGAAAAACAATTTATTTGTATTGCTGATATATACTATCGGTATAATTTGTCAAGCTCATATGATAGAAAGCGCATATTTCAAACAATGTAAAGTAATGAAAAGATGTACTTCACCACTTACAAGCGTTAAAAGGATTTTTTATCTAGCTGCTAGAAACTAATATTTTATACGCAATTCGTCCAAATTTTGACATCAAACTGTTGAGTGGAGCGGAGGTATATTCAAATTCGCAACCAATAAGTTTTTCGTGACATCGTTATTCACGCGATTTGATTTTTAGCCTCTTATAAGATCTACACCGGCATATGTAGTATTGGCGGTTAGTCGTCTTCTTAATGACAAAGTAAAGGCTTAAGAAGCTATGAAGACTTACCGAAGAACTATCGAGTGGTCGCACTACAGCTGTGTTCGATAGACTGGCTCCCCGGCATAGGCAGATATTCTCTGCCTCACAATCCGTACACAAGATGAGGCTTGATATTCACAATACGCCGGATTCTGGAAAATACCAAAAGAGCAAGGTCGAAGCCAAATCAAAAATTTTATTTTAAAACCAAAATTATTATAAAACTTCAACAAGTAACTTTTACTGTTCAAAAAGGGTGTCCCGGATAACAATAAATTAAATAATAATTTTTGCAATAGTGGTGATTTTTTTTAATGGTATTCTTTTAAGAGAACGGTGTCGCATAGTGGGCTAACGATAGCTTTCAGGTTGCTTCAAGATTTCCTACATAGTTGGAATCATCTACACACAAGCTCAAAATTTATGTAATTTCTCATGTCAATGTCTTGGCCTAACTTCTGTAAACTACTTTTAGCGAACTTGGTGAACCAGGGCACTCCTCCAAATTTCAATCATGATTATTTGTCATTTGGTACGAAAAAATGAGAAGGCAGCCAGTCATTCGTTCTGACTAAATCGATCAATATTTATGTATGTATACAATTTTGTCTCTTTGTTGAATTCATTTCGAAAAGTCCCCTTTTGGAATTCTAACAAAAAAATCGTCTACTTCTTATCATCTCTTGGATAAGAGAGATACACGAGCTGGTAGATTTGAACGTTTTTTTGTAGTTTATTTATAGAGAGATTTGTCAGCGGCATCAAACATTCCATTCGCCTTGACGTCACAGCTATTCAGTCTGAAAATTAGAACATAGGATGGAATTTCCAGACTATGCAACCAAAACATATTTGTTTGGGAAAAATATGAAAGATGGGCTTGGGGATATTAGAAGACAATCAAGGGTGTGGGGTGTGAACGACTGCAGTTTGGTATCAAACAACTTTGTCATATCAGAGCCTCGCTCTAGATTGTTAGCGCTCTTTTAAGCTTGTATTAAATATTTACGGCGGTGTTCACGAAACTTATGCCTTATGAAGCCTTAAAATAGGTTGAATTGACAATTCTATAAAGGAAATCTGTCAAATAAACCTACATTAAGTTTTGTGAATACCGGTGTTATTCTTTATAGGGCCTTTGACATATATATATATATATATATATATATATATATATATATATATATATATATATATATATATATATATATATATATATATATATATATATATATATATATATATATATATATATATATATATATATATTGGGTTGCCCAAAAAGTAATTGCGGCTATGTCATTCTATGACGATCTTGTTGTGTTCGCTTGTGCCCACTTTCGAACGAGTTTGGTTATCAGGTCAAAGTTTAGCACTTCTAATTGACGTAGGTATGATGGGGTGGTAAATAAGCCAAACAAGGGTAAGGTAAGCAGCTGGAAGATTTGCACTTCTAATTAACGTCAATAAAATGGAATGGTAAATAAGCCTAATAAGGATAAGTAAGGAATTCATTTCTTTTTATATGTTTTAAAAAATTAAAATTAAAAATTCGACCGAGCCCGTTTGGCTTTGGATCCTGATATTTGGATTCGGTAGCGTTATCCATTCACGGTAGAAGTATGGCCCAATAACGCCGCCGACATGCAAATCGCACCAAACAGTTTTTTATTGATGAAGTCTTAATTCGTGAAGCACATGTGGCATATTAAGCCAAACATGAGCTTCGTCACTGAGTTAACGTCACTGAATTTAACGCTCTTAAAGTAGCAGTGAACGACTTCGAATTTTGGTAGTAAATTTTTAGCATAATGAATGATGAAAATGTTGAGCTTACTGAATAAATTGCCACACTTTGATGATTAGTGAATGAGTGCGTTCACAAACTAAATCCAAAGTTGTCAAGCCCCTATTCGTAAACCCTTAACAAACAGATATAAAGATGTATACCTCGGAAGCAATAGTACATGTAAAAAAAAAAAAGTTTGAAAAATCTTTGCTGCAACAAACCTGTTTTAGGCCTTCACTGTTGAACGCCAGTCGTAAATTTGTCAATTTTTGATGTTAAAGCCACATAGTTTAAGCACTATATTAAAGGATGGCCCTTTCACGACAAATCTCGCAAATTCTTATAATCCAAATATTTTTTGTTACAGCAAAATGTGCTTTGTTACTCTATTTGGCAGAGAGTGTGAGATCGTGAGCGTATAGAGGCGTACGATCAAAAGTCTCTTTTTTAAGTTTCAAGTTTGATACAAGGCATTTTTGGTGAGGATCGGTTGAAAGTTAAACACATTATGGACATATTACTCAAAATCGTACGAACATATATATGGGAAACATATAACTAATGTTAAAGGATGGACGAGTGGGATAAATGTTTAAATTCAATATATTTATTAATTCAAATAAGTGTACTGTGTGTTTATAATAGAGAAAAATAGTATGGCAGAGCTCGGTTGAGATGCTTCTACGTTAACGACCAAAACAAGACTTCCTGCTGCACTTATCAACATCGGATTTGACAGCTGTCCAGAGTTGCCATCATAAAAAAAACGGAGGCCAACTCGACCAACCTGACGATGAGTCGTCCTCGAGTTACATGGGCTTCTCATGATGACCTTATTCTTGGTACACTTCGTCAACTTCTGGAAACAAGACACACCATGGCTTTATCCAGTCACAGCTGGCCACAGTTCTGAACATATCTGTCGAATCGCAGAGCTTTCTTGACGATGTATGTGCCTCTATACTTTGCATCCAGTTTCCAACATGGTGCTTTATATTTCGAGTAAAACCTGGCTTTCCACACCTCTCTCGCTGCTAGGATGCATGGCATTCTCTCGAAATTAATCTGATGTCGTCATCTGCTTGTCATAAGCAACCGCAAACAAATGTTTGTTACCACTGATGTCTCGTAGTGGAAAAGCGAAGATAAGATCAAAATGTGAATACTTAGTCGTAGCATTGACCTACGTATGGATCTTTAATTGGACATATCTAAGTTCGTTGTCCCAGTCCTTGGAATTCGTTGAAGTCCTCAGAAAAGTAAAATAGTTTGGTTCACCCGTTCGGCCAACCCATTCGCTCGGGGTGTCCGCACTCCAACCTTGATGTGTTAAATATCGTTCTCGATTATTGTAAATTCGGCAAACATCGACGATGTAAAATCTGTCAGCTGTTTAAGCGCGTCAGAGTTCTTGAATACTTACGACCTTATAACACTTAATATTGGTAACACCGCTACCTTTATTAATAGGATTAAGGAGGAGATATTAGTTGTGACGATATGTTCGAAAAATCTAATCGATGAGATTCAGAATTGGAGGGTCTCCATGTAACACTCTTTCTCGGACCATCGCTAAGTTGAAAAAAACTGGACAAAATTCGGTAGGCTACTCAGAAGAAGACTTGGGCAAGATAGTTTAGATTGTCCAAGCATAGAAGACATTGACGACAATGTCAACAGGATTACGACTGCACTTGTGCCGTCCTTCGAAGATAGTTGTCCTCTTCGAGAAAGGAAATCAACCCAAGATAAACCCTGGATGACCGGGGAGATTCGCAGTATTGGAAAAGAGATCCGCAGACCCTTTAACAGAGCACGTCGTAAAAAAGCGGTAGTTTATTGGGATGTGTATTACACACGGCTCAAAGAATACAACAAGATAACCAGAGCGGCAAACGTGCCTGCTAGAAGCTTTTCTGCGAACAGGTCAATAGCGTTAATGACGCCGCCAAGATAAAAAAGTTTCTCTCAAAACCCATGTCCAAACTGACTCTTTAGTAGATGACATGGGAGTGAGAGCAGAAACAACGCAGGACATGTTGAGGCTTTTGATGAAATCCCATTTTCCATAGGATACGACGGGACTTACGGAGACACCGGAATCTTGGAATACTGACGTTGATCGAAGGTTTATAATTACGGAATTTATGGTGAAGGCATAATTAGGGAATTTCAAACCATTTAGGTCACGCGAACCTAATGGAATATTTCCAGGGTTACTACAGAAAGAGGCAAACTATCTGGCGCCTCATCTAGCCAATATTTTCACAGCGTGCCTAGGACTTGCATATACTCCGAAAGCCTGGCAGAAGGCAAGGGTGGTGTTTTTACCCAAGCCCGGCAAGGCAAGTTTTGCGACACCAAACACCTATAGACCCATAAGTCTCACGTCCTTTCTACTCAAAACCATGGAACGTATTGTGGACACCATGATAAAGAGTAGTACATCCAACGAACTGCTCAAATACAAACAGCATGCCTATGTCAAGGAAAGGTCGGTGGAGACTGGCCTGCACGAGGTTGTGCATAAAATAAAAGAATCCTTCGATGCCAAAACGTACACCCTGGCTGTATGCATTGACAACGAGGGGGCTTTTAAGAATGTGCGGACAGACACACTGATCCAATCCTTAGACCAGTACCGGGTGCTAAGGAACAGGTGGATAAATTGTGTGTCTCATGGCATATATATAAGGGAGAAAGTGGCACAAGGCACGCCACATCATATTATCGCCACTCTTATGGGTGACCACCATAAATGACTATTACGGATGTTGACTGCGGAGGTATTTGAGCCGGTCTGCTACGTAGACGATGTTATAATACTTCTAAGTGGTAAGGATTCGAAGCAGCAATGCAGAAAGGCCGAAATGGTCTTGCATATGGCATATGGCTGGGCTAGACCCAGAGGTCTCAATGTTAACCCAGAGAAGACTGAAATCTGCCTGTTCACAAGGAAGACGAAAGTGGGCCAGTTCTACGCACCACGTTTCCTCAATAAGACGATTTCGATGTCTGACAAGGTCAAATACTTAAGTGTGATATTGGACAGGAAACTGAATTATAAGTGTCCCATTCAGGAGCGTACTGGGAAGGCTCACAGATATAGGGCACTATTTAGATGGGCCATAGTCTCAAAATGGGGCTTGAATCCAAGGGCCACTGGCTCTACAGCGGCGTGATTAGACCAATATTTACTTACGGTCCAGTAGTTTGGTGGACTGCTATGGAGGAAAAGTCCAACATAAGGACCATACAGTTTCAGAAAACTTGTTGTCTTATCATAGGCGGAGTGATGAGGATCAAGCCCACTAGGGCACTGGAGACTATTCTAGATATCCGACCCATTGACATACAGATTATGTGTAAGGCAGCCTCTGCGGCTATGAGAATTAAGGCGATGGGAGAAAAGATTGAGGATGGGAGCAGCTCATACCATCGCGGTATAATCGAGCCGACGACAGGAAACCTTGAAGGAAGGGAAGAGATTTTCGGTCGGATACCTGAGATGAACCTTGAAGTCTAGTGCGAGGCACTGCTGCCATTGGCGCCGTCTTGGATTGACGGAACTCTAGTATTGTCATCTGGAAGATCATGTTGCACGGATGGATCAAAGAAAGAGGACAGAGTTGGCCTGGGGGTTAACATTGAGAACCCCGGGACTGAGATCGGTTTTAGACTGCCTGACCACAATACGGTCCTGCAGGCGAAGATCCGGGCGATCACTGAATACGTGAAGTGGTGTGTTGCCAACGCGAGGACGTCGTGCGGGTCGACGCAGTCGGAGTAAAGGGAGTGGGCGAAGGATGCACATGCAACATTGTGGAACAGCGAAACGTTCGGTAGGATGGCGAAAATCCTATGCGGGATCCAGATCGTGAGAATATGAGGCTATTACTTACTGAAAGAATGTAAGAAGGATTTTCGAGGTCAGTACAGCTATTGGCATCATAACGGGACACATAGGACTACGAGCTCACTTAAGTAAATTCGATGCGGCAAGTGATAGCATGTGTAGGGAATGCGGTGAAGATGATGAGACGTTGGAGCATTTCCTTGGTCATTGCCTAGCACTTAGGTGCGGCACAGTACAAGACATAAACCAACTTAGGGGAGTGGTATTGAAAACTAAAAATTTTAAATTTTCTTTTAAAGGTTACTTTTGTAGTTTTTAGAACGCACAACAAGCCGATTGCTTGCTTAGGTGTATGTATTGGGTTGCCCATAAAGTAATTGGGGATTTTTTAAAAGAAAGTAAATGCAATTTTAAAAAAAAAGTTTGAATGAACTTTAATCAAATATACTTTTTTTACACTTTTTTTCTAAAGCAAGCTAAAAGTAACAGCTGATAACTGACAGAAGAAAGAATGCAATTACAGAGTCACAAGCTGTGAAAAAATTTGTCAACGCCGACTATATGAAAAATCCGCAATTACTTTTTGGACAACCCAATATATTATGGCATGGGGCGGATTAATATCTGTACCCTCTTTTCAACCTAACCTATGTGCGTCTAGCACTAACTTCGTCTTCGTTGAACGAACAGGAATAGTCGCTGAGTAGGCTGGATTAATGGTTTATTTGAATATTCAGGTTCAACGATTAATCGAGCAAATGCGAAAGGGGTTGTCGATTAATCGATTTATGGGTCTAATAAAATTAAACGGGATATTTTAATAAATTTTATTCCTTAAGTATTTCTCATATATGTATGTATGTCGATTTGATTTGTATAAAGGGCACATGGATCCGGTTTATTTGTTCTTCCTCTTTGAACTGAAGCAAAAATTTTTAAATAAAATCGAAGGACATTTTGACCAAATAGCGCCCAAATTATGGAAAATGCAGAATAATGACATTATTCATATGTTTTTAAGGGTTTTTTTTAACATAACAAGTAAAAAGACATTAAATTCGATCGGGACGAAAAATGCATAATTTATGCCCCCATAGCAGCTTTATCGAGATATGGTCCGATTTGGACCAATTTAAAAAGTACAAGGCACCGTTCAATTTTGTAGAACAAAATATTGGTCTTTTTGGTAGCCATATCCACATATAGACCGATCTGAACCATATACGACACGGATGTCGAAAAGCCTAACATAAGTCACTGTCCCAAATTGCGAAATCGTAAAATAAATGCGCCTTTTATTGACCCAAGACCTTAAATCGAGAGATCGGTCTATAAAGCGGCTATATCCAAATCTGGACCGATCTGAGCCAAATTGAAGAAGAATATCGAAGGGCCTAACACAACTTACTATCCCAAATTTTGGCAAAATCGGACAATAAATGCACCCTATATCGAGAGATCGGCCTATATAGTGCCTATATACAAATCTGGACCGATCTGAGCCAAATTGAAGAAGGATATTGAAGTGCCTAACACAACTCACTGTGTCAAATTTCAACAAAATCGGATAAAAATTTGGCTTTTATGGGCCTAAGACAGTAACTCGCCGATCGGTCTATATGGCAGCTATATCCAAATCTTGACCGATCTGGGCCAAATTACAGATGGATGTCGAAGGGCCCAACACAACTATCTGTCCCAAATTTTAGCAAAATCGGACAATAAATGCGCTTTTTATGAGCCCAAGGCCAACTTTATATCGGGAGATCGGTCTATGTGGCAGCTATATCCAAATCTTGACTGATCTGGGCCAAATTGAAGAAGGATGTTGACTGGCTTAACACAACTCACTGTCCCAAAATTTAGCAAAATCGGATAATAAGTGTGGCTTTCATAGGCCGAATACCCCAAAACGGCGGATCGGTCTATATGGGGGCTATATCGATATATAGTCCGATATAGCCCATCTTCGAACTTACCCTGCCTATGGACAAAAAGAGAATCTGTGCAAAGTTTCAGTTCAATATATGTTTTTAAAGACTGTAGCGTGATTTCAACAGAGAGGCGGACAGACGGATGGAAATAGCTAGACCGTCTTAGATTTTTAGGCTGATCAAGAATATAAATACTTTATAGGGTCGGAAATGGATATTTCGACGTGTTGCAAACGGAATCACAAAATGAATTCGATGGTGGGTATAAAAATAAAATACAAATGTAAATATGTTTCTCATTGGATATTTACCATCAACACTGAATGTATACTTTCATAATCTTTTTTTCTTTAAATTTAGAAACAAAAGGCCATGACTGCCATGGTAAACACATTAATAAAGCAATAACAAAATATGTAAGCGAGCTCAGTCCTATTTCGACATGTATACGAATGGATGGAACAGGTAGATTATTTACAGTAATATTCCACAAATTTAAATAATTTCTTCAACAAATTTTTAAAAAATTTCTAAAAAATGCCTAAAGTAATCATAACAAGTAACAGGCAACCATAAAAAGTAGCATGCCCAGCAGACTTGTGCATTCCAACAACAGATTTTGTTTGCTGATTTGTTTAATATAGCAGTCCTATGTTTGGTGAAACAGAATGTTATGTCTGCTTTCCCATTTTCGGCAAACAAAAACTGATGTTTTAGCAAACATTTTTGCTCTTTTGAATAATAAATTTGGCTGAGTGTACTCTCAGTGCTTTTAGAGAATTTCAAAGAAAGTCTTTTGTTTTGGTCCCACCACCTTGTCTCTGCGATATTTCTCAAAATCGGACGAACATGTACATGGGAGCTATATCTAAATCTAAACCGATTTCGTGCAAACTTCTTAGATATTGTGGGAATCGTCGAAGGCTTCGTAAAAAATGTTGGCAAGGTTGGACAATAAATGCGCTTGCAGTGGCACTTGAAGTGATAACCGAGTGATATATATATGAGGGCGATATCAATTGACGTAGCTAGGGTGGTATTGGGAGGTAATGTGGAATTTTTCTTTTTTTCAAAGAGGTGTCGCGTTGCGGCAGGCCTTTCAGACTCGGCTATAAAAAGGAGGTTATTATCATTGAGGTTAAACTTGAATCTCACCGTACTCGGGAAGTTTGCCCCTGATCTTGATGAAATAGTCATAGTCAAATTTGAATTTGCAAGTATTTACAAAGCCATGTGCAAAATTTCCGGGCCCTAGAAGGTCCGGGGGATTTTCATTTAATTTGTGTCTCGATTTTCATTTTTATGCATTCTTTGCAATGGTGTAAATTTTAGGGTGATCAGTTTGGTGTTTGAAAACCGAGTTTTGGGTTTTTTGAGCTCAATATCATTGAGCTCCCTCATCATTGAGGTTAAACTAGAATCTCACCGTACTCGGGAAGTTTGCCCCCGTTCTTTTATGGAACAGTTAAATTTGAATATGTAAATTCAGTGCCCTAGCAGGTCCGGCGATTTTAATTTAATTTGTGTCTCGATTTTCATTTTGATCCATTCTTTGCAATGGTATTCATTTTTAAGGTGATCAGTTTGGTGTTTGAAAAGCGGGATTTCGGTTTTTTGAGCTCAATATACTCTTAGGTTTCTAAACAAGTAAAGAGGCGCTAAGTTCGGCCGGGCCGAACTTTGGATACCCACGAGCTCGGGTATACAGGGTGGCTGATGAATATTGCTACAATGATGAATATTGCTACATTTTTTTTTCGGTGTATGGAATACATTTTTCTTTTATTCATGTTAAATTAAATTATTAAATTAATTATTAAATTATTATTAATTAAATTAATTAATTAATTAATTAAATTAATTATTAAATTATTATTATTAAATAGAAAAAAAGTTATTACATTTTTTTTTGGTAGCGGCTTTCATCAGCCACCCTGTATATGTAAACCACCTTTCGTTAAAAATGCATACCTTATGCCGATCTGAACCATATACGACATGGATTTCAAAAAAAAACTCAGAGTCCCAACTATTGGCGACATCGGCCCAAAACCTTAAATCGAGAGATCGGTCTATATGGCAGCTATATCCAAATCTGGACCGATCTGTGCCATATTGCAGAAGTATATCCAGTGGCTTTACTTAACTCACCGTCCCAAGTTTTGGCGACATCGGACAATAAATGCGCCTTTTATGGGTCCAACACCTTCAATCGAGAGATCGGTCTATATGGCAGCTATATCCAAATCTCGACCGATCTAAGCCAAATTAAAGAGGTATGTCGAAGGGTCTAACACAACTCACTGTCCCAAATATTGCAAAAATCCGACAATAAATGCGCCTTTTATGAGTCCAAGACCTCACATCGTGAGATCGGTCTATATGGCATCTATATCCTAATCTGAACCGATCTGAAAGGATAATAAATGTGGGTTTTATGGGCCTAAGACCCTAAATTGGCCCGATCTGGGCCAAATGGTGTCGAAGGGCCTAACACAACTCACTGTTCCAAATTTCAGCAAAATCGGATAATAAATGTGGCTTTTATGTGATTAAGACCCTAAATCGGCGGATCGGTCTATATGGGGGCTATATCAAGGTATAGTCCAATATAGCTCATCTTCGAACTTAACCTGCTTATGGACAAAAAAAAATCTGTGCAAAGTTTCAGCACAATATCTCTATTTTTTATTTGAAAATATCTCATTTTTAATTGTTCGATTATTGGAAAGGTAACGAATAATCGAATAACGATTTATTTAGTATAGACCCTATCGCTGAGTAACAAGTCATAGCATCAAGAACCACCATTATATGCTAATTTCCACGGCGACTTTTGATGAAAGGACCCAAGTGATCCACATGAGTTGCTTCAAATGGCAGTCTTGGGATACCCATCCCATTAAGCTGGCATTTCTTCTTCCTCGATTCTTGGCTAAAACAGCATTCGACATACGATTTTACGTAGTTCCTTATTAGTCTGGACCAGAAATTTTTCCCTATATTAGTAATGGTACCATCCACTCCTGGATGTCCAACTTTATCTTGACATTGTCGAACAATTCTCCGTCGCAAACCATTTGGAATGACCAACAGGTTATTCTCCTCGCTGGTTCACCTTCCTTTGTACAGTATGTGTGGTCAGAAACTCCTTACAGTAATGGGTCCACTGAGATAAGTCAACTTTACCTCACATTATGACCATTATCTGCATAAGCTTAGGATCATATTTCTACATCGTGTAAATCCAGTCATCTGTTTTGATATATATATGCATCAGCTTCGCTGCTTCTTCCTTCATCGCGTCGACATGGGCCATGAGCTTTTTCGGACGATGACAGCTTTAACAACCAATACGACACACGTGGAACCATCGGTATCATGGTTTCGTATTCGAAATAGCAGAGTAACCAGTGTAAACAGTAAAATGTTTTCCAAGTAGATACAATCTGAATCGACTACAAGCTTCCACTAGCGCGATAACCTCTAATTCATATTTTGGTATGTCCTCTCGGAGTCGCTGCACAGTCGACTAAAATATACAATTGGTCTTCTCGATACGTCATCTTCAACCTGGATGAAAATTGAGGCAAGTCCTATGATACTCGCATCTTTGTGCAGTTCTTAGCCTTTGTTGACATCGTAAATACCTAGAACTGGTTCACATTGGTCTGACCAATCGAATGAAACATCCTTTTAATCAATCTGGTCAGTGGGGCAGCAATCTGGGCATAATTCTCGACCAACTTACGAAAATACCAAGTTAAGCCAAAAAATCTTCTAAGCACGGTCACATTTATCGGTTGTGGAAAATCAGCAATCGTAATAGTTTCAATCGGCCTGGTCGTAAACCATATTAGTCCACTTCATGTCCTAAGAACGTTACGATGTCCTTCATGAAGAAACATTTCGATATCCGAAGAGTTAACTCCTCTCGTCGACTTAGCTAACAACGTTACCCCTCATCGGTTCGATTAGCTTCATCATCATCTTCTGGAACGTACACTGCGCATTCTTAAGCCGAAAGTATTTTTATTAAATTCAAAATTACCACCGTGCGTGATGAACTCAGTGTACCCCTTCCACCGTTCATTTTCTTCTTTCTTTTTATTGTTTTTCAAATGTTCACCACGCCGAATATTATTGTCCTCTACAGAATACACCTGGCCATTCACCGTAATGTCCAATCGAATTAGAACTTTATCGGTTATTTCTTTATCATCGACAACAAAAAGTTCTAAACCATAGCAATATTCGTCAATTATTAATTTAATACTTGCTGCCTTACGCGCACAACGAAATTCGCCTCCCGCGAAACCTTAGAGTGATTTACAACACGGCACAAATTCACAATTCAGGTTCTTGGCTACGGATTGCTTTACCAGGGAAACCGCACTTCCCGAATCGATCATTGCAATGAAATTCAAATACATAATTTAATATCACGTCCTTGGTTATTATTTTCGTGTTAACTATCGCATTCACAGATTCTTTTGCCCTCTTTGGTGGTTTAGGACAATTTCGCGATAAGTGTCCTTTCTCGCTGCAATTATTACACATCGGACAACTGCGGTAATTTTTTCAATCTAATGCCACTTGCGTCCCCTTTGGCTTACGTTTAAAGTCTTTCTTTTCATCTCGACACGGACATTATCTCCTGTAGTGATTTCTATTAATCCGAACACTTAACGACTGACATTGCTGATAGGGTTCACCGTGAAACATCATCATGTAACCCGCTAATTATATATCTTATTATCGCTTTATCGTCTAGAGTACCACGACGACCGATAGCCGACACGCTATAGTAGCACTCAACCATTGTTTCACCTTTCACAAATACTTCTTATTAGTGTAGGTCGGTTGGTATTGTAAAAGGTCCATATCGGTCCATGTTTTGATAAAGCTGCCATATAAACCGATCTTGGGTCTTGACTTCTTGAGCCTCTAGAGTGCGCAATTCTCATCCGATTTGAATGAATTTTTGCACGACGTGTTTTGTTATGATATCCTGTGCCAAGTATAGTTCAAATCGATTCATAACCTGATATAGCTGTCATATAAACAGACCTGGGGACTTGACTTCTTGAGCTTCTAGAGGGCGCAATTCCTATCCGGTTTGGCTGAAATTTTGCATGACGTATTTTTTCTTACTTTCAACAACTATGTCAAATCGGTCCATAACCTGATATAGCTGCCATATAAACCGATCAGGGAAATTTTGTACGACGGATCCTCTCATGACCATCAGCATACGTGTTCATTATGGTCTGAATCGGTCTATTGCCCGATACAGCTCCCATATAAATCGATCTCTCTATTTTACTTATTGAGGCCCCAAAGGGCGCAATTCTTATTCGAATTGGCTGACATTTTTTACAGGTCTCCAACATATAATATAGTTGTGGTCCTAACCGGACTATATCTTGATATCGCTCTAATAGCTCTTATATCCTTTTTTGCCTAAGAAGAGATGCCGGGTAAAGAACTCGACAAATGCGATCCATGGGAGGGTATACAAGATTCGGCCCGGCGAACTTAGCACGCTTTTACTTGTTAAATATTGGTTGACCATTTATCCAACATTCCGCACCACCTAACAATTTACTTCAAATCGCGAAGAACACAATTCAGTCATGGCACAGGTACGCGTCTATCAATTCTCCAACCCTTCCAACAAATTGAACCGTTGTAACCGTATCACTGTTTGGGATTAACGATGGCAAAACATCAATTATCTCATGAGCAATAACATGATTATTTAAAGCAAAGTCAGTTGGTTATGATTATTATCCTTCTTTGCTGTACCGTGATTAGCAAAATAATTGTGTCCAAATAATTCTAGTTGAATGAAAACTTTCACATTCCAAATCGGGAAGTCGGTTTTGATGGGAGCTATATCAGGTTTAAGACTGATTCGCACCATACTCGGTACATCCATTAGATGTCATAGAAGACGCCATATTACAAAATTTCAGCCAGTAGTAGCTTAGAATCCAGGAACGGGCTCATCGGCGCACATTTGGGCAATGAAATAAACTACAAATAAAATCACGATTGGTAGTGAAGCCTCCAAACAGAATTGCAAAATTTGTTGAAATGTTTTTTAATATAATGGAAAAATTACAAAAATAGGATATTCCATGTTTATAAGCGGATGCGGGCTTAAATATTGGTTGGGCTAAAATTTGTACAGTAATTTCTCTCATGACTTCCAACTGACTTAATTAAATTTGGTTTTATTCGGTCTGTGCATCGAATTGCTTCTATACAAATCGACCTGCTGCTTTCTGCTTATCATTTTTGTTTGATATCGGTGATGGGAAATTAACGATAGTATCGATATTTATTTTTAAAAATGTCGAATGTTGCGATTATTGAGCAGCTCTAACGGACGGCCGACGACGAGACAATCACCGACTATCTCAATATTGGGAAGACTAAGATAAGCAAAGATCCTAGAACTAAAACATCAGGCAGTGCAGTGACAGAGAACTCAACGCCGCCTAACGCACAGGGAGCCGACGATTAGACCATAGCCTACTCCCAAGAAACCCATTTACTCAAGATTTGGAAGACTAGTATAGACAAAGGAACAACAGGCAGGGAAGGGACGGTTAACTCAACACAACCTAACGAAAAGGGACCCGATGATGGAGCCAATAACGACTTTCTTAAGACTCGGAATACTATTGTAGGATGGGCAAATATCCTAACATCAAAACATCAGGCAGTGCAGTGACGGGGAACTCAATGTAGCCTAAAGAACAGGCAGCGGCGATGAGACCATTACCCACTCCCAAGAAGCCCGTCTACACAGAAAAATAGGCCTATATTTGATCGGTTAAATATGGTATTGACTTAATATTCAAACGAGATGTTAATTGCTTTAATATTTTTTTTTTGGCATAGAAATTCGATGTTTTTTGTACCACGGCAAGTGATTTGTAAACAAGGCATACGTTGAACATATTTTCAATTGTACGAATTAAATTATTATTTAACAGTATAACCAAATTTTGCATTGATATCAATATGATCAAGATAATACTGTGTTCCCTTTCAAACATATCCATTGCGAAAAGAAGTGGAATGAGTCAAATGTATGCCTCGTTTCTATCATATACAGCGGTCAAAAAAAGTATTCATCATTAGCAAAATTGATAATAAATTCACTTATTTTGGGTAATTCAAGAAAATTTAAAGTAAACAAATAATGCAGTTTTATGCAATAGTTTATTTTTCGTAATATGTTTTAAAATAAATTCAAAAAATAAATTTAATTAGCGCAAAAAATGCAATTTTATATAATAACACCAAAAACAGAACAAAAAAAGTATTCATCATTGATGTGCTATCATCAAAGTCAAATTCAAATATTATTTGGGAATCCCCCTTTTCTGTTTTATTTAGTAAAGGAGGCTTTGCCCTTGACAGCAAATATTTAATTTCATTGAAAATATAGTTTTTGTCAAAATGGGTCGTAAGCAAAACGAGGTTTCGGATGAGGTAAAAGTTTTGATAATAAAACACCACAGGAATGGTTTAACTCAAAAAACTATCAGTGAAATATTAAATAGACCACGATCTACTATACAATCCATCATCAGAAAGTGGACAGAAACGAAAACTGTTGACAATAAACCAAGATCTGGTCGACCAAAAGCACTTTCAGTTGGAGATGTGCGTTGGCTAGTGCGGCAAGTTCAGAAAACTCCGAAGACAAATGCGACCATTCTTCGTAAAAACACTATGGAATATTTAGGGAAGGAAGTTACTACACAAACAATTCGAAATACACTCAAAAGGCATAGTTACAGAGGAAGAACTGCACGTAAGAAGCCCTTTAAAAATAAAATAAACCGAGTGAAAAGGCTAAACTTCGCAAAAATGTATGTAAAACAGCCCGAATCATTTTGGAAAACAGTCATTTTTGCAGACGAGAGCAAGTTTAATCTTTTTGGGTGCGATGGAAAGGTCATAGTGTACAGAAAACCAAATACAGAGCTTGAAGAACGAAACACAGTTGCTACTGTAAAACATGGTGGAGGTGGTTTAATGGTTTGGGGGTGTATGGCGGCTTCAGGAGCGGGAAATCTTGAAATTATTAATGGAGTAATGGATCATAAGTATTACATTGACATTTTAAAGAGGAATTTAAAAGATAGTGCCAAGATGTGGATGCTGTATAACTGCCCCAAAGTCATTAAAACTCCTCCTCAAAGTCCCGACTTGAACCCAATTGAACATCTTTGGGAACATCTCGAACGCAAATTGAGAACGCGCAATTTTTCGAGCAAGAGTCAAATGCAACAGGTGATAATGGAGGAATGGACTAATACAGACCAAAATATAACCGCTAAATTAGTCCAATCGATGTCAAACCGTTTAAAAGAAGTTATAAGACGCGGTGGTCGAATAACAAAGTATTAATTTTTTTAAATTATGTTATTTATTTTTTTGTTTTTTTGCAATGATGAATACTTTTTTTTGTTTAATTTTTTGTGTTCAGCTGTAAAATGGCCCTTTTTGTTCCAATAAATACTATTTTTTTCTTTAAAAACAATGAAATTGTGTACATATATATCACACAAGCACTACTGCATCATTAGTTTAATATGTTTTTATTCCAATTGTCTTTTGTAGACTTATTAAAAAAAAAAACATTGAATGATGAATACTTTTTTTGACCGCTGTACATACATCGCATTTGTCGAGTTCTTTTCCCGGCACCTCTTCTTAGGCAAAAAAGGATATAAGAAAAGATGTTCTCTGCTATTAGAGCGATATCAAGCTATGGTCCGGTTAGGAACACAATTAAATTATATGTTGGAGACCTGTGTAAAATGGGGTCTCAAGAAGAAAAATAGAGAGATCGATTTATATGGGAGCTGTATCAGGCAATAGACCGATTCAGACCATAATAAATCCGTATGTTGATGGTCATGAGAGGATCCGTGGAACTGGTAAATCGGATAATAATTGCGACCTCTAGAGGCTCAAGAAATCAAGATCCCAGATCGGTTTAAATGGCAGCTCTATCAGGTTATGAACCGATTTGAATTTGAAGTCAAGCAAAATTTCAGGCAAATCGGATAATAATTGCGCCTTCTAGAGGCTCAAGATGTCAAGTCCCCAGATCGGTTTACATGGCAGCTATATCAAAACATGGACCGATGTGGCCCATTTACAATCCCATCCGACCTACACTAATAAGAAGTATTTGTGCAAAATTTTAAGCAGCTAGCTTTACTCCTTCGAAAGTAAGGGTGCTTTCGACAGACAGACGGACGGACGGACATCGCTAGATCGACATAAAATGTCACGGCGATCAAGATATATATATACTTTATGGGGTCTCAGACGAATATTTCGGGTAGTTACAAACAGAATGACGAAATTAGTATTCCCCCATCCTATCGTGGAGAGTATAAAAATATAAAGAAAATAGAAAGTGAAGCTTTATCATCCCTCCATAAAATATAATTTATTTAATTATGGTTGCAAAGAAAAAATTGTGAAAAACGTTACGCTGAAATAGTGAAAAGCGGAAAAAAATACGATGTGAACAAATAGAATGAATAAATTGCAAACGCAACCAATTGGAGAAAATTGTAGAATTCAAACGTGGTACATATCTTATATATAAAAATCAATTTGTGTTTGTTTGTAGGTTTGTTTGTTTGTGTGTTCCTTATAGACTTAGAAACGGCTGATCCGATTTTCTTAAAATTTTCACAGATATTGCATAATGATCCCGTGGTGAAAATAGGGTATTAAATTTTTTGATATCTGAAGGGGGGCGGACCCTCCCCTTACCCTAATTTTCAGAAACGCCAGATCTCGGAGATGGGTGGTGCGATTTAAGTGAAATTTTGTGTGCTTTATATAGTACACTAAAAATAAAAATTTGGGATCCAAATTTCGGATAGGGTACCTAGGGGGGCCGCCCCACCCTAAAACCTACCAAACATATATGTACACCAATCACGACAATATGAGACTCAAATGAAAGGTATTTAGGATAAGAAAACGTATCTGATATCCATTCGTCGAACCAAGTGCTAGGGGGACCACCCCAAGCCCCAAAACACCCTTAAATCGAATATATTTACCGACCATGGCAATATGGGACTCAAATGAAAGGTATTTGCGAGTAGAATACGAATCTGATATCCAAATGTGGAACCACGTTTCTGGGGGTCCACCCCTTCCCCAAAATACCCCCCAAACAGCACTTATTTACTTACAATGGGAATATGGGGCTTAAATAAAAGGTATTTGAGTGCAGAATTAGAATCTGATATCCAAATATGTTTGGATATATGTTTGTTTGGGAAGCAGCCTCTCCCCAAAAACCTCCCCCAAAGAGAACAAATTTACGACCATATAGGGCCATATAGGGCTCAAATAAAAGGTCTTTGGGAGTAAAGCACGAATCTGGTATCAATATTTTGGAAAAGTATTTGCTGACTTTTGCAATATGAGGCTCAAATAAGAGGGTTTTTAAAGTGGAACACGAGTCCGATATATATTTTCAAGGCCGCCCATATTCATATATATATTCACTGAGGGGCCGCCCATCCACCAAAACACCCACTAAGCCGGTCATGTTTGCCGACTATGGAAATATGGGGCTCAAATTAAATGTATTCGGGAATAGATCACGTATCTGATATCAACATTGGGGACCAACTGTCTAGGGGACGTCCCACCACCATAACAACCCCTTTATTGACGAGGACATGATCTCTAAAAAGTACTTTAAACAAATTAATTGACTAACATATTTAAAATTAATCGCAATAAATATCAATCTTAGCATTTTGCGTACAGTACGGTATAACGAAATTTGGATTCACATATGTTATCTTCCGTCCTCAGCGCCATTTTCCGGGTCAATATATCTCTCGATGGATTATAAACTATTAAAATAAGATAATATTAATAATGTATTTGTATATGTCACTAGCTGACCCGGGCCCGCTCCGCTGCGCCTTCTGTTACTTTATATGTAACAAAGGTTTCCTTGGAATATTTATTTTCGACAATTAAAGATTTTTTAGTGAAATACCATGCTACGAAAATAGTGTATCGCTTGACTAACAGTTTAACAATATAAGTGCTTTTATCTGAATACCATATGATCTTTATTGGTCTACGAATTTAAGTTTGGATGTAAGGTGTACTCCCAGATACTTGGCCCTGAAAAATATCAGCATCGTGCTCTTTTCTCAAATACCACTTATTTAAACCCCATATTGCCATTGGCTTAGGAGGAGTTTATAGGATGAGGCGTCCCCCAAACACATGGCCACAAAATAGGTTATCAAATTCGTTTTCTAATCTCAAATACGTTTCATTTGAGCCACATATTGGCATGGCCGAAACATTTTTTCCCTTTGGGGGTGTTTTGAGAAAGGGGTGATGCCCTAAATACATGGTCCTACATTTGGATATCAAATTCGTATTCTACTCGGTAAATATGCCCGATTTAGGGGTGTTTTGGGGATTGGGGTGGTCGCCCAAATACTAAACACCGAAAATTTATCAGCAACGTGCTCTATTCTCATATATCTACAATATATATCATTTATTTGAACCCCATATTGCCATTGGCCTCAAAATTGGATATCAAATTCGTTTTCAAATCTCATTTAAACTCTTTATTGCAAAAGTCAGCAAATATGTCCGGTTTGGGGTATAGGCCCTAAAAACTATAAATATTTAGTTCCACTCTCTTTACGACCCAAATTGTCTTGGTGAGCAAATACGTCCAAACCCTCTGCCCCGAAAGTGGATATCAGATTCATACTATAGTCGGTATATATGTATGGTTTAGGGTAGTTTATGAGTCAATAGCCTGATACAGCTCCCATATAAACCGAACTTCCACTTTGAGTACCTGAGCCCTTACAAGCCACAATTTTCGTCAAATTTAGCTGAACATAGGATTCTTTAATAACTTCCAGTAACTGTGCCAAGTACGGTTCAAATCGGTCTCTAACCTGATATAGCTACCATATAAACCGACGTTGCTATTATCTTTGTTTGGTTTCTAGAAGCTTTATTTTTGCTGGTTTAACAGAAGTATGGTATGTAGAATAAAAGTAAATTTAGTTTGTAAAATTTTTTAGCAGAATCCAGGGTTCCCAAGATTCGGCCCGGCCGAACTTTGCACGCTTTTACTTGCTAATGATCCGCAGGTCCACCTGTGTCTATCTCAACTTTAGGGTAAAATGTGTACTCTACTACCAAAGACTTTTTATTTCTGTCCTATTCTATCCTGATCAGCCTTCATATATTATTTTTATACCCACCACCGAAGGATCCAAAAATCCATTTCCTACCATATCTTATATATAAAAATCGATTTGTGTTTGTTTGTTTGTTTGTTTGTATGTTTGTGTGTACCTTATAGACTCAGAAACGGCTGAACCGATTTTCTTGAAATTTTCACAGATTGTGCATAATGATCCCGTGTTGAAAATAGGGTACTACATTTTTTTATATCTGAAGGGGGGGCGGACCCTCCCCTTACCCTAATTTTCAGAAACGCCAGATCTCGGAGATGGGTGGTGCGATTTAAATGAAACTTTGTATGCTTTCATATAGTATGCTAAAAATAAAAATTTGGAATCCAAATTTCGGATGGGGTACCTAGGGGGTTGCAATAAAATCTACCAAACATATATTTAGACCAATCACGACAATATGGGACTCAAAAGAAAGGTATTTGGGATAAGAAAACGTATCTGATATCCAATTGTCGGACCAAGTGCTAGGGGACTACCCCAACCCCCGAAAGCACCCCTAAATCGGACATTTTTACCGACCATGGCAATATGGGACTCAAATGAAAAGTATTTGCGAGTAGAATACGAATCTGATATCCAAACGTGGGACCACGTGTCTGGGGGTCCACCCCTTTCCCAAAACACCTCCCAAACAGGACTTATTTATTGACCATGGGAATATGGGGCTTAACTAAAAGGTATTTGAATGCAGAATACGAATGTGATATCCAAATATGGGGGGCTCTCGAGAAAAACATCCCCCAAAAGGGACAAATTTACGACCATAGGAATATGGGACTCAAATGAAAGGTCTTTGGGAGTAATGCACGCATTTGATATCAATATTCGGGGCCACCCCACCCCCACAACTTACTTTACTTTAATTGGCTATGACAGAATATTTCTTCCACTAGCCGAACGTAGAATAGCGTTCCAAGCGCCTCGATCTTCTGCGCTCATTCTAAAATCTCTGACAGCAAGTTTCGAGGTGTCTCACGCAACTTGATCTTTCCATCGGGCTTTTGGTCTTCCCGGTTTGCGTGTACCACCGTGTTTGCCTTCAAAAGACTTCTTTGCTGGAGCTTCTTCATCCATTGTGACAACATGACCTAGCCAACGCAGCCGTTGTATTTTGATGCGGGTAACTATGCTATCGTCGCCATACAGCTCGCGGTTCATACGTCGCCTATATTCTCCGTTAACGCAAACTGGTCCATATATTTTACGAAGAATCTTTCTCTCAAATACTCCAAGCACTGCCTCATCTGCTTTCACAATTACCCATGCTTCAGAACCATATAACAGCACGGGTAGTATCAGTGTCTTGTAAAGTGTAGTCTTCGTCTGTCGAGAGGTGGCCTTGTTTCTAAACTGCTTACTTAGTCCAAAGTAGCATCTGTTTGCCAGTATTATTCTTCGCTTAATCTCAAAACTGGTGTCATTCGTTTCGGTTACGGCGGTGCCGAGGTAGATAAAGTTACTGACTAGATAAAGTAATCTTCTCCAGCAGGATATTAAAGAGATCACACGAGAGGCTGTCTCCTTGTCTGAAACCTCGTTTGGTATTAAATGGTTTGGAGAGATTCTTTCCTATTCTTACTGAGGAACGCGTATCAGCAAGTGTCATCCTGCAGGGTTTTATTAATTTTGCAGGAATACCAAACTCAGATATGGCTTGAAATACCTTTGAAAGTAAAGGAGTATCGAAGGCGGCTTTGTAGTCAACAAAGAGGTGGTAGGTGTTGATTTGTCCTTCTCGGGTCTATTCCAGGATTTGGCGCAGTGTGAATATCTGGTCTAGGGTGGTTTTACCAGGTCTAAAGCCGCATTGATAGGGCCCAATTATCTCATTGACTTTAGGTTTTAATCTTTCACACCCCCACAACACCACCAAAATAGTATCTATTTTCTGACTATTGCAATATGAGGCTCAATTTGGGTCTTAAAGAGAGTGGAACTAAGTATTCATAGTTTTTCGGGCCAATGCCCCAAACTGGACATATTTGCTGACTGTTGTAATAAGGAGTTTAAATGAGATTAGAAATGGTATTTGAGAGAAGAGCACGATGCTGACATTTTTTCAGGGCCAAGTATCTGCGAGACCACCTCACCCCCAAAAACATACCTAAATCAGACATCATGAGAATATTGGGCTGAAATAAAATATGTTAAGAATGGAGTACACCTTACATCCAAACTTAAATTCGTAGACCAATAAAGATCATATGGGATTCAGATAAAGGCACTTTTATTGTTGAACTGTCAGTTAAGCGATATACTATTTTCTTATCATGGTATTTCACTAAAAGATCTTTAATTGTCGAAAATAAATATTTCAAGGAATCTTTTGTCCCACATAAGGTAAAAGAAGGCGCAGCAGAGCGGGCTCGGGTCAGCTAGTAAAGAATATATTGATCAGCGCAAAAATCTAAGACGATCTAGACATGTCCGTCTATCTATCGAAACCACGCTACAGTCTTTAAAAATAGAGATATTGAGCTGAAACTTTGCAGAGATTCTGTTTCTGTCCATAAGCAGGTTCAGTTCAAAGATGAGCTATATCGACTATATCTTGATATAGCCCCCATATAGATCGATCCGCCGATTTAGAGTCTTAGGCCAATAAAAGCCACGTTTATTATCCGATTTTGCTGAAATTTGGGACAGTGAGTTATGTTAGGCCCTTCGACACCCTTCATGAATTTGGCCCAGATCGCTACAGATTTTGATATAGCTGCCATATAGACCAATCCTCCGATTTAGGGTCTTAGGTCCATAAAAGCTACATTTATTTTCCGATTTTGCTTAAATTTGGGACAGTGAGTTGTGTTAGGCCCTTCGACATCCTTCGTAAATTTGGCCCAGATCAGTGCAGATTTTAATTAAGCTGCCATATAGACCGATCTCTCGGTTTAAGGTTTTGGGGTCATAAAAAGCGCATTTATTGTTAGGCCCTTCGACATCCTTCTTTAATTTCACTCAGATCGGTCGAGATTTGGATAAAGCTGCCATATAGGGCGATCCTCCGGTTTAGGGTCTTAGGCCCATAAAAGCCACATTTGTTATCCGATTTTGCCGAAATTTGGGACAGAGAGTTAAGCTAAGCCCACATGTTTCTGCAATTTGGTCTAGATCGATCAAGATTTGCATATAGCTGCCATATAGACCGATATCTCGATTTAAAGTCTTGGCCCCAAAAAAAGGCGCATTTATAATTCGTTACATCTGAAATTTGATACAGTGACTTATGACAGGCTTTCCGACATCCATGTTGTATATGGTTCAGATCGGTTTATTTTTAGATATAGCTACTAAAAAGACCAATAGTTTGGTTTATACAATTGAACAATATCGAGTAGTATTTGGTCCAAATCGAAACATATTTCGATATAACTGCTATGGGACATAAGGTATGCAATTTTCACCGGATTTTGATGAAAGGTGGTTTACATATATACCCGAGGTGGTGGGTATCTAAAGTTCGGCTCGGCCGAACTTAACGCCTTTTTACTTGTTAATTCCTTATTTTGTACCTTTCATTTGAGTATAATATATTCTCGGTCGTCCTTTATGACAGATTGGGAAGAGAAGGTTTTTATTGGGAAGAGAAGGTCGCTCCCCCCGACACTAAAACCCATAAGACAAATGACTTGAGTCCTTTTAGTGTCTTGATATACATGTCCTGCTGAACGACAGGACTTGACCAAGATTCGCGAATCTTTATATCAAATTTGGATTCGAACTTTACGGACCTTTCTTTTAATTCACATATTATCCTGCTCGAACTACATGTCTTATTCAAAGGTATTTAGGGTGGGTGTTGTATACTAGAATTGTAGTCAACTCCTAAAGACCTTTCATTTGATACCCATTTTGTGACGTTGAACATTCATGTTCGTTTAAGGGGTTTTGGGGTTGGGGAGTCCCCGTAGACACCTAGGACCAAATTTTTATAACTGATGTGTACTCGTCTTCTAAACACCTTTCATTTAATATCCATATTGTCCTAATTGGTAAGTAAGCCCTGCTGGGGGTGGGAGGCGCCTCAGACACCAAGGAATGCATTTTTATGTCAGACTAGCTGACCCGGGCCCGCTCCGCTGCGCCTTCTTTTACTTTATATGGAACAAAAGTTTCCTTGGAATATTTATTTTCGACAATTAAAGAGCTTTTAGTGAAATACCATGCTACGAAAATAGTATATCGCTGGACTAACAATTTAACAATATAAGTGCCTTTGTCCGAATCCCATATGATCTTTATTGGTCTACGAATTTAAGTTTGGATGTAAGGCGTACTCCATTCTTAAAATACTTTACTTCAGCCCGATACTCTCATGATATCTAATTTTGGGTGTTTTCGGGGGAGAGGTGGTCCCCCAGGCACTTGGCAGTGAAAAAATATCAGCATCGTGCTCTTCTTTCAAAAACCATTTATTTAAACCCCATATTGCCATTGGTTTAGGGGAGCTTACACTGGGAAGGGGTGACACCCTTAATACATGGTCCTAAATTTGGATATTAAATTCGTATTCTACTCCCAAATTCCTTTATTTGAGCCCCATTTTGCGATGGTCGCTAAAAAATTGCTGCTTGTAGGGTATTTTGGGAAAGGGGTTGACCCCCAGAAAATTGGTCCCGAAAGTGGGTATCAATTCTTGCTCTACCCCCAATACCTTTCATTTAAGCTCCATATTGACATGGTCGGTATATATGGCCGATTTAGGGGTGTTTTGGGGATTAGGGTGGTCGTCCAAATACTAAGCACCGAAAATTTATCAGCAACGTGCTCTATTCTCATATATCTACAATATATATCATTTATTTGAACCCCATATTGCCATTGGCCTCAAAATTGGATATCAAATTCGTTTTCAAATCTCATTTAAACTCCTTATTGCAAAAGTCAGCAAATATGTCCGGTTTGGGGTATTGGCCCTAAAAACTCTAAATATTCAGTTCCACTCTCTTTAATACCCAAGTTGTCTTGGTGAGCAAATACGTCTTATTTGGGGGTTGTTATGGTAGTGCGACGTCCCTTGGACAGTTGGTTCCTAATGTTGATATCAGATACGTGGTCTACTCCCAAATACCTTTAATTTGAGCCCCATATTTCCATAGTCGGCAAACGTGACCGGCTTGGGGGGTATTTTTTTGGGATGGGCGGCCACTCAATGAGTTGGCCTTGAAAATATATATCGGATTCGTGTTCCCCTTTAAAACCCCTCTTATTTGAGCCTCATATTGTAAAAGTCAGCAAATACTTACTATTTGGGTGGTGTTGTGGGGGTGGTGTGGCCCCATAGACACTTTTCCCAAAAATTGATACCAGATTCGTTCTTTACTCCCAAAGACCTTTCATTTGAGCCCCATATCGCTATGGTCGTAAATTTGTACCCTTTGGGGGATGTTTTTGGGGAGAGACGGCCCCCAAACACTTGGTCCCACATTTGGATATCAGATTCGTATTCTACTCGCAAATACCTTTCATTTGAGTCCCATATTGCCATGGTCGGTAAATATGTTCGATTTAGGGGTGTTTTGGGGGGTGGGGTTGTTCCCCCTAGCAGTTGGTTCGACAAATAGATATCAGATACGTTTTCTTATCCTAAATACCTTTCATTTGAGTCCCATATTGTCGTGATTGGTCTAACTATATGTTTGGTAGGTTTTAGGGTGGGGCGGTCCCCCTAGGTACCCCATCCGAAATTTGGATACCAAATTTTTATTTTTAGGGTAATATATGAGAGCACACTAAATTTCGCTTAAATCGCACCACCCATCTCCGAGTTCTGGCGTTTCTGAAAATTAGGGTAAGGGGGAGGGTCCGCCCTCCCTCCAGATATCAAAAAATGTAGTACCCTATTTTCACCACGGGATCATTATGCACCATCTGTGAAAATTTCAAGAAAATCGATTCTGCCGTTTCTGAGTCTATAAGGAACACACAAACAAACAAACATACAAACAAACAGAAATTGATTTGTATATATAAGATATTTTCCATTTCCCGGCCTGAAAGCAGTGCTTTTGCATAATGATGGGTCGCTTCCATCGGTACCATTGCTACAAGCATCAAAGAATCATATGACAGTATGTTTCTAATACTAAATGGTATAGGATACACTACACGTAAGAGGCTAATTGTGGCTGATTTTAAAGTACTAACAATTTTTAAGTTACTCTCGAAAACCCATGTCCAAGCTGAAACTTAAGTAGACGATCTGGGAGTGAGAGCAGAGATAACGCAGGACATGTTGAGACTTTTGAATCTTGGAATAATGATGTTGATCGAAGGTTTCTAATTACGGAACTTATGGTGAAAGAATCCTTGAGGAGCTTCAAACCATTTAAGTCACCCGGACCTGATGGAATATTTCCGGCGTTACAACAGTGTGCCTAGGACTTTTACTCCGAAAGCCTGGCAGGAGGCAAGGGTGGTACCTATACTCAAGCCCAGCAAGGCATGTTATGCGACACCAAAGGCCTACAGAACTAAAAGCCTTATGTCCTTTCTATTCAAAACCATGGAACCTATTGTAGACACCATGATAAAGAGTAGGACATCCAGCGAACGACTCAAATATAAACACCATGCCTATATCAAGGAAGGTCAGTGGAGACGGCCCTGCACGAGGCTGTGCATAAATTAGAAGAATCCTTCGATTCCAAAACGTACACCTTGGCGGTATGCATTGACATCGAGAGGGCTTTTAACAATGTACAGACCGACACGCTGATCTAATCCTTAGACCAGTACCGGGTGGACCCGGTCCTTAGAGACTGGATATATCATATGCTAAGGAACGGTTGGATAAATTGTGTGTCCCATGGCATAAATATAAGGGAGAAAGTGGCTCAAGGCACACCACAGGGGGGCATTTTATCGCCACTCGTATGGGTGACCACCACAAATGACCTTTTACGGATGTTGACTGAGGAGGTATTTGAACCCGTCTGATACGCAGACGATGTTATAATACTTCTAAAGGGTAAGGATCCGAACGAGCTATGCACAAGGGCCGAAAGGGTCTTGCATATGGCATATGACTGGTCTAGACCCAGAGATCCTAATGTTAACCAAGAGAAGACTGAAGTATGCCTGTTCACAAGGAAGATGAAAGTGGGCTAATTTAACGCACCACCTTTCCTCAATAATATGTTTTTGATATCTGACAAGGTCAAATACTTAAGTGTGATCTTGGACAGAAAACTTAATTGGAAGTGTCACATTCAGGAGCGTACTAAGAAGGCTCACAGATGTTGAGCAACATAAGGACCATACAACAGGTTCAGAGAACATGTTGTCCGTCACAAAAATGGTCATGTTGTAGAATTATTGAAAAAATTTTGAATACTGGGTTATGCCAAACTAATAGAATTTTCAACGTCAATGGTAAAATATTAGATTTACTATTTACCACTGAAACTATGCAAACTTTGTTACAGAGAACAAACGCTGGTACAAATCCAGAGGACCAGGGCCAGGATTTTAGTTTTAAGGTTGCCCACCCCAAAAATAAAATCAATTCGAATAATAAAACTAGAATTAAGAGAACATTCCTATAGAATTATATCTTAGAGATATTTTTGTTATGAGTTTGTGTTTCGGAATAATTTTTACTGAAATTTCATCATTTGAAAACTTTGCATTACCATTCGGCCTTTAAAGAAAATTGCATTAAAATTTTGTTTATAAAAATTTTCATTGAAATTTGTCTTTAGAAAAATTTTAGGAAAATGTTGTGGATTGGAAAGATGGTATTGATATTTATTGAAATCTCTCTTTTAGAAAAAACAATTAAGATGGGGCCCAGGTATAAGCAACATTCTGTCTTTAGACAATATTTCATTAAAATTGTGTCTTAAAAAAAAATCTTTTTGATATTTTGAAAGGTTAGATTATGTTAGGATTAAGTAGCAGTCTGCAATCAGACTCACTTAAACGTTTTCGTCCATTCTGCTATCACAGGAACAAAAGAAAGGAGATCCCTTCTAGTTCCTACCATTGAACCATCCAGATCGCTTTAAAAAGCCTAACAACTTGCGAATGTTCACACCCGCTAAATCAGACAGGTTCTCAAAGAAGTGAGAACCTAAAGTGGAACTCCTTCTGACTGCAAGTGCCGCAAATACACAGAAGGTGTTCTATAGCCTCTTCTACTTCTATTTTCTCACAGCTTTTGCAAAAGTCGTTTCGTAATATTGTTCAGTCTGTCAGAATGTTTTCCGATTAGCGTCCTGTCATGACGGACACAATGACACTGTTCTAGCCAATGACAGTAAAGCGGTAGACCTCTTCAAGTCTAGATTAGGCCACATATTTTGGAATGCTCACAGCCCCTAATTTGTGACAATCTATCATTCATTGTCCTTCGGGCCTGGTCCTGAAAACTTACCTTATATGTCGCTAGAGGCATACCCACAGATTCCAGTATCCCTGAAATGTGTTAGGTAGTTCCTAGTTTCGCAAGCTCGTCCGCTTTACAATACCCTGGAATATCTCTGTGGCTCGGTACCCAGATTTAATGGCTGCCTGAGAAGATATTTATGCCAATCATCGTTATGACATAATATCTTAGCCATTCCACCACCTCCTTAATTCCAAGGATCTCCGCACTGATACACACTGCAGTATCTGGGTTATACTGCAGTGTGTATCAGTGCGGCTCTGGTTGAGGGTGATCCATCCTGCCTGGAACATCGGACATTGTATCAAGGATAACACAGTGTCCGTAGCCACCACATGACCCTTCGCTTCACGGCAGTGGTCGCAACATTTTGTCTAACCACAATGTATAGAGGAATATGATGTAGCATTAAGTTCATTGCATCAAATGGTGTCGTCCTAAGTGCGACTGTGATGCACAAACAAGCCATCCTTTGGATCGGGTTTAGTATTGAGCATTTTGAGTATTTTAAGGCGCCATCGACCAGACCACAACACCATATAGCATTATAGGCCTGACAACTGCAGTATATACCCAATGCATGACACGCGGTCGAAACCCCCAACTTTTGCCAATGGTGTAAAGGGCAAGAGTTGCCTTTCTTGCCCTTTCCAAAATGTTGGATTTGCAGTTCAATTTTCTGTCTAGCAAAACACCTAGGTATTTTGCGCTTTCTACAAATGGAACATTCTCTCCTCCCAAGGAGACAGGTTCCACTGTAGGCAACTTTTATCTCCTGGTGAAAAGAACTACTTCTGTCTTGCACGAATTTATACCTATGCCACTTTCTGTAGCCCACTTTGCTGTTGTATGTAGAGCTTCCGGAAGTATATCTCTTAGAGTTCTGGGAAATGTTCCCCTAACCGCAATTGCCACGTTAACAGCATAAGCGATCACTTTTTCATTTTTTTTCAGAAACAATATTATATTGTTAATGGCTATATTCCAAAGTAGAGGAGACAGTACATCTCCTTGAGGAGTTCCGCTTCTGACCAATCTATTTAGATCCACGGTTCCCAAACCTGCCATAATGCATCTATTAGTAAGTAAGTTATTAATAAACTTTCTTACGCTAGAGTTGATGCCTAGAAACTACAACTCCTTCATGATTGACGTCGGTTGTACCTTATTGAAATCATCTTCAATGTCAAGAAATGGCACCATTGTATATTCCTTGGCAGCAAGAGAACCCTCTATGTAGCCGTGAAGGACTGTTCCATTAGATCTGCCTTTATGATATGCATGCTGCTGCCGCGACAGGCGATCTCCAGGGATCTTTGCCTCAAGATAGGTTCCTATCAACCTCTCGAGAGTCTTTAGCATAATGGATGACACCTTATAGGATGAAAATCTTTCAGAATGAAAATTACCTTCGTGTTCCTCCATCCCACAGGAATATATGACATACTGATACAATGTTCCTAAGCCAAGGAACCAGTCTATCAGACACGGCTTGTAATTCATGCGGTGAAACATAATCAAGGCCTATCGACTTAAAGGAGTCAAAATTTCTTATAGCCCAAAGAATTTTTGGATCAGAAATAATTTTCCTAATAACCTACGACGAATGCATCTCAGTGACAACCTCTTGTTGCGCTACGTTGTCCATTGGAGAATTTCTAGTGTTCTAGTGTTCCTCACTAGACATTGTCCACACATTCTCTGACTTCTGAATCGACTAATTACGATCGAGTTTCGCATTAGGGCGCCTCGGTGGCCGAGTTGGTAACGTGCTTGGATTGCCAGTTGTGGGTTCGATTCCCGCCAGAAGCCTTGGTCTGTCGCTACTGTGATATCACAATGGCTTACCCTTACCTAACCTTACCTTCGCATTTTTTGGACTACGGCATCCGTTGTCGATTAATTCTATTCGAAACTTCGAACAGAAATGTGCTAGTTTTTGCCCGCAACAATTTACTTATCGTTATTAACATACATTCGTCTATTTTCAAGAAACTAGGCTAAAAATTGGACATCGAAATATTTATTTCATGAAATAAAACTATAATTATGATATATTCTCATTTTTGGTCCCTTAAATTGGACAAAAATTAACTTTGTGTCTAATCTAATAATCTACAACAAGTAAAAAGGCGTTAAGTTCGGCCGGGCCGAACTTTGGATACCCACCACCTCGGGTATATATGTAAACCATCTTTCATCAAAATTCGGTGAAAATTTCATACCTTATGTTCCATTTTAGCTAATTCAAATTAACGAAGAAAGTCGAAAGGCCTAACACAACTCACTGTGCCAAATTTCAGCAAAATCGGATAGTAAATGTGGCTTTTATGGGCCTAAGACCCTAAATCGAAGGATCGGTCTATATGGCAGCTATATCCAAATCTGAACCGATCTGGGCCAAATTAACGAAGAAAGTCGAAAGGCCTAACATAACTCACTGTGCCAAATTTCAGCAAAATCGGATAATAAAAGTGGCTTTTATGGGCCTTAGACCCTAAATCGTCGGATCGGTCTATATGGGGGCTATATCAAGATATAGTCCGATATAGCCCATCTTCGACCTTAACCTGCTTATGGACAAAAAAAGAATCTGTACAAAATTTCAGCTCAATATCTCTATTTTTAAAGACTGTAGCGTGATTTCAACAGACAGACGGACAGACGGACGGACGGACGGACATGTCTAGATCGTCTTAGATTAGATAGGGTCGGAAATGGATATTTCGGTGTGTTGCAAACGGAATGACAAAATTAATATACCCCCATCCTTCGGTGGTGGGTATAAAAATCGATACGTTGCAGAGATTCTTTTTTTGTCCATAAGCAGGTTAAGTTCGAAGATGGGCTATATCGGACTATATCTTGATATAGCCTCCACATAGACCAATCCGCCGATTTAGGGTCTTAGGCCCATAAAAGCCACATTTATTATCCGATTTTGCTGTTCCAAATTTCGATTTCGCCGAAATTTGGAACAGTGAGTTTTGTTAGGCTTTTCAGCATCCGTGTCGTATATGGTTCAGATCGGCTTATTTTTAGATATAGCTACTAAAAAGACCAACATTTTGTTATATTCAATAAAACAATGACTTGTACTCATTAGTATTTGGTCCAAATCGGAACATATTTCGATATAACTGCTATGGGACATAAGGTATGCAACTTTCACCGGGTTTTGATGAAAGGTGGTTTACATATATACCCAAGGTGGTGGGTATCCTGGCCGAACTTAATGCCTTTTAACCTGTTTCTTCTCAGATATCGATAACTTTTTGACATATACGATCGTAAGTCATAATCCAATTTGTATTTACGGAACGGAATTAATCTTCGAACAAAAATTAGCTCGATAGCCGAAGCGAGAATTAGGCCCCTGATTTGTCCACAACTTTAACATAGCTAGAGATCTTAAAATACCACCAGTTTCCGACGAAATTAAAACAATTTTAATGAGTTACAAGCAACGGCTGCAGTACGACCAAAGCCCCTTGGCAAAATCGCTGCTTAAAAATAGCAACGAAACCAGAAAAAATAAAAATAGATTATTCCACTTATTTATTATTATTTAATGTCTAAAAAATTACTACTGTTATGAACAAACATTGATGTTGTCCTTATAATTGTGTTACTCACTGTAGTGCACTAGATTGCAAAAAAAAAATATTTTTTAAAAAAAAAATTTATTTCAGGCCATAAAATTGTTCAATTTGAGTCAACTTACCTAAGATTTAAGTTTCCCTGAACCTTTCTTGATCAAACCATATTTTGCGAAATCAACTTTAGGATTTTCATATTGTTTTTTCAAACCATTTATAGATTCACTTGTAGAGGCAAATTTTAAAATTGTTTCCTTATTTTTTATTAAATCGCATACAGTTTGTTGACGAATACCGTATTTTTCTGTTAAGAAACCAATGGACATATTCTTACTGTGATCTTGAATCAATTACAATGTTCCTGAATTGAAAGAATTTTGCGTGCTCCTTTTGTCTCCTTTATTGTTGGAGCCTTTTTCGAACAAACACCTTGACCAGGCAATTTTTAATTAGCGACTGAATGTGATTTAACATTCACCTTAAACTAAAAAAAAATAAAATATAAAGATTGTGTGTGGTGCACGGTTAATTGAGGGAGCATTATTGACGTATGGATCATCTCATCATCTTCCCCGCATGTCCTGCACAAGCTATGACTTGCCGCACCGATTTTGCATAAGTTAACTAGCAGTCCTATGTGTCCCGTTATTATACCGAAACCTTTACTGGCCTCCTTCTTATTTCCTTTCCAGCCCAGTAATAAAGTATACAATCTTTTGAAGGTGTCTCTCCTAGAAACGTCTATTCCGCAGAAAGAAAAAGGAAAAGGAGAGACGTAAGTGTGAATGTGAGCGAATTGAGATGTACAGTAGTCAGAATGAAGTCCGGAAATTCTACCAAAGAATTAAACATCAAACCAATGGCTTTGGTGCAGGCACATCTCCTGCTAGTGTCCGACTTTGACGGCGAAGAGACAAGACCGAATGTGCCAACTACAGAGGAATAAATTTCCTCCTCATCGCATACAACATACTCTCGAGCGTACTGTGTGAAAGATTAAAACCTAAAGTTAATGAGATAATTGGGCCCCATCAATGCGGCTTTAGACGTGGTAAATCCACCCTGGACCAGATATTCACACTGCGCCAAATCCTGGAAAAGACCCGAGAAGGACAAATCAACACGTACCATCTTTTTGTTGTCTACAAAGCCGCTTTCGATACTCCTTTACGTTCAAAGGTATTTCATGCCATGTCTGATTTGGTATCCCTGCAAAATTAATAAGACTCTGCAGGATGACACTTGCTGATACGCGTTCCTCAGTAGGAATAGGAAAGAATTTCTCCAAACCATTTAATACCAAACGAGGTTTCAGACAAGGTGACAGCCTATCGTGCGATCTCTTTAATATCTATATAGATATGGCACACTAATCACAAGAGAACACATGCCAATCGGTATGTGTTGATAGCCGCTGTTCTAGTTATCTGCCAGTCTCAAGAGGTGTTCCACAGGGGTCTGTATTGGGCCCACTCCCTTTTTCCTTATATAGTAATGACCTTCCTGGACAGTTGCGCAACTGTGGTACTTATATTTATGCCGACGACGTACAGCTGTATATGAGCTCTTCGCCGGAGAGGCTGATCGATGGCGTACTTCGACTAAATAATGACTTGGATACAAACGCCAACGCACTACTTTTAAATCCAGCAAAGTCAAAGTGCCTTGTAATTGGTAGGAATCGGTTGACAATGCCGCCCAATCTTGATGTGACAATTGCTGGAGTCCCAATTGACATTGTTTCATCTGCAAGAAACCTTGGTTTTGAGTTTGATGATAGACTTTCATGGAAGAATCATGTCAGTATGACAGTGGGCAGGACCTACGGCGTTTTACGAAACTTATATATGAGTCGGCAGTATACCCTTTTGTCAATAAGAATGCTTTTGGCTAGGACATTTATTCTGCCGAAACTATTATACTCTTGCGAGGTTTTTTACGGTTGTGATGTAACTCGTAGGAATAAATTGCACGTGGCCTTTAACGATGTCGTTAGATAAATTTTTGGTTTGCGTAGAAGAGACCGGGTATCTGACTTTGCCAGACAAGTAAAGGGTGATTTTTTTGAGATTAGGATTTTCATGCATTAGTATTTGACAGATCACGTGGGATTTCAGACATGGTGTCAAAGAGAAAGATGCTCAGTATGCTTTGACATTTCATCATGAATAGACTTACTAACGAGCAACGCTTGCAAATCATTGAATTTTATTACCAAAATCAGTGTTCGGTTCGAAATGTGTTCATTCACCGTTCAGCGATGAGGCTCATTTCTGGTTGAATGGCTACGTAAATAAGCAAAATTGCCGCATTTGGAGTGAAGAGCAACCAGAAGCCGTTCAAGAACTGCCCATGCATCCCGAAAAATGCACTGTTTGGTGTGGTTTGTACGCTGGTGGAATCATTGGACCGTATTTTTTCAAAGATGCTGTTGGACGCAACGTTACGGTGAATGAACACATTTCGAACCGAACACTGATTTTGGTAATAAAATTCAATGATTTGCAAGCGTTGCTCGTTAGTAAGTCTATTCATGATGAAATGTCAAAGCATACTGAGCATCTTTCTCTTTGACACCATGTCTGAAATCCCACGTGATCTGTCAAATACTAATGCATGAAAATCCTAACCTCAAAAAAATCACCCTTTATATGATGTCTTTTTTAACTCGTTCCTTAAGATACGCTCTTTGCAAATGATCCACAAGATAATTTATACCTATGAACCGTCATATCTGGCTTCTGTATTGCGTTTTGCCAACTCTACAAGAGGTAAACAAGTAATACAAATACGTCATCAATATCGTGTATCTGAACAACAGTTATTTGTTAATGCTATACGTCTCTGGAATAATCTGCCCAATAGTATTCAAATTATAAGTAATGAACGACAGTTCAAATCTTTGATTTATAATCATTTTAATTAATATTTGTTTTGTTTTTTTTATAACTATTTATGTATTAATTTATTATACCATCCACCATAAGATGGGGGGTATACTAATTTCGTCATTCTGTTTGTAACTACTCGAAATATTCGTCTGAGACCCCATAAAGTATATATATTCTTGATCGTCGTGACATTTTATGTCGATCTAGCCATGTCCGTCCGTCTGTCCGTCCGTCCGTCCGTCCGTCCGTCTGTCTGTCGAAAGCACGCTAACTTCCGAAGGAGTAAAGCTAGCCGCTTGAAATTTTGCACAAATACTTCTTATTAGTGTAGGTCGGTTGGTATTGTAAATGGGCCATATCGGTCCATGTTTTGATATAGCTGCCATATAAACCGATCAGGGGTCTTGACTTCTTGAGCCTCTAGCGTGCGCAATTCTTATCCGATCAGAATGAAATTTTGCACGACGTGTTTTGTTATGATATCCAACAACTGTGCTAAGTATGGTTCAAATCGGTCCATAACCTGATATAGCTGCCATATAAACCGCAATTCTTATCCGATTGAAATGAAATTTTGCACGACGTGTTTTGTTATTATATCCAACAACAGTGCCAAGTATGGTTCAAATCGGTTAATAACCTGATATAGCTGCCATATAAACCGATCTTGGGTTTTGACTTCTTGACCCTCTAGAGGGCGCAATTCTTATCCGATTGGAATGGAATTTCGCACGACGTGTTTTGTTATGATACCCAACAACTGTGCCAAGTATGGTTGAAATCGGTCCATAACCTGATATAGCTGCCATATAAACCGATCTTGGGTCTTGACTTCTTGAGCCTCTAGAGGGCACAATTCTTATCCGATTTGAATGAATTTTTGCACGAAGTATTTCGTTGTGATATCCAACAACTTTGCCAAGTATGGTTGAAATCGGTCCATAACCTGATATAGCTGTCATATAAACAGATCTGGGGATTTGACTTCTTGAGCTTCTAGAGGGCGCAATTCCTATCCGATTTGGCTGAAATTTTGCGTGACGTATTTTATTTTTACTTTCAACAACTGTGTCAAATAAGATTCAAATCGTTTCATAACCTGATATAGCTGCCATATAAACCGATCTGGGATCTTGACTTCTTGACCACTAGAGGTCGCAATTATTATCCGATATGCCTGAAATTTTGTACGATGGATCCTCTCATGACCATCAACAAACGTGTTTATTATGGTCTGAATCGGTCTATAGCCCGATACAGATCCCATATAAATCGTTCTCTCTATTTTACTTCGTGAGCCCCAACGGGCGCAATTCTTATACGAATTGGCTGAAATTTTACACAGGTCTCCAACATATAATTTAATTGTGGTCCGAACCGGACCATATTTTGATATCGTTTTAATAGCAGAGCAACCCTTTTCTTATATCTTTTTGCCTAAGAAGAGATGCCGGGAAAAGAACTCGACAAATGCGATCCATGGTGGAGGGTATATAAGATTCGGCCCGGCCGAACTTAGCACGCTTTTACTTGTTTTATTAGTAACATTGATTAAATTGTTAAATTTTCTTTAAAGTTTCTTTTTTTTATTTTTTTTATTTTGTTTTAACCTTTTTTTTACTTACATATTGTATCAGTAACTTTGCTTAAATTGTTAAATATTTTGTACCAATTACTGTTCTATTTAAATGAAAACTTGTTAACTGATTGTATTTATCAATTTACTAAACCATGCTTTATATAAGACACTGTCTTTTGTATGCGTTTTATCATAATAAGATACAAATACAAATACATGCTACTCGCCTATGCCGACGACATCGATATCATAGGTCGGTCACCGGATGTAGTAACTGCAGCCTTTGAAAGAATTGAAAGAGGGTCAGTGAAAATGGGTCTGGCAGTAAATGGAGATAAGACGAAATGGATGGTTTCAACTCCCAAAACACCTTGAACAACCGATCAGATAAAGAAAATATAGAATGTTGGGAACCACAACGTTGAGATAGTCAGTACCTTTATCTACCTCAGCACCGCCGTAATCAAAACGAATGACAGCAATTTTGAGATTAAGCGAAGAATAATACTGGCAAACATATGCTACTTTGTACTAACTAAGCAGTTTAGAAACAAGGCCACCTCTCGACAGACGAAGATTACACTGTACAAGACACTGATACTACCTGTGCTGTTATATGGTTCTGAAGCATGTGTACTTGCGAAAGCAGATAAGGCAGTGCTTGGAGTATTTGAGAGAAAAATTCTTCGTTAAATATATGGAACAGTTTGCGTTAATGGAGAATATATGTATGACGACGATAGCATAGCTACCGCATCAAAATACAACGGCTGCGTTGGCTAGGTCATGTTGTCAGAATGGATGAAGAAGCTCCAGCAAACAAGTCTTTTGAAGGCAAACCCGCTGGTACACGCAAACCGGGAAGACCAAAAGCCCGATGGAAAGATCAAGTGGTGGAAGACACCTCGAAGCTTGGTGTCAGAGATTATAGTATGAGCGCATTAGATCGAGGCGCTTGGAACGCTATTCTACGTTCGGCTATTGGAACAAGGTTCTGTAATAGCCAATTAATGTAAGTAAATGCCTCTGGACATGTAGATGTAATCCTACATCTTATGTATCTTGACATTGTGGATATTCAAATTGCAGCGACCACTGCCGTGCGTTTAAGGGAGCTTTCTCATTGGTCATGTGGCGGCTAAGGACACTGTGTTATCCTTGATACAATATCCGATGTTCCAGACAGTGTGGACTACACCCTACCTGAGCCGCTTTATGATAAAAATTGCTGTGCCACTATTGCTGATAGAACCGATTGGAACTACAATATCCCTGGTAATAGGAGTTACATAGACTTCTATACGGATGGTCCCAAACTAACCGACCAGGTGGGTTGGTCATATTGAAGAGGTTACCCGAACACTGCGGTGTGTATCATGCGGAGATCTTTTCAATTAAGAAAGTGGTGGAATGTATAAGATATAATGTCATTACGACGATTGGCATAAATATATTCTCGGACAACCAGGCAGCCACTAAATCCCTGGAGAACGTATTTCCGAACACAAAAACCGCCCTCGACTGTCGAAGGTCTCTCAACGAGATGGCTGAACAGTTCAAAATTCACCTGTTCTGGGTGCCGGGCCACAGAGATATCCCAGCGAAGTGTAAAGCGGACGAGCTTGCGAGACTAGGAATTACTCGACACATTTCAGGGATACTGGAATCAGTGGAAATGCCCGTAGCGGTCTACTGTTTTGCTGCCATTGACAAGAACAGACGTCTCAACCATTGTGTCCGTCATGACAGGTCACTGTCTAGTCGGAAAAATGCTGACAGACTGAAGGTTGCCAGCAACGACTTTTGCAGAAGCTGTAGGGACATCGAGGTAGAAGAGACTATAGAAATCCTTCTGTGGATGTGTCCCGCTCTAGCAGTTAAGAGGAGTTCCACTTAAGGTTCTCATTTCTTTGAGAACCTGTCTGATTTGGCGGATGTGAACATTCGCAAGTTATTGGGCGGTTTAAAGCGATCCGGATGGTTCAACGGTAGGAAATAATAGGCATCTTCCTTCTTCTGTTCCTGTGGTATAACAATGGACGAAAATGTCTACGTGAGTCTGATGGCAGACTGCCACTTAAACCTAACCTAACCTATGTAAAGATCTTGGACAGGAAACTGAATTGGAAGTGTCACATTCAGGAGCGTACTGAGAAGGCTCACAGGTGTTGGGGACTATATAGAGGTGCCGTAGGCTCAAAATGGGGCCTGAATTCGCGGATAGTCCACTGGCTCTACAGGAACGTGATAAGACCGATACTTACTTACGCCTCATTTGTTTGGTGGACTGCTATGGAGAAAAAGTGCAACCTAAGGACCATACAACAGTTTCAGAGAACATGTTTTCTTGGCATAGGCGGAGCGATGAGGACCACGCCCACTAGGGCACTGGAGACTATACAAGATATCCGACCCATTGACATACATATTAAGTGTGAGGCAGCCACTGCGCCTGTGAGACTTAAGGCGAGGGGAGAATGGATTGAGGATGGGAACAGCTTATACCATCGTGGTATAATCGAGGCGTCGATAGAAATCCTGGAAGGAAGGGGAGCGGTTACCCATTGGATACCTGAGATGAACCCTGAGCTTCAGTGCGAGGCACTGCTGCCTGCGAGACAGTCTTGGATTGACGGAACCCTGGTATTGTTATCTAGAAGATCATACTACACAGGTGGATCCAAGCTAGAGGACAGAGTGTGCCGGAGAGACTGCCTGGCTATTGCACAGTCCTGCAGGCGGAGATCCGGGCGATCAAGAAATGCGTGACGTGGTGGGGTATTAATACGAGGACGTCGAGTGTGAACATCTTTATGGACAGTTACCTGGCCATCACGGCAGCAACAACCAGGACGGTTAATTCACGAACCGGCTTCCTGCGTAAGAAGAAGATTAACACCTTCTTTTAGAATGGCACGATCCGCATCGTCTGGATGCGGAGTAAAGGGAAATGAAAAAAACAGACGTTTTGGCAGTAAAGGCAAAGGGACTGCCATCAATAAACTTGGTTAAGCCGAAGCCTTTCGGGTCGACGCAGTCCGAGTTAAGGGCGTGGGTTACTGTGGAACAGCGCAACGGTTGGTAAGACGACGAATATCATATGGGAAATCCAGGTTCTGAAAGTCGAGGCTTTGCTGAAAAGAGGTAAGTAGGAGGTCAGTATAGCTTTCGGTATCATAGTCAGTATAGCTTTCGGTATCATGAGACGTTGAAGCATTTCCTATGCCATTGTCCGGCTTTCGCGGCTAACAGATATCGGTACTTAAGTGGGGATACAATATCAGACATGAACCAACTTAGGGGCGTGGTATGGAAAACAATTAGGGATTTTGTAATTAGCGCGAAGTTCCTGACTTAGTATTTCAACTCCGAGGTTACTTTTTATAGCACTTAGATCGCAAAACAATCCGATTACTGGATTATGTGACTGCCCAAAGTGGCACTATCGGAATACTATTCACACAATCTTTCCCAATCGTGTGGTTCACTCCCTTGTGGTTTTCGCCCATCCGAATCCCTTTCTTAGACCAATTAGTTCTGGGGTCCACCATGGCGGTCGCTCTTTTTCCCGTGGCTTAGCACTAGGACATGCTGACACAAGTGAGTCATTCAGGGGCTTCGTGATCTGATTTACCATTACGCCGATGTCCTTCACAGTTTCCACTTCCTTTTCTGGTCTAGAAGTGATAGTCGTGCGGATTGTGTGCCGAAATGTATCCCATTCCGCTTTTCTTCTGTTGAGCGGAGGGACCACTTCTGCAGTATCCTCTCTAAGCTTCCGATGACCAGAGATCCTGTGCCCATTCAACACACCCCAGTTGAATATCCTTCTGTTTATATCCTCCGATACAAAGGAAAGATCTAGTACCTCCTGCCTGTTCCTGGTAGTAAAGGTTGATTTATCCCCTATATTACAAATCGCCAGGTTGCAACTTGTAATATATTCAAATTCACCCGTTTCGTTAAGATCCGAACTTCCCTAAACTTAAATGCCTTGCATATGTGAGAAGGAGTCTATTTCTCAGAAAGTTCATGAGATGCTATTTATGATGGTTTTTTTTGTTTGTTTGTATGTTTGTGTGTTCCTTATAGACTCAGAAACGGCTGAACCGATTTTCTTGAAATTCTCAAAAATGGTGCATAATGACCCCGTGGTGAAAATAGGGTACTAGATTTTTTGATATCGGAAAGGGGGCGGAACCTCCCCCTTACCCTCATTTTCAGAAACGCCAGATCTCGGAGATTCGTGGTGCGATTTAAGCGAAATTTTGTACGCTCTCATATAGTACCCTAAAAATAAAAAGTTGTATCCAAATTTCGGATCGGATACCTAGGGGGCTGCCCCAGCCTAAAACCTACCAAACATATATTTAGACCAATCACGACAATATGGGACTCAAATGAAAGGTATTTAGGATGAGAAAACGTATCTGATATCCAATTGTCGGACCAAGTGCTAGGGGGACCACCCCAAGCCTCAAAACCCCCCTAAATCGGACATATTTACCAACCATGGCAATATGGGATTCAAATGAAAGGTATTTGCGAGTAGAATAGAATCTGATACCCAGATGTGGGTCCACGTTTCTGGGAGTCCACCCCTTCCCAAAACACCCCCCAAACAGCACTTATTTACTGACCATGGGAATATGGGGCTTAAATAATAGGTATTTGAATGTAGAATACGAATCTGATATCCAAATATGGGACCAAGTGTTTGGGGAACAATGGGAACAAATTAACGGCGATAGGAATATGGGCCTCAAATGAAAGGTCTATGGGAGTTAAGCACGAATTTGATATCAATATTTGGGAAAAGTGTTTATGGGGCCACCCCACCCCCACAACTCCACCCAAATAACAAGTATTTGCTGACTATTGCAATATGAGGCTCAAATAAGAGGGTTTTTAGAGTAGAATGCGACACATACATTCAAGGCCAACTCACTGAGTGGCCACCCATCCCCCAAAACACCCCAAAGCCGGTCATGTTTGCCGACTATGGAAATATGGGGCTCAAATTAAAGGTATTTGGGAGTAGACCACGTATCTGATATCAACATCAGGGACCAACTGTCTAGGGGACGTCCCACCACAATTACAATCCCCAAATTGGACGTATTTGCTCACCAAGACAATTTAGGTCTTAAAGAGAGTGGAACTAAATACATATATTTGCTGACTTTTGCAACTAGGAGTTTAAATGAGATTAGAAAACGAATTTGATATCCAATTTTGAGGCCAATGGCAATATGGGGTTCAAAAAAATAATATACAGATATAACAGAATAGCGCACATTGTTGACATATTTAAATCGATAATAAATCGAGCATATTTACCGACTATGTCAATGTGGAGCTTAAATGAAAGCTATTAGGGGGTAGAGCAAGAATTGATACCCACTTTCAGAACCAATTTTCTGGGGCTCTACCCCTTTCCCAAAATACCCCGCAAATAGCAATTTTTTACTGACCCATATTGCGATGGGGCTGAAATAAAGGTACTTGGGAGTAGAATACGAATTTGATATCCAAATGTAGGACCATGCATTTAGGGCACCACCCTTTTCCCAAAACACCCCCCAAAGGGTAAAAATTTTTCGACCATGCCAATATGTGGCTTAAATGAAAGGTATTTGCGACTAGAAAACGAATTTGATAACCAATTTTGGGGCCATGTGTTTGGGGGACGCCTCATCGTGTAAATTCCTCTAAACCAATGTCAATATTGAGTTAAAATAAATGGTACTTGAAAGAAGAGCACGATACTGATATTTTTTTAGGGCCAAGTGTATGGGGGACCACCTCACCCCCGAAAACACCCCTAAATCAGATATAATGAGGATATCGGGCAGAAATAAAGTATTTTAAGTATTTGTCAAGCGAAATATTATTTTCGTAGCATGGTATTTCACTAAATGCTCTTTAATTGTCGAAAATAAATATTCCAAGGAAACTTTTGTTCCATATAAAGTAAAAGAAGGCGCAGCAGAGCGGGCCCGGGTCAGCTAGTAAATAAATAAATAAAAAGTTTCCGTTTATAAAGAAGAAACGATGCACATAACATGACAAATGCAATCCAGGATGGAGTGTATATAAGATTCGGTCCAGCCGAACTTTTCATTATTTAATGTCACGACGGCCGACCTAAACGCTAGTTGGAAATAGAACACACAACTCCTGAACTAGTAGTCCGAGGTCGCCAACAGCTTCTAAGGTGCTTACATATCAGATTTAACAAGCAAAAGCGTGCTAAGTTCGGCCGGGCCGATTCTTATATACCCTCCACCATGGACAGCATTTTTCGACTTCTTTGCGCGTTATCTCCTTCTAGGCAAAGAATAATGAATAAGCACTGTTATGCTATTGGAGCTACATCATAAGTGAAGGGATTGATAAACATTGCAGAAGTCATTGTGTAATAATTCCGTCCATTCGGATAAGAATCGCGGCGATTTAGATGGGTGCTGTATCAAAATATAGATAAATTCAGACCATATATTAAATGTATGTTGAAGGTCATGGGAAAAGCCGTTGTACAAAATTTCAGCCAAATTGAATAATAACTGCTCCCTCTAGAGTCTCAAGAAGTCAAGATCCGAAATCGGTTTATATGGCAGCTATATCAGGTAATTAACCGATTTGCACCATACTAATCACAGTTGTTGGAAGTCATAACAAAACCCATCATGCAAAATTTCAGCCAAATCGGCAGCTATATTAAACCATGAACCGATTTAAACCGTACTTAGCACAGTTGTTGGAAGTGATACCAAAACATCACGTGCAAAATCAATCTAATCGGATAAGAATTGCGCCCTCTAGAGGCAAAAGAAGTCAAGACCCAAGATCGGTTTATATGGCAGCTACGCGAAAACATGGACCGATTTGGCCCATTTACAATCCCAACCGACTTACACTAATAAAAAGTATTTGTGCAAAATTTCAAGCGGCTAGCTTTACTCCTTCGAAAGTCTGCAAGCTTTTGACAGACAGACGGGCAGACGGACATGGCTAGATCGATCTAAAATGTCATTACGAACAAGAACATATACACTTAATGGGTTTTTTAGACGCATATTTCGAGGTGTTACAAACAGAATGACGAAATTAGTATGCCCCCATCCAATGGTGGAGGGCATAAAAAGGCTAAATACCTGCAGGCAGCACAAAACGTTTCTATAACCAAAAGAAATGAAATAATGCCAAGAAGATGCAATGAATGAATGAAAATGTAGAAGTACCATATTTACCTTGAATGAATTTAGTTTTCTTTTCTAACACAAATCTTTTGATCATATGATGTTTGTTTGAAAATAACAGGCATGAATATTTAATTATGTATATAATTTTCTTTGCATTTCCAAAGTGGCTAAATGTATAAAAAATGGGGTTGATGACAGCATTTCTTCGTTGACATAAAAAGAAATGAATGAAATTATTAACAAAGACGGAACTTTTCCAATGATGTGTGGAATTTGAGCAAGTGTATCTATGTCGGATGTATACGTACATACATAGCTATGAATATGTTACAACAAATCATTAATTAAACTTTTCGTTTTGAGGAATTTTTCACATTAACCCATGCAAGACAGTTATTAAAATAAAAATGTCGAATATTTTTTTAGTCAACATAATAGAGTTACGGTGTAAGTAGTGCTTCCAAGACGGTACGGATTTCCTCTTGTTTTTAACTTGAATCACGCTGAAATTGAATATACTGAATATATTTGAACGAATTTTCAGGACTGATTCAAAAGGCGCACTTGTTACTTGGCAAAAACATGAACGTTCAATTTTACTGGTAAAACTTTGTAAACAGACAAATATCTTGTACCAGGGGATTGGGTTTAATGATCCACCATTATGTTACTCTTCCTTTTTCTAACGTTTAGGACTTAGACTTGAAAGAAAAAGTGCGGTTATAAAACTCTCCTTAAAGAGAATTCTCCAAATTATGTTGGGACTGTATATTGTAATCTGACATTGGGTATACATTTCATTCATTTAGAGCCATTCAGACACAGGCCAGTTTTTCGATCTCTTATGCTACGCACAGCGGTCTGAACGGAAAAAAGAAAATAAGCCCACAAGTTTTGATCTATTGACCTGAAAGGTATAGGATGAGGAGGAGGACATATGCTCTGTTTAATACAAGATGACAAAGTTGACCACTTGACATCCTACCCTTCTGGAGGTTATAACTTTGAAACTATTGCACTGAATTGCATGTTTGTATGTCTTTGTTTTTGCAAAAAGTTAATAAAATCTAGAGAAGGTACGTTTACATGACCATCTTATTGTATGTCATTTAGGAAATATAGATATTTCATTTTTTACTGTGGCGCAGAGGCTAGCATGTCTGCCTATGACGCTAAACGACTGTGTTCGAATCCAGGCGAGATAATCAGAAAAAATTTTCAGCGGTGTTTTTCTCCTCCTAATGCTGGCAACATTTGTGAGGTACTATGCCATGTAAAACTTCTCTCCAAAGAGGTGTAGAACTGCGGCACGCCGTTCGGACTCGGCAATAAAAAGGAGGCCCCTTATCATTGAGCTTAAAACTTGAATCGGACTGCACGCGTTGATATGTGAGAAGTTTACCCCTGTTCCTTTGTGGAATGTTCATGGGCAAAATATTTTATTTGTATTAATATAAATGCAGGATTCACTGAATAAGGTTAAGCCAAGCGATCAGCCGATATACTTTTTTTAATATTTGGCAGTACTTGGCATTGAGGATGTCAACTTGTTCTCTTTTTACATTCATTCTTTGTTTACGTTTTCTCCTATATGATGACATTTTCAATCGTCAGATTTGACATCCTTAATGATGTTTATGGGGCCTATCCACTTTGTGTTTTGCATGTGACCTAACCTTCTATTAGTGAATCCTGATATAAATGTTGTATCAAAATTTTGCTTTGGCTTGAAAACTTCAAATTTCAATTTCCAAACCATAAAAATGTTCAGATGATTTTGTTTTTCTTTTTTTTTTTTTGGTTTGTACCGACATGTATTGACGCGATTTAAGTATAATATTTACTATATATACATATCTTTAAGGCTGAAGCAAACAGTTAAACAAGTCAAGGCAAAATTTTGATTTATCGTAACTAAGCTATTTAAATTGGTCAGTTTTGAGAGCCTGTGATATAATACAACTCATTGATTTAAAATTTTTTAATGAACACAAGAAGTCTAATGGGAAGATTAGTCCATATGGGCCATATAATGATATATTCCAATATAGGCCTTTTGCGATCTGAATCTGTCTATGGTAAATAAAATTGTAAGGCAGAGATGCCGCCTTCAAGTCTTAAGTTGCTGGTTGATGCCGCTTCTGCAGGGAAAAAGAGCCTCATTGTAGCAAGTGATGCTAATGCACATCACCAGTTAGTGTGAAGTTTGGAAGTCAACGAAAGTGTTGAGCTGCTTATCAAATTATTTTATATAACAAGTAAAAGCGTGCTAAGATCGGCCGGGCCGAATCTTATATACCCTCCACCATGGATCGCATTTGTCGAGTTCTATGCGCGGTGTCTAGGCAAACAAAGTAAACGAAGGGACAAAAGAAAAAATTGCTATGCTATTGGACTTATATCAAGTTATGGTTAGACTCAGACCATAATGAAATGATTGAAAACCATAGTAGAAGTCATTGTGTAAAATTTCACCCAAATTGAATAAGAATTGCGCCCTTTAGGGGCCCAAAAAATGAAATAGGGAAATTGTTTTATATGGGAGCTGTATTAGGCTATAGATCGATTCAGACCATACTTGACACGTATGTTGAAGGTCATGTTGTACAAATTTCACCCAAATCAGATAATAATTGCGCCCTATAGAGGCTCAAGAAGTCAAGATGCCATATCGGTTTATATGACAGCTATATCAGGTTATGAACCGATTTGAACCATAAACTGCACAGTTGTTGAAGGTCATAACGAAACACGTCATGCAAAATTTCAGCGAAAACGGATAGGATTTGCGGCCTCTAAAGGCTTAAGAAGTCAAGACCCTAGATCGGATTATATGACAGCTATATCAGGTTATGCACCGATTTAACCAATACTTGGCACAGTTGTTGAAAATCATAACAAAATACTTCGTGCAAAATGTCATCCAAATCGAATAAGAATTGCGTCCTCTAGTGGCTCAAGAAGTTAAGATTCAAGATCGGTTTATATAGCAGCTATATCAGGTTATTGACCGATTTGTACCATACACAGTTGTTGAAAGTTGTGACGAAACACGTCATGCAAAATTTCAGCCAAATCGGATGAGAAATGCACCTTTTAGAGGCTCAAGAAGTCAAGACCCCAAATCGGTTTATATGACAGCTATAACAGGTTATGGACCGATTTGAAACACTTGGCATAGCTGTTGGAAGTGATACCAAAACTCCAGGTGCAAAATTGCAGTCAAATCGGACTAAAATTGCGCTCTCTATTGGCTCAAGAAATCAAGCCTCAAGATCGTTTTATATGGCAACTATTTACAATCCCAACCGAACTACATCTATAAGAAGTATTTGTGCAAAATTTCAAGCGGCTAGTTTTATTCCTTCGAAAGTTAACGTGCTTTCGACAGACAGACGGACGGACATAACTAGATCGACATTAAATGTCATGACGGTCAAGAACATATATACTTTATTGGGTCTGAGATGAATATTTCGAGGAGTTACAAACACAATTACGAAATTAATATACCCCCATCCTACGGTGGAGGGTATAAAAATGAATTTGTGTTTGTTTGTTTGTTTGTCGATTTGTTCCGTATAGACTCAAAAACGGCTGAACCGATTGCCTTGAAAATTTCACAGATTGTGTAGATTAGACTAGATGGAAACATGGGCTATATATTTTTATACCCACCACCGAAGGATAGGGGGTATATTAATTTTGTCATTCCGTTTCTTGATCAGCGTAAAAATCTAAGACGATCTAGACATGTCCGTCTGTCTGTCCGTCTGTCTGTTGAAATCACGCTACAGTCTTTAAAAATAGAGATATTGAGCTGAAATTTTGCACAGATTCTTTTTTTTGTCCATAAGCAGGTTAAGTTCGAAGATGGACTATATCTTGATATAGCCCCCATATAGACCGATCCGCAGATTTAGGGTCTTTGGCCCATTAAAGCCACATTTATTATCCGATTTTGCTGAAATTTGGGGCAGTGAGTTGTGTTAGGCCCTTCGATATGCTTCGTCAATTTGGCTCAGATCGGTCCAGATTTAGATATAGCTGCCATAAAGACCGATCCTCCGATTTAGGGTCTAAGGCCCATAAAAGCCACATTTACTATCCAATTTTGCTACAATTTGGCACAGTGAGTTGTGTTAGGCCTTTCGACTTTCTTCGTTAATTTGGCCCAGATCGGTTCAGATTTGGATATAGCTGCCATATAGACCGAACCTCCGGTTTAGGGTCTTAGGTCCACAAAAGTCACATTTATTATCCGATTTCGATGAAATTCGGGACAGTGAATTGTGTAAGGCCCATCGGCATCCTTTGCCAATTTGGCTCAGATCGGTCCAGATTTGGATATATCTGCCATATAGACCGATATCTAAGTTTTAGGTTTTTGGGCCATAAAAGTCGCATTTATTGTCCGATGTCGCTGAAATTTGAGACAGTGAGTTTGGTTAGGCTCTTGGGCGACCTTCTTCAATTTGGCCCAGATCGGTTCAGATTTGAATATAGCTGCCATATAGACCGATCTCTCGATTTAACGTTTTGGGACCATAAAAGAGGCATTTATTGTCCGATTTCGCCGAAATTTGGGACAGTGCTTTGTGTTAGGCTCTTTGACATTTTTATGCAACTTGGCCCAAATCGGTCCTGATTTGGATATAGCTGCCATGTAGACCGATATCTCGATTTAAAGTCTTGGCCCCATAAAAGGCGCATTTATAATCCGATTTCACTGAAATTTGACACTGTAACTTATGTTAGGTTTTTCGACATCGGTGTCGTATATAGTGCAGATCGGTTTATTTTTAGATATAGCTAGTGTACCTTTTAGTATATGGTCCAAATCGGAACTTATTTTGATATAACTGATATGGGACATAAGGTATGAAATTTTCACCGAATTTTGATGAAAGATGGTTTACATATATACCCGAGGTGGTGGGTATCCAAAGTTCGGCAAGGCCGAACTTAACGCCTTTTTACTTGTTTGATATCGGAAGGGGGGTGGACCCTCCCCTTACCCTTAAAGTACTACCCAAAAATAAAAGTGGACCGATCGGGACAATACGGGACTCAAATGAAAGGTATTCAAGAGTAAAGTACGAATTTCATATTAAAAATTCTGTCCAAGTAACTGGGGGGCCGCCCTAATCTAAAAACCCCCTAAAATAGGTTTTTTTTGACGATCATGACAATATGGGACTCAAATGAAAGTTATTTTCGGGAGTAGATTGCGGATATGGGCAGGAGGGAGGAACTGGATTTATAATTTGTTGATATCGAAAGGGGGCGGACCCTCCCCCGTTACTCAAAAAACACCATCCAAAATCAAAAGTGGAGTGATATTACAATATGGGTATCAAATTAAAGGTATTTAAGAGTAGAATGCGAATATTATTTATTACGATTCTGCTATACAAAATCAAATTGAAGTATAGGGGTCACACCATTCCCCCGAAAACGCCCCAGATTGGCATATTTATCAATTATGAGTATATGGGACTCGGTTTGTTTGTTTGTTCCTGCTAAACAGATTTTGTTGAAATGTTCACAGATTGTGTAGGTTTTTGTGGAAGCAAACATAGATAATATATAGTTTTTTTGATATCGAACTTTTGAACAGAACTTTTTTTCAGCGTCGTAGACGGATATGAACTACAGTGACACGAATTCGATATCCACATACAAAGCGAAGTCTCCCCATCCTAAAAAGACACTAGAGAGTTAAAGAAGGCGTAGCGGAGCGGGCCCGGTTTGGCTAGTATCTAAATATTTTCAGATTTTGCCGGGTCAGGAATATACGCATCTGTGCCAAATTTCAGCTTAATGTATTAATTTTAATATTACTGACATACAGATCAGTTTGAGAAGGACCCTAAAAAAGTTTAGCCTGAGAACGCAAATCCCCTTTTGCTCTACTGACTTTGAACTGTCATCCCCATTCTGAAGTTTTAACCCCCATTTTTTCTTTTGTGCAGTAAATAAATAAAATATAAATCGATTATACAACTTTCACTTGTAGCAAAGTATATTTCATACTTCGAAATTTGTGAGTTACACAACATTTTACACGTTTGTGGGTTCATACACTTCTTGTCAAAAGCTATGTTTCGCCGACCCCACTTTATGCCGCTGAAATTCTTTACGGGCTGTAAATCAGCTGAGAAAAGAATGATTTAGACTAAGTTTAATAACGCAATACGCCATATATATAGATTGTATCCTACTTCACCTTAAAAGCACTAAACACGCTACTTGAAAATTATTTTATGTATAAGTCTGTACTATCCTTACATAAAATAATGAAGACACATAAGACAACATACTTATACAGTAGATTGGGATTTGCCGGATCTTCAAGAGGAAGGCACACAGTACAGATATCGCACCGTCGAAAACTTCTGAAAAACACTTTTTTATACGTGCTACCCGTGTCTGAAATTAGCTCCCTAATAATCTACGCATCATAAGCAACACTTTTAGATTCAAGAATAAAATTCGTAAATATTACACAGAAATGTAATACTGTTTTAACTTAGATAACCATTTGAAAAACAGAAAATCATGACGTCTAAGTTGATCACGCCACGTTCGCCCGTCTGTCTGTCCGTTCGTCTGTCGAAAACACGCAAGAGTACATCTAGGCGCTTGAAATTTTGCACAAATACTATAAACCGATCTTGAATATTGACTTTTGGAGCCATTAGAAGGCCCAATTCTTATCCGATTTGGCTAACATTTTGCATCAGTTGTTTGTTATGACTACCAACAACGTATGGTTCTAATCATTTCATGTTGTTGTTGTAGCAGTTTGTTGTGTTCTATCTTTCGTCTGCTTATACATCTACCTTAAGGCTTCTGGGCGGTGGATATCTATCCACAATATGATGATTTAGATGGTCTCTGCGATAACAGCCCGAAAGGTATTGCTTAGATAGCGTGTAGTTATGTCTTCGCACAGGTAGGATATTTGTCTCCTGATGGAGGTGGTCCACATGAGAACTGAGGAGGCAGCCCGTCACAGTTTGGAGGGCGGCATTCTGACAGATCTGAATATTATTCCACTGCGTGCCACAAAGTTGACGAGACCACACTGGCACTGCATAACTTACCACAGACCGGCCAAATGCCTTGTACGTTGTCCACAAGGTTTCTTTGTCTGCACCCCAATTGATGCCGGCAAGTGACTTGAGGACCTTGTTTCTACTTTTAACTTTATTGCATATTGCATGCATGTGGGGAGAATGTTTAAGAGCTGTCAAATGTGACGCCACGTATTTTGGGACACTTGGTGGTCGGAATCATTTCTCCATCGAACATCACAGTCAGCTCGGCATTCACCTCACGCGATTTTGTAGTGAACAATATGGCTGAAGATTTATTGGCAGATATCATCAGATTTCTTGCAGCGAAATTTGAGGCAAGTTCATTGAGGTAAACGTTAAACCTATCGCAGATGTCATCAATGGGTGGGGGGCCTGATGCCATGATCGTACAATCGTCCGCATATGATACGATATCTATGCCGTCTGGAGGGGGTGGAATGGAGGATAGGTAGAGGTTAAACAGTGCCGGAGATATCACACCACCTTGGAGAACTCCCTGTTTCACTCTACGGTGCTTCGTCTTCTTATCCCTAAATTCCAAAAATAACTGGCGACCACATAGATAATTCGCGACCCAACGTTGGCCTGGCTGGAGGGAAGTGTTGGCGATGTCCTCAAATAGTTTGGCATGACTGACCATGGTGAATGCCTTCGATAGGTCTAGTGCCACGAGGACCGTCCTATCAAATGGCCTGGGCTGATTGAAGCCACGGCAAATGTGTGCGGTGATGGCATGCAAAGCAGTTGTTGTGCTATGCAGTCTTCGAAATCCATGTTGATGCTCGGCGAATGGAAATTCTCCTACGAGGCTCAGGTGGAGTTATGCCTCGAACGTCTTGGCTATTAGTGAGAGAAGAGAGATTGAACTGTTCGACTCCCCCAAACTCGGGTCCTTTCCAGGCTACAGCAGCGGGATCACTTTGCCCATTTTCCAGACATCGGAACAAATTGTCGATCTATTACCAGTACCATCTCCGAAGAGGTTTAAGGAGGATGGTAGAAAGTATTCCAACTCCAAAATCAACTACGGAGTTCACAGAGGAATATGCACTGGCCCTAATATTGAACCTAGGCCTCTCAGGAAATAAATACTCATCTATGAGGAAGGCTCTTCGTGAAAAAGGTTGGGGTTGTTTACCCTCAAAACATACATTTTACAAACATCGGAACAAATTGTCGATCTATTACCAGTACCATCCCCGAAGAGGTTTAAGGAGGATGGTAGAAAGTATTCCAACTCCAAAATCAACTACGGAGTTCACAGAGGAAGATGCACTGGCCCTAATTTTGAACCTAGGCCTCTCAAGCAATAAATACTCAACAATGAGGAAGGCTCTTGGTGAAAAGGTTGGGGTTGTTCACCATCAAAACATAAATTTTACATAAATGATGCCATCCAATATAAAGGGTGATTTTTTTGAGGTTAGGATTTTCATGCATTAGTATTTGACAGATCACGTGGGATTTCAGACATGGTGTCAAAGAGAAAGATGCTCAGTATGCTTTGACATTTCATCATGAATAGACTTACTAACGAGCAACGCTTGCAAATCAAGTCAAGTCAAGTCAAGATCCAAGATCGGTTTATATGATAGCTATATCAGGTTAAAGCCCGTTTCGAACCACACTAGGCACAGTTGTTGGATATCATAACAAAACACGTCGTGCAAAATTTCATTCCAATCGGATAAGAATTGCGCACTCTAGAGGCTCAAGAATTCAAGACCCAAGATCGGTTTATATGGCAGCTATATCAAAACATGGACCGATATGGCCCATTTACAATACCAACCGACTTACACTAATAAGAAGTATTTGTGCAAAATTTCAAGCGGCTAGCTTTACTCCTTCGGAAGTTAGCGTGCTTTCGACAGACAGACGGACGGACGGACATGGCTAGATCGACATAAAATGTCACGACGATCAAGAATATAAAGGGTGATTTTTTTGAGGTTAGGATTTTCATGCATTAGTATTTGATAGATCACGTGGGATTTCAGACATGGTGTCAAAGAGAAAGATGCTCAGTATGCTTTGACATTTCATCATGAATAGACTTACTAACGAGCAACGCTTGCAAATCATTGAATTTTATTACCAAAATCAGTGTTCGGTTCGAAATGTGTTCAAATTTTGACAAATTTTGTTCAGCGATGAGGCTCATTTCTGGTTGAATGGCTACGTAAATAAGCAAAATTGCCGCATTTGGAGTGAAGAGCAACCAGAAGCCGTTCAAGAACTGCCCATGCATCCCGAAAAATGCACTGTTTGGTGTGGTTTGTACGCTGGTGGAATCATTGGACCGTATTTTTTCAAAGATGCTGTTGGACGCAACGTTACGGTGAATGAACACATTTCGTACCGAACACTGATTTTGGTAATAAAATTCAATGATTTGCAAGCGTTGCTCGTTAGTAAGTCTATTCATGATGAAATGTCAAAGCATACTGAGCATCTTTCTCTTTGACACCATGTCTGAAATCCCACGTGATCTGTCAAATACTAATGCATGAAAATCCTAACCTCAAAAATATCACCCTTTATGTGTGAACAAATTGAAAGCAAGAGTAAACCATATTGATCTTATGAAAATACAGCTGTAAGAATTATGTCTTATTTTACTGAAGAACAGTTAAACACATGTGATAACTCCGAAGTGGTTTTGATCAGCAAATGGGGTTGTGATGGGTCATCTGGATTTTCCGAATACAAACACAAACAGAAATAGATACGAACTTCACATCAAGTTTTGTGGCATCATTAGTACCGTTGAGAATGAGGTTGTAAAAAGACCAATCTTCATCATCGGAAGAAAATGCATTTGAAGATATATGGTTAAATAGAAAGTCTGGGTCAAAATATTAATGTCGCCCAATTCGGGCGAAGGACGATCGGAACTCAACACGAGCTTTGATGGATGAAATAAAGGAAGAAATTGCTGCATTACCCATGATTGTTTTAAACCAATCGTGAAGAAATATAAAAGTTTCGGTTTAACCCACTCACTATGATAGATGGAAAGGTAGGAAACGCATTGACTGGCGTTATGTCCAATTGTAATATTGTTTTGTAATATTTGCGGCAAGAAGAATGGACAATATGAGGGAAAGTCTGACGAAAATTTAGTAAACGAAAATGCTTTCAATTTCGGTATTTCGCCCCTGCAATGTAGAATTCGATTCATGGAATACCGTGTATGTCTCTCCCTGGAAACCGTGTATGTCTCTGCTAGAAACAACCAAGATCTCCACAAAATGAGGATAGAAGAGAAGAATCGAATCCAGTTGGATTTTAAGCAAAATGAACTCATAATAGATAAGCCTATTTACGGATACGGAAGCACAAATGATGACAAAACGACAAGGCGCTTTTTTGAGGACCCCGTATCGACATCTTATACAACCGGTCTTGATGAACACTTGCTAAGACAATTCAAAGTGATTTTAGCTGTGAACAATAGCAAGAAGATAAACGAAACGGCTATCTTAAACAAGTGAAGATATAGATAAGGATGATCCCGATGCCATTTTAATTAAAGAGCTTTTAAATTCTGTTACTTCAGATTAATTTGAAGAGATTTATATAAAATAATACAAAACTAAAAAAACTGTTTTGTATTAGAAGTGATACAGGAAAAAAGTTTCTCACACATATGTACAATAAAATGTGACGTAGTACTTGTTTTTTGACAGTAAATGTAGCACTTCTTTTTCAGTATTATGGTTGCTGTGACCTCACTTATGGCTAGATATGGCGAGACATACCTTAAATTGTTAAACTCATTTCAAACTTTAATACAAGCCAAAAAAAAAATGCAAAAAAAACCCCATGAACCTTTTTTGCCAGTGTGGAACTTTTGCAATTTAGTAAAAAACTTGGCCAAATTGGTCTTAAGATAGCGGGGTGGTTTGATATCGAAATGAGTCAAGTTAATTTAAAAGTTTTCTTAACAACTCCACTTTATGAAAATGTAAAGAAATGATGGCCAAAGTTTGCAAAACCTTGAAGAAAATGGGAGTATCTTTTTTGAAAAATTTTGCAAATTTTTGACAAAACAATATCTTTCGTATTGAAAACGATGCCGTTATTAAACTGCTAAAGATATTGACATTTATTATTTTGTGCATACATATTCTGGCACAAATTGTGTGAAATTTAAAGTTTATAGCTTAAAGATTGATGGAGTTATTAAAAAACACTGAAAAAAAACCAAGTCAAAATTTCGATATTTTAAAATTAAACAACTCATAACTCCGTTAACGATACACGATGGCATGGTACATTATGCGTATTTTTTTAGATCTCGTCAATAGTTTTGGCCACCAGAAGGTTGGAGAAGTCAAATGTGGTCAACTTTGGCAGCCTGTATCTCAGCCTGTATTAAAGATGCAGTAATTTCTTGTCCTCCTCTACAAATGTCTGGAACATTTTGAAAGATCAACAGATAAAAATTTTTACACTTATTTCCATTTTTTCAGTTTGGCACACTGTACAACGTTTTTCACAGAAGAGACTATCATGTTTTGAATGTAGAATGTCCTTAGTACTTCCATTTTCACCGCCTTCGTGTATTCGAATAGGTTCTTACGCACTCAAATTGTATTAAATCATTTGATTTATTTGTGTAACAAAGCCGATTTCAACTAAACTCCGTACAAAATTTTATATACGCATCTCCCGATTTTCACTTTTAAGGCATTTGCTAATAATCAATCTTCTCAAAGATTTGCAAAACGATTTACCCTATAGCTGCCACAATATGTACGGATTTTGATCGAAATTCTAAATATCAAATTTAAGCAAATTTTAAATTCGGCGACTTAGTCTGTCTATAGTGGCATGGGGACATTAATATGTCCGAAATAACATGAACAGGCAGACCTGGCAAAATTGAATTAGAAAGTGATTCTGAGTAGATCCGTATTCTTGTCGATAGGAATAACTCTCCCTTCTGGGTGTTTCCTTATACCGCAGTAGTTTTGAAGGTATAACATGAATAATGTGTGCTAAGTTTGAGCTCAACCGAACAACACCCATTGATATGTAAGAAGATAAGCCCCTGTTCCTAATTAAAACCAGTAAAGAAAAGCAAAAGTCGGACGGAGCCGGCTATATAATACCCTACACCACTGAGTCTACGTAATACTTTTAATATATAGCACTAATATCCAAATTTTGTCAGACTTTAATTTTGCATACCAATTGAAATATCGAATAGAACCTTGTACGATTTTCTTTCGATGGTACGCAAATTATGGCTTCTACAGCCTTAAAAGTCGAAACGCATAGAAGATATATATGGGAGATTTATCTAAACCTGATTCGATTTTGGGGACATTTTTTGCATGTAGTGCGACGTCAAATAAAACATCTCCTGCAAAATTTTGAAAGGATGGGACCGAAATGTCTACTACGGCTTTAAAAGGGCATATCGGATGAAAGAAATATATAGGAGCTATATATAAATCTGATCCGACTGTGATGAAATTTTGCACACACACTAGGACGTCAAAAAAAGCATTTCGTGCCAATTTGGTAAATATTGGACCAAAATTGTGTCTTCTACAGACTTAAAAGCCCATGTCGGATTAAAGATATATATGAGAGCTATACATGCACCTACACCTACAAAAGGGCACATCGGATGAGAGATATATATGGGAGCTATATCTAAATCTGGACCGATTTTTTTCAAATTAATAGCGTTCGTCCTTGGACCAAAAAAGAGACTTGTGCAAAATTTTGTGAAAATCAGACAGCAAATGCAACCTGTACCTTGATTACAAGAATATATGGATAGACAGAGAGACGGATATAGCTTAATCGAATCAGGAAGTGATTCTAAGCCGATCCGTATACTTATCAGACCCATCGATAAGTATACGGATCAGGTTAGCTCTTCTTCTATAATACCCTGTACCACAGAGGTGGTGCAAAATGCAACCTTTTCCCATTCCACTAAGGAACAGGAGCAAACTTCTCACAGTGGTGGTGTAGGATATAAAAATTTGGCAATTCTGCATTTACCTGATTACAGCCGACAGAAAGACACACAGATAGACACATTTTCGACAATTAAAGAGCTTTTTGTGAAATGTCCGGCTAAGTTAATGGTATAACTGCCTTTATCTGAATCCATATGATCTTAATTGGTCTATGAATTAGCTCGGAGAAATTAGAGCCATTCTTAATAGACTTTATTTGAGCCCGATAATCTTAGGAGTAGGAATGCACCCTGGGTGGTGGTTGGTGGGCTTAGGGTGTAGTGTGGAACCCAAAAACTTGGTCCAGAAAATGGGTATCAACTTCGTGCTCTACTCCCAAATACCATTCATTTGAGCCCTATATTGCAATGGTCAATTAATATATTGGGTTGCCCAAAAAGTACTTGCGGATTGTTTAAAAGAAAGTAAATGCATTTTTAATAAAACTTAGAATGAACTTTAATCAAATATTCTTTTTTTACACTTTTTTTCTAAAGCAAGCTAAAAGTAACAGCTGATAATTGACAGAAGAAAGAATGCAATTACAGAGTCACAAGCTGTGAAAACATTTGTTAACGCCGACTATATGAAAAATCCGCAATTACTTTTTGGGCAACCCAATATATGCCAGATTTAGGGGGACTTTGGGAATGGGGTGGTTCCCCAGACACTTAACCTTGAAAAAATATCAGCATCGTGCTCTACTGTCAAATACCATTTATTTCAACCCAATATGGCCATTGGTTTAAGTGGAGTTTATGGGATGAGGCGCCCCCAAACACCTGGCCCCAACAATTGGTTATGAAATTCGTTTTCTAATCTCAAATACCTTTCATTTAAGCTACATGTTGCCATGGTCAGTAAATGTGTACTCTTTGTTTGGTGTTTTGGGGAAGGGGCGGTGCCCCAAATATATGATCCCACATTTGGATATCAGATTCGTATTATACTCCCAAATAGTTTTGTTTGAGCCCCATATTGTTGTGGTCAGTAAATAGTTGCTGTTTGCGGGGTGTTATGGGAAAGGGGTAAACCCTCAGAAAATTGGTCCCGAAAGTGGGTATCAATTTCGAGCTCAGCTCCCCAATACTATTCATTTGGGAGCACCAAGCTCTTAAAAAAAGCTTGTCAACATCGTGCAATACTCTCAAATATCATTTATTTGAACCACATATTGCGATTGGCTTAAAAATTAGATATAAAATTCGATTTCTAATCTAAAATACTTTTCATTTAAACCCATTATTGCAAAATTCATTAAATTTGTCCGGTTTGTCCTAAAAACTATCAATATCGATCTCCACTCTCTTTAAGAACCAAATTGTCATGGTGAGCAAATACTTCCTATTTAAGGGTTGTTATGGGGGTGGGACGTCTCATCGAAGGTGAGGCGTAACATAACATAAATATCACATTTGATCCTCTTATTGTCATAATCAACAAATATGTCCACTTTATGGAGTGTCTAGGGTGAGGCGGCCACCCACACACTTATCCCTGAAAAAATATCAGCATCGTGCTCTACCCAAAAATTTCCTTTATTTGAGCCCCAATAGCCATTGGTTTAGGGCGAGTTTATGGGATGTGTGACCCCAAACACTTGGCCTCAAAATCGGATAAAAAATTTCGTTTCTACTATCAAATACCTATTATATATTGCCATAGTACCCAAACATGGCTGGTTTGAAGGCAGTTTAGGGGTCGAACCCTGAAATAATATCACCATCGTGCTAGAGCACGTTTTTGTATTTGCCCTATAATTTCAAGCATTTTGAAGGTAGCTATCAAGATATTCGGGCAATGTCGATATAGCCATGTCCGTCCGTCTGTCCGTCCGTCCGCCTGTCTGTCGAAAGCACTCTAACTTCCGATGGAGTAAAGCTAGCCGCTTGAAATTTTGCACAAATACTTCTTATTAGTGTAGGTCGCTTGGGATTGTAAATGGGCCATATCGGTTCATGTTTTGATATAGCTGTCATATAAACCGATCTTGGGTCTTGACTTCTTGAGCCTCTAGAGTGCGCAATTCTTATCCGATTGGAATGAAATTTTGCACGACGTATTTTGTTATGATATCCAATAACTGTGCCGAGTATGGTTCAAATCGGTCCATTACCTGATATAACTGCCATATAAACCGATCTTGGGTCTTGACTTCTTGAGCCTCTAGAGTGCGCAATTCTTATCCGATTGGAATGAAATTTTGCACGACGTATTTTGTTATGATATTCAATAACTGTGCCGAGTATGGTTTAAATCGGTCCATTACCTGATGTAGCTGCCATATAAACCGATCTTGGGTCTTGACTTCTTGAGCCTTTAGAGTGCGCAAATCCTATCCGATTAGAATGAAATTTTGCACGACGTGTTTTGTTATGATATCCAACAATTGTGCCTAGTATGGTTCAACTCGGTCCATGTTTCGATATAGCTGTCATATAAAGCGATCTTTGTCTTGAGCCTCTAGAGTGCGCAATTCTTATCCGATTTGAATGAAATTTTCCACGACGTGTTTTGTTATGATATCCAACAACTGTGCCAAGTATGGTTCAAATCGGTCCATAACCTGATATAGCTGCCATATATACCGATCTTGGGTCTTGACTTCTTGAGCCGCTAGAGTGCGCAATTCTTATCCGATTAGAATGAAATTTTGCACGACGTGTTTTGTTATGATATCCAACAACTGTGCCTAGTGTGGTTCAAATCGGTCCATAACCTGATATAGCTGCCATATAAAGCGATCTTTGTCTTGAGTTCTTGAACCTCTAGAGTGCGCAATTCTTATCCGATTGGAATGAAAATTTGCACGATGTATTTTGTTATGATATCCATATACTGTGCCGAGTATGGTTCAAATCGGTCCATTACCTGATATGCTGCCATACAAACCGATTTTGGGTCTTGACTTCTTGGGCCTCTAGAGGGCGCAATTCTTATCCGATTTGACTGAAATTTTGCATGACGTATTTTATTCTTACTTTCAACAACTGTTCCAAATAAGGTTCAAATCGGTTCATAACCTGATATAGCTGCCATATAAACCGATTTGGGATCATGACTTCTTGAGCCTCTAGAGGTCGCAATTATTATCCGATTTGCTTGAAATTTCGTACGACGGATCCCCTCATGACCATCAACATACGTGTTTATTATGGCCTGAATCGGTCTATAGCCCGATACAGCTCCCATATAAATCGATCTTTCTATTTTACTTCTTGAACCCCTAAAGGGCGCAATCCTTATTCGAATTGGCTGACATTTTACACAGATCTCCAACATATAATTTAATTGTGGTCCAAACCGGACCTTATTTTGATATCACTCTAATAGCAGACCAAATCTTTTCTTATATCCTTTTATGCCTAAGAAGAGATGCCGGGAAAAGAACTCGACAAATGCGATCCATGGTGGAGGGTATATAAGATTCGGCCCGGCCGAACTTAGCAAGCTTTTATTTGTTTTTTTTTTTTGTTTTGGTTATCAACATTCAAAATCATATTTCAAAGCAATTACTTCGGATGCCAAATTGTTAAAGAAACGTAGGTTGTTATGGGGGTGGGACGTCTCACCGTAGTTGAGGTGTAACATAACATAAATATCAGATTTGATCCTGTTATTGTCAAAATCAACAAACATGTCCACTTTATGGGGTATCTAGGGTGAGGCGGCCACCCACGCACTTATCCCTGAAAAAATATCACTTTCCCTAAAATTTCCTTTATTTGAGTTCCAATAGCCATTGGTTTAGGGGAGTTTATGGGATGTGTGACCCCAAACACTTGTCTTCAAAATCGGATATCAAATTCGTTTTCTACTATCAAATACCTATCAATTATTGCCATAGTACCCAAACATGGTCGGTTTGAAAGGAGTTTAGGGGGCGGACCCTGAAATAATATCACCATCGTGCTAGAGCACGATTTTATTTGGCTCTATAATTTCAAGCATTTTGAAGGAAGCTTTCAAGATATTCGGGCAACGGGTCTCTTTCTGATCCACACTAATTATTTTTTTTTTGTTTTGGTTATCATCATTCAAAATCATATTTCAAAGCAATTACTTGGGATGCCAAATTGTTAAGGAAACATAGGTCCTCCTGTCTCCATCCCAATTTGAGGGTAAACAGTGTACAAATACAAATTGCACTCTTACACATCGTTTAATTTGAGAACAATATATTTCCTGCTGAATGGCAGGACGGCTAGACGTGACCCAGATTCTTGAATCCTTATATCAACATTAGATTCGAACTCTACTGACATAGCCCTTTCTTTTAATTCGCATACTATCTCGCTCGAACTACACGTCCTATTGAAGGGTATTTAGTGGATGGGCCGGTCCCGGACTCCATACCAAATATGTATACAATTCGTAGTCAATTCCTAAATACTGAAAGCATTTGATACCCATTTTGTGACGTTGGACATTCATGCCCGTTTAAGGAGTTTTGGGGTTGGGGAGGCTCCGTAGATACCTTGGACCTAATTCTTATAACAAATGTGTACTCAACTTCGCAACACCTTTTATTTGATACCCATATTGTCCCAATTGGTAAATATGTCTTGTTGAGGGGGATTTGGGGGTTGGAGAGGCCCCTCAGACACCAAGGAATAAATTTTTATGTCGGATTTGTACCCGACTTTGAAATACCTTTCATTTGATACCCATATTGCCCAAAGCGGTAAAAGACTCCTGTTAGGGGTGTTTTGATGGTGGGGGACCCACCGAACACTTTGGGCGAAATTTGTATACCAAGTACGTACTACTCTTCGAAACTGGGGGATAAGGGGGAGGGTAAGCCCCCCCCCCCCTTGGGATATTAGAAAATGAAGTACCCTATTTCTCTGAAAATTTCATGAAAGTCTGTTTAGCCGTTTTTGAGTCTATACGAAACAGACAAACAAAGCGCAACAATTTCATTTTTATATAATAGGAGAAGATTCTCTGTAGGGTCGGAATTGAATTTGTCGATGTATTGCTTACACTTGAATGACTAAATCCATACACCCTTCATCCTAAGGTGGTGCTGTGAAAACAATCTCTGTCTCATAAACAAAAGTATTTAAATACGTGAGGGATTCGAGTATCTCTTGAAAATATTTACCTCTTTTAAATGCTTCTGTATCATCTACGTCGGTGCACTGGTTTGTTAAATACTGTCGAATGTAGCGACATTTTGACGACACGTTCCGACATCATTGCACCAACAGAAATACGGATGATATAAATTCTGAAATATTAGAACATTTATAACGAACTTTAAATACCCTTTAATATTATGTGGAGATTCAAAATGTTTTTCTTCCTTTCTTGATAAAGCAAACAGTAGTAGAATACACATTCTCATAAAAGTGACGGCTTGTTTTCATTAGGAAATCTTGAATACTTTTAATGCGACTTGTTTGGAGATTTCGATTTCAGCTGGGTTCATTTATATTATAAATACGATTTTTGTAAAAATTGTTACAAAATTATAACACTGAGCCTAAGACCTCTGATTTAAGGTCTTAGGCTCATTAAAGGCACATTTATTGTCCGATGTTACCGAAAATTGAGACAGAAAGTTAAGTTTAGCCAGTGCAGTGGCAGGACTCTCAATACCGCCTAACGGACAGGGGGCCAACAACGAGACGATAGCCAACCCTCTCAAAAAAGAAAGGCAAAATAAGCAAAAAAATCTAATAGAAAAGCATTAGGCAGTGCAGGGACGAGAGTTTCAACACAGCGTAACGAAAAGGGACCCCACGATGGAACCATCAACGTCTTTCTCAAGATTCGGAAGACTAGGGTAAGCAAATATTCAAACATCAGGCAGTGCAGTGGCAGGAAACTCAATGTAGTCTAAAGAACTGGAAGTATGCGATGAGACTATCACTTGCTCCCTAGAAGCCCATTTTCTAGGGGACCAATGACTGAGGTCATTCAGATAAACCTCCACCAGAGCGAGACGGCTACACACGCTCTGACGGGGAAAATCACCAAGTTCAAGATTCATATTGCCTTAATTCAGGAGCCATGTACGACCCGGAATAAAGTTTCTGGACTGAACCATATCAACTACCAATTATTCTATGCCAACACTGATACTCGGCCGAGGACCTGCGTTATCTGTCATACAAATTTGAAAAATGTATTTTACCCACAGTTGTCAATGTCGGATGCTACAGTGATGATACAGGGAGACGGTGGAGCATACCTGCCATCACTGTGTCTGCCTCTCGACTGTCCGACACCGCCATGCGTCGGAGCTGCAACAGCTGCTGAGGAGAGCAAAACAGACGGGCAATGAGATACTAATAGGGTGCGACGCGAACTCTCATCACATTTCGTGGGGTATTACCAACATTAATAAGCGGGGCCAAGCCCTGACAGAGTTTTTGAATACTAACGACCTAATAACACTTATTATTGATGTAGGCTTTAGATGTAACAAAGGAGGACATGTTGAGGCTTTTGATGAAAACGCAATTTCCACAGAATTCGACGGGACTCACACAGGCACCGGCATCTTGGAATAATGAGGTTAATTGAAGGCATATCATAGCGGAATTTATGGTAAAGGAAGGCTTGAGGAGCTTTAAAACATTTAAGTACCGGGTCCTTAGAGACTGCATAAATCTTATGCTATGGAACATGTGGCTAAACTATTATTCCCATTACATAAATATAAGGGAGAAAGTAGAACAAGCCACGGAGGAGGAGAATGTAGCACAAACCATAGGAGGCATTTTATCGCCACTCCTATGGGTGATCATCATAAATGACCTATTACGGATGCTGCCTGAGGATAGATTTGAGAACGACGTCTGCTTAGTTACTACGACCTAAATCAGCTATACAGAAGGTCGAAAGCGTCTTGCAGATTACATACGACTGGTCTAGACCCTGGGGTCTGAATTTTAACGCAGAGAATAGTGGTAGGCCAATTTGACGCACCACTTTTCCCAATAGAACGATTTCGATTTCATACAAGGTCAAATTCTTAGGAGTGGTCTTGGACAGGAAACAGAATAGAAAGTGTCATATGCAGGAGTGCACCGAAAACGCTCACAGATATTCGTCACTATGAAGACAGGCCGTAGGCTCGAATGGGACCTTAATTCGAGGATAGTCCACTGGCTCCACAGGAGCGTGATTAGATCAATACTTACTTATGCTTCAGTAGTTTGTTAGACTGCGATAGAAAAAAACTCCAACGAACCAATAATACAATCGGTTCAGAGAACATGTTGTCTTGGTAACATCGGATAGTATATGCAACTTTTATTTCCTCAAAACATTAAATCGAGAGATTGGTCTACATGGCAGATTTATCGAATCTCGACGGATATGGCACAGATCGGAAAATTTCGCCTTTTATGGGCCCAAAACCTTAAATCGAGAGATCGGTCTATATGGCAGCTTTATCCAAATTTGAACCGATCTGGGCCAAATTGACGAAGGATACAGAAGGGCCTACCACAACTCACATTCCCAAATTTCAGCAAAATCGGATAATAAATGTGGCTTTTATGGGCCTAAGACCCTAAATCGGAGTATCAGTCTATATGGCAGCTATATCCAAATCTGGTTCGATCTGGGCCGAACTAACGAAGGATGTCGAGGGGCCTAACACAACTCACTGTACCAAAATTCAGCATAATCGTATAATAGATGTGGCTTTTATGGGCCTAAGACCCTAAATCTGAGGATCGGTCTATATGGCACCTATATCCAAATCTGGACTGTTCTGGGCCAAATTGAAGAAGGATATCTTAGGGCCTTACGCAACTCACTGTGTCAAATTTTGGCACATTCGGACAATAAATGCGGTTTTTATAGGCGCAAGAACTTAAATTGAGTGATCGGTCTATATGGCAGCTATATCCAACTCTGGACCAATCTGGGCCAAATTGAAGAGGCATGTCGAAGGGCATAACACAACTCACTTTCCCAAATTTCAGCAAAATCGGATAAATGTGGCTTTTATAGGCCTATGACCCAAAATCTATGGATCAGTCTATATGGCAGCTATATCCAAACTGGACTGATCTGGGCCAAATTGAAGAAGGATATCTTAGGGCTTTACGCAACTCATTGTCTCAAATTTTGGCGAAATCGAACAATAAGTTCTTGCGCCCATAAAAGGCGCATTATGGGCGCAAGAGGTCGATCTATATGGCAGCTACATATGTACAAATCTTGACCGATCTGGGCCAAATTGAAGGAAGATGTCGAGTGGCCCAACACAACTCACTCTCCCAAATTTCAGCAAAATCGGATAATGAATGTGGTCCTAAGACCTTAAATCGGCGGATTGGTCTATGGACGAAAAAAAAGAATCTGTGCAATGTTTCAGCTCAATATCTCTATTTTTAAAGACTGTAGCGTGATTGCAACAGACAGACGGACAGACGGAAGGAGATGGCTAGGTCGTCTTAGATTTTTAGGCTGATCAAAAATAGAAATACTTTATAGGGTCGGAAATGGATATTTCGATGTGTTGCAAACGGAATGACAAAATGAATATACCCCCATCCTTCGATAGTGGGTATAATCAAAATGCATTTTTTGACATCTTTTCTTTTTATTGATATTTGTCGTTACCCTTTACCAACATTTGAAATCGGTAACCTTAGTTTAAAGAATAACCTAATCGTTATTTCAACCTTTTTTTCTTTAGTTAGCGATGTCGGTTCAATAAAGAAAAAAGAGAATCGCACTCCCGATTCCACAAAGTATTGTTTTGATATTTGAATGATATTCGAAACTTTGAAGTATTTCATGCCTGATGTGGTCTCGAATGAAACACAGGTGAAGACTGATCACCCGAATACATTTCTTGGGTTTATAGAGGCTGATTTTTCAGCTGCTGCGACCATCTTGCCTCCATATTTGTATCCGTGATTGTGAGTATGCAAAGTTCAGCCCTAACGAAATTAATGCGTTTTTTATACCCTACACCACTACTGTGGTGCAGGGTATCATAACTTAGTGAATTTGTTTGTAACACCCAAAAGGATGAGAGATAGACCTATTGATAAGTATGCCTATCGACTCAGAATCACTTTCTGATTCGATTTAGCTATGTCCGTCTGTCTATCTGTCCGTCCGTCTGTCTGTCCGTCTGTCCATGTTAATTTGTGTACAAGATACAGGTCGCAGTTATCATCCGATCGTCTTAAAATTTGGTTTGGGATGTTTTTCGGCCTAGAGACGAAGCCTGTTGAAATTGGAAAAAATCGGTTCAGATTTGGATATAGCTCCCATATATATGTTCGTCCGATATCATATACATATATTGCCGGATTTTAACTTCTAGAGCCACTGCAAGCACATTTATTAACCAATCTTCCCAAAATAATGCACAACGCCTTCCTCGACGACTACCACAATATACATAGAGTGTGGTCAAAGTCGGTTCAGATTTAGATATAGCTCCCATATATATGTTCGTCCGATTTGCAGTAATATTGCAATTAAATGGTGTTTTGTTAAGCGATTTTCTCGAAATTTAGCAGGAGCGATTTTCTCTTGACTCTTAATATTACTGATGAATTTCATGGAAATCGGTTCAGATTTAGATACAGCTCTCATATATATATATATATATATATATATATATATATATATATCGCCTGATTTTAACTTCTAGAGTCACAGCAAGCGCATTTATTGAATAATCTTGCCAAAATTTTGCAAAACGCTTTCCTCGACGACTGGCACAGAATCTGAGGAGTTTGCTCGAAATTGATTCAGATTTAGGTATAGCTCTCATAAATATGTTCGTCCGATTTTGAGAAATGTTGCAAAAAAGTGCTCATTTGTTAACCGATTCTGTCGCAATTGTGCAGGAAGGATTTTCTTATGACTCTCAATATAACTGGTGAATTTCATAAGATAGTTCCAGACTAAGATATAGCTATCATATATGTATATGGCCGGATTTTCGCCCCAAGAGCCACTGCGAGCGCATTGTTTGACCAATCTTGCCAAAATTTTGCACATCGCTTTCCTCGACGATTACTACATTATCTGAAAAGTTTGCTCGAAATCGGCACAGAATTAGATATAGCTCCTATATATAGGTTCGTCAGATTTTGGGTAATTTGCCATAACGTTGTCATTTGTCAACCGTAGTTTTTACGGTTGGAACATATTTGCTCGCCGAGGGCCATCAAAATTGGTACATTGGCACATCGCCCGACTTTTGCCCTTCCTTACTGGTTTTCATTTGTTTTATTTGGTTGCGATGAAATTGAAACAGATGAGTTGTATTCTACAAATGGTTATATTTAATGTAGATCATACGGAGCCACATTTGTGTGTAGCTATCCCTCGTCACTTCGGGGTGTACTCGAAAGAATTAGGGTTGTACATATCGAAATATTTGACAAATCGCTATATTTCAAATTTTTACAATTAGAAAAGCGATTGGGAAAATAAACGGTAAAACCTGCCTAGGGTAGGGTAATTATTCATCCAATTTTTTTATTTTTTTATCATTTAATTTTTTTACCGGCAATGTTTTTCCCCGCAATTGAATATCGTGATGTATTATTTTCTCGCAAATAGTTTCAAATCGTTTTTTTTTTTTGTTTAGCCAATGTCCCTCCAACCACCCATTCCTCTCTGGCCTATTTGTGATTTGTTTCATTTCATTTGGAAGTGAACTAAAGCTGAGGTAAGCTAAAAGTATCTACACATGCTTTTCTGCTTATAAGAGTCCAGAAATGATATGAAAATCAAGACGTAATTAAGACCCATTCTCACGAACTAAAAAACACACTCGGACTCTAGAAGAGAAGCCTGGGCAGAGGGGTTGGAGAGATATGCAATCTGGGACATTGTCTTCGCAGCAAGCGGGAAGCAGAGACTAGAAATTATTAAGAAGTTCCCCTATGATTGCCTCATTGCATTTGATTTGTTGGTGTCGGAGACAAAATAGATAAGAAAAATGCCCGATTTTTATTTGGGCGGGCGGGGGTGGGGGGGAGCAATCGATAATGTTGAGTTCGCCATCTAACTGATAACCGAGTGACTTTAATTGATCAGGTAAAACCTACTATAAAATTTGGATTTGTCTTTTGGACTGCGTTGTGTTGCCACCGATGCCATTCGCTTTTGGTTATTGTTGAATTCGTATCTGATAGAGCCGCACAAAGATAAGATGTCCAAAAGAGTAAACAAAATAAAATTTCTGTTAGCTGATACGAATTACTACCATGGACCTTAGCACAATGTATTAATTGTATATATGTTGTAAGACTCGATTCAATGAAAAAAAAAACTCTCATGTCTAGAAATTGCGACCAATTTGAATTGCGTCACCCTACCTCATATTTTTCTAACCCATCTTATATTATATGCCTCAACGTTAGTTCAAGTCCCAAATATATCCAATCCAATCCAATCCAATCAAAGAGACTTTTGTCTTCCTAAAGCCGGGCATTGGTATAGAGAGTGTCCCAAAGTTTCGTCTTTCTAACCACATGCCCTGCACACAGCCCCACATATCGTCCCATGTAGATACGGAAGGTCTTGGTAATTTTCATCGTTGTTGTTGTTGTCGTAGCCACATTATCATATGGAAATAGCGATCCTCGTTAAGCTCCTGAAAGTGAGCAAGCTCATTCCTCAGCTAAGTTCCAACCTGTGTGGTGCTCAGTGCTATCCCATGCTTTCCTTCGTATTTTGCTTTGATGTCCTAGATGTGTATTCCTGTTTCCTATAGGATCGTTGCTGTCCTTTCGACATGCTCTTCATTTTAGTGTCTCATGTGTGATCCTATCGCCCACAAATCAGATTGGGCTAGTACTTAGCGCTTCATGTTTCCTAATGGCTGGTACTATGTTCCTTTTTCGCAACATTTTTTCGTGATTACTTTTTTTAAACAATAGTTTTTGAAGAAAAAAAAAAACTTGCTGATTACATTCAGTAGGGCATTCCCTCATTACTTATGAATTTTTTTTTTAAAGTGTTACGTTTTCGTTGAGATTTTTGTAGTGTTTCAAAAAAATAACCATGAAAAATATGTGTATTCAACTGTGAAAAACGAATATAGACCAGCCAGACAGAAAAAATATCATCTCGAAAATTTCGATAAACATCTTGTTCAGAATTTATCATTTACTATTGATAACAAATAACTGGAATTTATTAAATAAAATTCTCGATCGAAGAAATTTGTCGAAACTTTTTATTTTTTTGGTGATAAATTTATTGTAAAACTTTTATTACAGCTCAACAAAATATTTAATGGATTTTCTTTTGTAATATTCTAAATGTATTGATAGTGCCTATAAGAGGAAGCAAATTTACCTAAATGAAGGTAAAAATTTCCTGTGCGGCCAAGAAGAAACTTTTTTTTGGTTCGTGTTTTAGCGGATCTTTTGTCTGGCGGACCTACTTTTTTCGTTAAACACTTTCAGACATCGGAAAGTGTAATCGCTGAGCACAATGATCGGCAATTTTTTGCAATGAAAAGGGAAAGCCAGAGATCACAACAAACCAACCACTATGGAACGTGTTTCGTCTTTGGTTAGAATACTTTTGAACCATATTACCTACCATAGGTAGGTCATACTTATATCAAATCGCGAAAACGTCTCTACGATGTAAGAACGACACAAGTTTGAGAACTTTAACACTAGCGTTCTCTCCCACCGCATGTGTCTTTTTATATCCTCCACCATAGGATGGGGGGTATACTAATTTCGTCATTCTATTTGTAACTACTCGAAATATTCGTTTGAGACCCCATAAAGTATATATATTTTTGATCGTCGCGACATTTTATGTCGATCTAGCCATGTCCGTCCGTCTGTCTGTCTGTCGAAAGCACGCTAACTTCCGAAAGAGTAAAGCTAGCAGCTTGAAATTTTGCACAAATACTTCTTATTAGTGTAGGTCGGTTGGTATTGTAAATGGGCCATATCGGTCCATGTTTTGATATAGCCGCCATGTAAACCGATCTTGGGTCTTGAATTTTTGAGCCTCTAGAGGGCGCAATTCTTATCCGGTTGGAATGAAATTTCGCGCAACGTGTTTTATTATAATATCCAACAACTGTTCCAAATATGGTTGAAATCGATCCATAACCTGATATAGCTGCCATATAAACCGATCTTGTGTCTTGACTTCTTGAGCCTCTAGAGTGCGCAATTCTTATCCGATTGGAATGAAATTTTGCACGACGTGTTTTGTTATGATATCCAAAAACTGTGCCAAGTATGCTTCAAATCGGTTTATAACCTGATATAGGTGTCATATAAACAGATCTGGGGACTTGACTTCTTGAGCTTCTAGTGGGCGCAATTCCTATCCGATTTGGCTGAAATTTTGCAAGACGTATTTCGTTCTTACTTTCAACAACTATGCCAAATAAAGCTCAAATCGGCTCACTACCTGATATAGCTGCCATAAAAACCGATCTGGGGATCTTGACTTCTTGAGCCTCTAGAGGTCGCAATTATTATCCGATTTGCTGGAAATTTTGTACGACGGATTCTCTCATGACCATCAACATACGTTTTTATTATGGTCTGAATCGGTCCATAGCCCGATTCCGCTCCATATAAATCGATCTCTCTATTTTACTTCTTGAGCCCCCAAAGGGCGCAATTCTTATTCGAATTGGCTGACATTTTACACAGGTCTCCAACATATAATTTAATTCTGGTCCAAACCGGACCATATCTTGATATCGCTCTAATAGCAGAGCGAAACTTTTCTTATATCCTTTTTTTGCCTAAGATGAGATGCCGGGAAAAGAACTCGACAAATGCGATCCATGATGAAGGGTATATAAGATTCGGTTCGGTCGAATTTAACACGCTTTTACTTGTTATATATAAGATTTTTGAAAACTTGCATTTTATTGATAGAGAACCAACGAGCGTATAAAATTGCTACAGAAACATTGAAGATTTTTTCCCCTCTCGTTTTAGTAAGATGTCAAGCACAAAAAATTGGTTTATTTTTTATTACAATAATTTAAAATCTCTCTATTTCGAAGACTACATAGACTATAAACCTAAATTTTTAGTATTATTGGTGTCAACAGTAACTTTTTACATAAATTGATTTGGGTCATTGATATGACCCATTTGTCCTCAAAGGTAAATAAAAGGGTAAAATCTGTTTTTGACTTTTTCGTATATATTCATTTCTATATACATAACAAGAAAACAGGCATTTAGTTTGGCCGGGCTGAATTTTGGAAACCCATCACCTCGGGTATATATGTAAACCACTATTTGTCATAATCTGGCGAAAAATGCATAATTTATGCACCCATAGCAGATATATCCAAATATGGTCCGATTTGGACCAAATTCGGCACGAACATTGAGTGGTCTAATAAATCCAAATTACTGTTCAATTTTGGTTCAATGTCCCTCCAATATATAGACCGATCTGAACCATATAGGACAAGGATGTCGAAACGCCTAACATAAGTCACTGTGTCAAATTTCAGCGAAATTATATAATAAGTGTGCCGTTAATGTGTCTTCGGTCTATATGGCAGCCAAATATCCAAATCAGGACCAATCAAGCAGGATACCTAAGGGGGCCTAACACAACTCACTGACCTAAATTTCAGTGAAATCGGACAAAAAGAGCGTCTTTTTTGGTCCCAAGACCTTAAATCGGGAGATCGGACTATATGGCAGCTATATTCAAAATAGCATGTTTACATTGAAATTTTTTAAACCTTAACTAAATCCAAAAACTAATCCTGTCCGTTCACACTGCGTTTTTGAGTGACTACACAAGCGTACATGCGTTTACATGAATGTGCGTGCATATATGTTTCACCGTCTCACATTTTAGCAAAATTGATTAGCAAATGTGGCTTCTATGGACCTAAGACCTTTAATCGGCAGATCGGCCAATATGGAGGCTATCTCTATTTTTATACCCTCCACCATAGGATGGGGGTATACTAATTTCGTCATTCTGTTTGTAACTACTCGAAATATTCGTCTGAGACCCCATAAAGTATATATATTATTGATTGTCGCGAAATTTTATGTCGATCTAGCCATGTCCGTCCGTCTGTCTGTCTGTCGAAAGCACGCAAACTTCCGAAGGAGTAAAGCTAGCCGCTTAAAATTTTGCACAAATAATTCTTATTAGTGTAGGTCGGTTGGTATTGCAAATGGGCCATATTGGTCCATAACCTGATATAGCTGCCATATAAACCGATCTTGGGTCTTGACTTCTTGAGCCTCTAGAGACGCAATTCTTATCCGATTGGAATGGAATTTTGCACGACGTGTTTTGTTATGATATCCAACAACTGTGCCACGTATGGTTCATATCGGTTCATAACCTGATTAGCTGTCATATAAACAGATCTGGGGATTTTACTTCTTGAGCTTCTAGAGGGCCCAATTCCTATTCGATTTGGCTGAAATTCTGCATGACGTATTTTATTCTTACTTTCAACAACTGTGTCAAATAACGTTCAAATCGGTTCATAACCTGATATAGCTGATATATAAACCGATCTGAGATCTTGACTTCTTGATCCCTAGAGGTCGCAATTATTATCCGATATGCCTGAAATTTTGTACGACGGATCCTCTCATGACCATCAACAAACGCGTTTATTATGGTCTGAATCGGTCTATAGCCCGATACAGCTCCCATATAAATCGTTCTCTCCATTTTACTTCTTGAGTCCCCAATGGGCGCAATTCTTTTTCGAATTGGCTGAAATTTTACACAGGTCTCCAACATATAATTTAATTGTGGTCCGAACCGGACCATATCTTGATATCGCTCTAATAGCAGAGCAAATCTTTTCTTATATTTCCTTTTTTGCCTAAGAAGAGATGCCGGGAAAAGAACTCGACAGATGCGATCCATGGTAGAGGGTATATAAGATTCGGCCCGGCCGAACTTAGCACGCTTTTACTTGTTAAAGACTGTAGCGTGATTTCAACAGACAGACGGACGGACATGTCTAGGTCGTCTTAGATTTTTTACGCTGATCAAGAATACATATACTTTATAGGGTTGAAAATGTTTCGATGTGTTTCAAACGGAATGACAAAATGAAGATACCCCATCCTTCGATGGTGGATATAAAAATAGCATGAAGATACGCAAAAAACAATAACTAGTAGAAAAATCAATAAAATTAGCTAAATTAAAACGTCTAAAACCCCGTTTACACTGCTCTTTAAATCCGGATTTAATGAATAGATCTAGGCTTGCCAATGCTAGAATTTAAGGCGGAAATCTCATTACCATATGATGGGGAGAATATTTTTACTCGTTTCGCCCCGAAAAATTGATTTCCAACACTATTTGAAATATATTGTTGATCGTTGCGAAATTCTCAGTTGATAGCGTAGGAGCTAATAAAGCTATGCGACTTAAATTTTGCATAAATACTATTAATAAAGGTAATTATTGATTACAAATGGGGCATATCGGTTTGTATAAGAAAACAGCTCAAATTCCATAAATTTAGATTCTTGGGTACATGCAGATATTAATCCGCCCCACGCCACTATGGACATACACCTAAGCCAGTAGTCGGCTTGTTGTGCGCTCTAAATACAAAAAAATGTAGCCTAAGTAAGGAATTCCGTGCTACCTACAAAATCCCCTAAGTTGGTTCATGTCTGGCATAGTGTCTTCATCTAAGTCCCGGTATCTGTTAGACGCGAAAGCCGGGCAATGAGAAAGTAAATGCTCCAAGGTCTCATCATTTCCTCCCATGCCCTACACATGCTATCACTTGCCGCACCGATTTTAAAAAAGTAAGCTCGTAGTCCTATGTGTCCCGTCATGATACCAAAAGCTATACTGACCTCCTTCTTGCCTTCTTTCAGTAATTAGCCTCGGCTTCTAACGATCTGAATCCGCTCATAGGATTTTCGCCGTTCTACCGACCGTTGCATGCGCATTTATCGCCCACGCTCTCAACTCGGATTGCATCGACCCGAAAAGCTTCGGGTTAATCAAGTTTATTGACGGCAGTCCTCTGGCTTTCACTGCAAAATCGTCGGCCCTTTACTTTCCCCCTTACTCCGTCATGGTCCGGCACCCAAACGATGCGGATTTTACCATCCTCAGAGAAGGCTGTAACCTCCTTCTTACACTGCAAGACTGTTCGAGACCTTACCGCCCTGGTTGTTATTGCCCTTATGGCAATTTTACTGCCCGCAAAGATATTCACACAAGACGTCGTCGCCTTAGCACCATACCACTTCACGCATTCAGTGATCGCCCGGATCTCCGCCTGCAGGACCGTATTATGGTCAGGCAGTCTAAAACAGATCTCAGTCCCTGAGTAATCAATGTAGACCCCCAGGCCAACTCAGTACTCTTTCATTGATCCATCCGTGCAACATGATCTTCCAGTTGGCAATACTAGGGTTCCGTCAATCAAAGACTGTGCCGCTGGCAGCATAGCCCCGCACTGAAGTTCAAGGTTCATCACAAGTATCCGATCGGAAACCTATTCCCTTCCTTCCAGGTTTCCTATCGTCGCCTCGATTACAACCCGATGGTATGAGCTGCTGCCATCCTCAACCCATTCTCCCACCGCCTTATGTCTCATAGCCGCAGTGGCTGCCTCACACTTAACCTGTATGTTAATAGTTGGGTATCTTGAATAGTCTTCAGTGCCCTAGAGAGGGTGGTCCTCATCACTCCACCTATAGCAAGACATCATGTTCTCTGAACCTATTGTATGGTCCACCGTAATCTCGATTTCTGGCCCCATTTCGAGCCTACGGCTCGTCTACATAATGCCCAACATCTGTGAGCCTTCTCAGTACGCTCCTAGATGTGCCACTTCCAATTCAGTTTCCTGTCCAAGTTCACACCCAAGTATTTGACCTTGTCAGATATCGAAATCATCTTATTGAGGAAACGTGATGCGTCACATTGGGCCACCTTCGTTTTTCTCATAAACAGGCAGATTTCAGTCTTCTCTGGTTTAATATTGATGCTCTTAGGTGTACCCCAGTCGTATGCCATCTGCAAGACCCTTTCCGCTTTTCTGCATAGCTGATTCGAGTCCTTACCACTTAGAAGTATTATAACATCGTCTACGTAACAGACGGGCTCGAATCCCTCTTCAGTCAGCATCCGTAATAGGTCATGTCTGTCGGCCACCTATAGGAGTGGCGATAAAATGCCCCCCCGTGGCATGCCTTTTGCCACTTTCTCCCTTATATTTATGTCACAGGACACACAATTTATCCACCAGTTCCTTAGCATATAGTTTATCCAGTCTCCAAGGACTGGGTCCACTTGTTACCGGGCTAAGGATTGGATCAGTGTGCCGGTTCGAATATTGTTGACAGCCCCCTCGATGTCAATGGGTACCTCGTGCAGGGCAGTCTCCACCGACCTTCCCTTGACATAGTTATTTGTATTTGAGCAGTTTGCTGGATGTCTTACTATTTATCATTGTGTCCACAATACGTTTCATGGTTTTGAGTAGAAAGGACGTAAGGCTTATAGGTCTGTAGGCCTTTGGTCTCACATTACTTGCCTTGCCGGGCTTGGATATAAATAAATCCATCAGGTCTGGGTGACTTAAATGGCTTGAAGCTCCTCAAGGATTCCTTTACCATAAATTCCGTAATTATAAACCTTCGATCAATATCATTATTCCAAGATTTTGGTGTCTCCATGAGTCCCATCGTACCCTGTGGAAAATGGGTTTTCATCAAAAGCCATGACATGTTGTCTCTGCTCTCACTCCCATGTCGTCTACTAAAGTTTCAGTTTGGACAGGGGTTTTGAGAGAAACTTTTTTATCTTGGCGAAGTCATTAACGCTATCGCATGAGCCTTGAGTTTTATCAAATTCGACTGGAGTTTATCATTCATAGTACACTTATTGCCTTCAATACCCAAATCACGGCCCAGACAGTTCTATAAATAGATATAGCTCCGAATTCGCTTCTTGATCATCTAGATAACTTGTTTTTATGGGACCTTACAGATTTTTTTTTGCACTAGTAAGCTTACAGTAAGAGCTTACATAAAGTGACAAAAACCTCGAATTAAATTTCATCGCTGATAAAAACGATGTTTCAGAAATAAATTTGAAATTTTCATATGTCCGTGTATTTGCAGTTAAGCGTACCTCGGGTAAGTGAAACACATTTTCAGTTAAAAGAAAAGTGGAGATGCATTTTTATTTTTGTGTGTATGAAATAACTGAGTTTGAAAAGAGTAGATCCCTAATTAAGCCCCAAATATTAAATGGAGAGCTGCAAAATATGTTCTTGTACATTCTATTTATGACGCGAATTATTCCAATTACAGATAATTTTTTAAAGAAATATATTTTTCACTTATGCGATTTTGGTTTCATATAAAATCTAATATACGGACAGCTTAATCTTATTTTCGTTATCTGAATAAATCGGACAAAATACATCTGTTATGTGTACAAAGGCTCGCAAGCTATTAAGTAAGTTGAGCGTTCTGGTTGGATCAAGGCACCCAGAGAAATTAGATTGCTGATATAGGGACGCATTGTCCGCTGATACTAAACTAAAAAATTTCAACATTTCAAGGAAAACATACTACATTTTTGAATTTCTAAACAACAAAAGAAACATTTGCTGTATATTATTTAATAAACAATTTTAGCAATTTAAGACTAACACGTTAAGTTAAACAAGTAAAAGCGTGCTAAGTTCGGCCGGGCCGAATCTTATATACCCTCCACCATGGATCGCATTTGTCGAGTTCTTTTCCCGGCATCTCTTCTTAGGCAAAAAAGGATATAAGAAAAGAGTTGCTCTGCTATTAAAACGATATCAAGATATGGTCCGGTTCGGACCACAATTAAATTATATGTTGGAGACCTGTGTAAAATTTCAGCCAATTCGTATAAGAATTGCGCCCGTTGGGGCTCCCGAAATAAAATAGAGAGAACGATTTATATGGGATCTGTATCGGGCTATAGACCGATGGTCATGAGAGGATCCGTCGTACAAATTTCAGACATATCGGATAATAATTGCGACCTCTAGGGGTCAAGAAGTCAAGATCCCACATCGGTTTATATGGCAGCTATATCAGGTTATAAACCAATTTGAACCTTATTTGATACAGTTGTTGAAAGTAAAAATAAAATACGTCATGCAAAATTTCAGCCAAATCGAATAGGAATTGCGCCTTCTAGAAGCTCAAGAAGTCAATTCCCCAGATCTGTTTATATGACAGCTATATCAGGTTATGGACCGATTTTAACCATACTTGGCACAGTTGTTGGATATCATAACGAAATACTTCGTGCAAAAATTCATTCAAATCGGATAAGAATTGTGCCCTCTAGAGGCTCAAGAAGTCAAGACGCAAGATCGGTTTATATGGCAGCTATATCAGGTTATGGACCGATTTAAACCATACTTGGCACAGTTGTTGGATATCATAACAAAACACGTCGTGCGAAATTCAATTCCATTCGGATAAGAATTGCGCCCTCTAGAGGCTCAAGAAGTCAAGACCCAAGATCGGTTTATATGGCAGCTATATCAGGTTATGGACCGATTTGAACCATACTTGGCACAGTTGTTGGATATAATAACAAAACACGTCGTGCAAAATTTCATTCTGATCAGATAAGAATTGCGCACGCTAGAGGCTCAAGAATTCAAGACCCAAGATCGGATTATATGGCAGCTATATCAGGTTATGGACCGATTTGAACTGTACTTGGCACAGTTGTTGGATATCATAACAAAACACGTCGTTCAAAATTTCATTCCAATCGGATAAGAATTGCGCACTCTAGAGGCTCAAGAAGTCAAGACCCAAGATCGGTTTATATGGCAGCTATATCAAAACATGGACCGATATGGCCCATTTACAATACCAACCGACCTACACTAATAAGAAGTATTTGTGCAAAATTTCAAGCGGCTAGCTTTACTCCTTCGGAAGTTAGCGTGCTTTCGACAGACAGACGGACGGACGGACGGACAGACGGACGGACATGGCTAGATCGACATAAAATTTCACGACAATCAACAATATATATACTTTATGGGGTCTTAGACGAATATTTCGAGTAGTTACAAACAGAATGACGAAATTAGTATACCCCCCATCTTATGGTGGAGGGTATAAAAAGCATAAATATGATTTTAGTAGTTATATTGTCCGTTGTTTTTTAAAATCGTTCAAGTAAAACTAGAAAAATTATAAAATTTGGGAAGAATGTTTTGTTTGCTGTTAGGAAAAAATTACTGCTGTTCATTTTCAGTAGATTTTCCATTGGCACAGCAAACATTTTTACTGTTTTCACTTACTAATTTCTCTGAGTGCGCGGGGAACTAAATGAAATATTTCTTCCTTCTTCACCCCGTAGACTGTGGTGGTAGTGTAGATCGCCTTTAAAACCTATATTGTATTTGTATCTTGATTTGACCAATAAATGGAATTGCTGTCTTTATTAAGAGCACTGTATTCTGTGATATCGGCATATAAGTAAACACTTAGAAAACATACAGAACTCAAACGAGCCGGGATATCTAAAAGACAGTATGGTTTTACCGGATAGAGTCCCAAAAAAAAATTATTTTTGAAAGCTCTTTCCTTTCCTTTGAAATAATTATGTGGAGACTATTTACGCATTACCTGGACGTGGTCCCATTGTCATTTGTTTACACTCACGTATTTGTTCAAATATACACACGTGTAAATGAATTGGAGTGAATGAAATTCGGCTATAAAAAGTATCCCCCCGACACCACAGTGAGATGCAAAAAAAAAATTAGTGAAAATAAGTCAGCCATTTTCGATCGGATAAATATATCATCCCAAAAAAGATGATTATAACTGAGGTGTTTATATGCGAGTTTTCAGGGCCCTAGAAGGTTTGGGGGCCCATTGATGGGCCTTCAAAGTTAGTTACCTCGAACCTACAAAATTATGTAAAGGGCCAAAAAACTCAGTTTTGGTCCGGTTATCAAAATTTTGTGGAAAGTACTTGAAAATCCTACAAAAAATATGCTTTAATATATAATGTATATAGAGTTCAAGAAATTCGACTAACAACTTTTCTTTTTAATTTTCGCAGAGGCAGGTCTCTTGTTTTGTTACTTGTGAAGGCGATTCTCAACCGATTTTAATTTTTTTGTCTGATTTGAAAAGACGAAATTTACTTCATTTTTGTTGCGATGTATTCTTCAGTCAAAAGTTATGCGAGTTTCAATCAAACAATTAAAAACGCATTAAGTTCGGCCGGGCCCAACTTTGGATACCCACCATCTCGGGTATATATAAACCACCTTTCGCCATAATCCGGTGAAAAATGCATTATATATGGACCAATAGCATGTGGTCCGATTTTGACTAAATTCGGCGCCGACATTCAGTGGTCTAATGGTACAAGTCACTGTTCAATGTTGGTCTTTTTGGCAGCTATATCCAAATATACACCGATCTGAACCATATAAAATATGGAAGCTAATAAAATTGGATAAATGTTGGTCATGATATATGCAAAGGTTCGACCCTTCAGTTGAAGGTTATGCGAGTTCAAATTAAAATACTTGAAAAAAAGTAATTTTTTAGCCTTTTTTTCATCTCTAGAAGGCTGTTTCTGACGAACATCCTTACTTCAGGAATATGAAGACATATATCTATGGAGCATATATCTGTGGATAGAGTAGCGTCACGCAACCCACATTACGACTATGCTCAAGGGAAACAATAGAGTTGGATACCCTTTCGTCGCCAATCATCATCAGCGCTTTTCTCTGAACGCGGTCCAGAAGTTCCACGGTTCCAGCCGTTACATGTGAATTATATTCCATCTTCGGTCTGATTTATGTAGTCTAGACATTGAGAAGATAAGAAGGAGTGAAGTAATTCTTGCACCGCTTAGGAAAACCTAAACACTTGGATGCTTCTTTGGACACTTCAAATTCTTGGTGTGACCATTGGACATTACATTGTATCTTCATGCCCAGAACATCTGAACAAGGGAATCTGACTGTTCAACATCTACACCGTCGATATCGATTCTATTCTGTTGATTCGACCCCACTTGGATATGGCCAGCAAGTCATGGAGGAGTGTCACATCCATTATACGCCTTCTGTCTTAAGTCTCCCGAAGACTTGGCCTATGGTCGAATGAGTAGGAATGACAAAGGGTGATGTCAAATGAGTAGATTGGATTCGAAGTCTGGCTTAATAGATCGTCAACGAAAAAGAGATGGAGAAAGGACAGAGATGCGTTTGAAATGCAACTTTTCCAAATTGCGTTGACTCTGCAATAAAAAAATTTTTTACGAAAAAACTGGAAAACACTTGGAGTTTTCAAAACGTAAAGCTGAAACTCCCAATTTTACAATAAATTATATTTTAGTTACCTTCAGTGGTCTCAAATTAAATGCAATTTTTTTTTTTTGCGCCATCAACGGATTGAGATCTCTACGGCCATTTTACTAAAAAGGCCAACTTTGTAAACATCCCTCCTCAGTATCGGTTTTATGATAATCTCGATTTGAATTTTGGTTTTCAAAAATTTTAACATTTTGGGCTCATTTTATTTTACTTAAATAATCCGGTCAGAATTTAATATTTTGATTTCAGCTTGGACATTGTGTTGTAAAGCAAGTTCTGTCCAAAAATAAATATTTTTATGTGAAATATTTTACAATATGGGCAAAAATGCCTACCCAATGTGGACATCTTGTCTATTTTCCTATACATTGTCGCCAAATCACGCATTCGGAGAAATTTAAAGATGTGATCAGTGTGCTATTTTTGAATGAATTGGCATATCTTTATGAAATATCAAATGTATAGAGTCGAGGTGTTTGTTAGACGATATGCAAAATTTCCCTAGGTTCCTAGAAAGCCGGGGCCCTCCGATTGGGTCACCTTCTACCAATTTTTGAGAAATGTTCATTTGTGGTCCGATTTCCCAAAATTTCTTTACTGTTTGGAAAGTGTCCTATAAACGCACGCATTTTTGTGCCAAATATCTCTTATTGTTGTGGAGATATTAGGTTAGGTTAGGTCGAAAAGAGGATGGGCATATTAATACGCCCCATGCCACTATGGACATACATCTAAGCCAATAATCGGCATGTTGTGCGCCTTAAATAATAAAAAGTAACCTCGAAAAAGAAAATTCAAGTTAGAAATTCCGTGCTGCTTACAACATCCCTAATTAATGTCTATATCACGCTCCTTAGTTGGCTTATATCTGGTATGGTGCCACCACCTAAGTGCCGGTGTCTGTTGGTCCCGAAAGCCGGGCAATGACATTGGAATTGCCCCAACGTCTCATCATCTTCCCCATATGCCCTATACATCCTGTCACTTGCCGCACCGATTTTGCATAATTGAGTTCGTAATCCTATGTTACCTGTTATGATACCAAAAGTAAAACTGACCAGCGCAAACAAAAATTGGTAGGGGATGATTTAATCAGGGGGTCCACGAATAGGGCCCAGACTTTCTTGAGAACTGAAATTTTGCATATCGTCTAACAAACACCTCCACTCTGAACATTTCCAATTTCATAAAATTATGTCAATTCATTCAAAAATGACAGACCGATTTTCACATCCTAAGTTTTCCGAATGCGTGATTTGGCGAGAATATAAAGGAGAATATCCGAGATGCCCACATTGAATATTGTAAAATATTTTATATACAGAATATAAATTATTTGAAAGGGCTTGTCTTGCTCCACAACACATGGTTCAAGCTGAGATCAAAATGTTAAATTTTTTGCCGGATTATTTGTATAAAATAAAATGAGCCGAAAATGTAAAAATTTTTGAAAACCAAAATTCAAATCGAGATTATCATAAAACCGAAACCAATAAAGATATCGTTAAAAAACCAGTTTAAATTTTGGCCCCAACTCTCGATGAAAATATCAAAAATTCCCTGAGGAAAGTTGTTTGCAAATTGCCATTTTTTAGTAAAATAGTCGTAGAGACCTCAACATTTGGATGGTCCAAATATGATTTTGCACGTAATAAGAGACCACTTGGGGAAACAAAAATATATTATTAAAGTGAGAGTTTCGGCTTTGCGTTTTGAGAACTCGAAGGGCTTTTCAAGGTTTTTGGTAAAAATATTTACCAATTTACAAAGACTCTCTTTACCTCTTTACGGCACAATGAGCAAAATTGAAAGTGTTAGGTAAAATTTTCTTTATAGAGACGAAACAATGAAATTGAAATTTTTGACAAAAATATGTAAAAAACTCAACTTTAAAAAAAAAATTTTGTTAGTCGAATTCCTCAAAAACTATAAAAGATGTCCATTATATCAAATCATGTTTTTGGTTGGGTTTTTCAAACACTTTCCAGCAAATAAAATTTTTTTTCGGATTAGGAATGCGTTCTTGGCAGCCCGAACAAAATTTTGGAGTGCCGAGGTGACCAACTTTGAAGGCCCATCAATGGGTCCTGCGTCATCTGGTTAACAGCTTAGCTATAAGCATCTAAAATTTCGTAATGATATATTTATCCATTCAAAAATGGCAGACTTACTTTTACATTTTTTTTCATCCCACTGTACGATGTGTGAATGTGTCTAGTTCTGCAAACCATAAAAGGTCGGGCAAGCGCTTAATACTCCTAGTAGCCTGGCCAGGAAACTATATTTAAGTTATTCGGTGCTATATTTGCACACTTTGGTGACCACTACTTCAATCGATGGCAACTCGTTGCTAATGTCATGAATATTTTTTATTTGGCCCCAGGGACGAGACGATGAGCATTAAGTGCCATAAAAGTATGCAAACTCAGTTTAAAGTTGATGAGGGTATAGACGCATTTTAATGAAAGCAAATTATTGCAACAATAAATATTAGAAATAAAAACAGAAAACTCTGTCTATGTATAGCAAAAAAGACCTTTTCATGATTGACTACACCTGCATCCTGAAATGGAAGTTTAAGCCAGCACTACACGTAACAGTCCTCCAAAGTACGTATTGATTTTTTTCTTTAGTGGCCAACGGACTTTCTTCCATAAAGTCAACAAAATGGTGACTGTATTTATCTTTAGTGATAAGTATCTGAGAAATGCTTTTTATCGTTGCTGAAAAGAATTTATCCTCTCCCTTCGCACGGTGCAATCATGAAAAAGGCCAGAACCACAGCCAGCAGTAGACAGAGAATAAATAATAGCAATGGCCAGCTATGCATGTACCAGCTACGTATGTAGTATCACCACCATGCCAACCCCCATAGACACCCTCACCATTACGGCCACAGAAAACAAAAAACCATAAACGAAACTTTTTTATTCCATCAACATCTAAAATGTACACATGATAGCTTGAAAGAGCTACACAGAAAAAATATGGACCTAAATTTGACCGATTAAATATGGAATTGATTTATAAATAGCTTTTCAAACAAGGTGTTAATTGCTTTAATTAATTTTGACATTGAATTCCGATTTATTTTGCATAATGGCAAGTGATTGGTAAAACATGCATAGGCTGAACATATTTTTTTTTATACCCTACACCACCACTGTGGTACTGTGTATTATAGATTTGTGCATTTGTTTGAAACGATAAGAATGAGAAGAGCTAGACCCATTCATAAGTATACCGATCGACTCAGAAATACTTTCTGATTCGATTTAGCCATGTCCGTCTCTCAGTCTGAGTCCATGTATTCTTGTAATCAAAGTGCAGGTCGCATTTGTAGTCCGATTATCACGAAATTTTCCATATGTGATTTTTTTGGCCCAAGAACAAACGCTACTGATTTTGAAAAAAATCGGTCCAGATTTAGATATAGCTCCCCTATATATCTTTCATCCGATATGGACTTTTAAGGCTGTAGAAGCCACAGTTTTAGTCCGATCTTTACAAAACTTTGCGAGAGATGTTTTATTTGACGTCCTAATATGTGTGGAAAATTTCATGACAATCGGTCCAGATTTAGATATAGCTCCCATATATATCTTTCATCCGATCTCTACAAAATTTATCATGGGTTGTCTCTCCATACGTATGCAAAATTTCATAAAAATCCTTCTAGATTTAGATATAGCTCCCATATATTTGTATCGGCCGATTTGGACTTCAATGGCCGTAGTAGCTCCAATTTTCAAGCGATCTGCACAAAATTGGCACGGACTGTTTTGTTACTGCACTTAATATATCTGGAATATTTCATTAAAATCCCTTTAGATTTAGATATAGCTCCCATATATATCTTTCATCCGATTTGGCCTCTTAAGGCTATAGAAGCCACAATTTTGGTCCGATCTTTACAAAATTTAGCATGAGGTGTTTTATTTAACGTCTTCATGTGTGTGCAAAATTTCATAAAAATCGGTTCAGATTAAGATATTGCTCCCTAATATATACAATATAGTGCGTGAGATGTTCTATTTCATGTCCCATTATGTGTCATTAAAATTGCCACAGGTTTCGATATAACTCCCATATAATCTTTTTCCCGATTTGGCCTTTTAAAGATGTGGAAATCGAAATCTTTTGAACTATGGTTGGAAAATTATACAAGGTTCTAAATTGCTATTTCAATTGCTATCCAAATTAAAGTCTGACTAGATTTCGAGATAAGTTCTACGTATAAAAAGTACAACATACACTAGGTGGTGTAGGGTATTATATTGTCGGCTCCGCCCGACTTTTGCCTTTCCTTATTGGTTAATTGTACGAATTGAATTGTTACTTAATAATACAAATTGGAAGTATCTATTTCTGCGTTCATATATAATGCCAAGTAGCGCGAATGAGCCAAATATATGTCTAGTTTCTAACATATATAGACACAAAGTGGCGTGGGTAGACAAATATCAAGAAAAATAGCAATGTGGTTTTTATTTTATATCTCAATAAAATAAAATAATGTATTTAAAAATAATTGTTAAGTAAAAGCAATATATTCTAAAAAGGGCTTTGCTGAAATAGTGTAAACCAGAAAAAGTAAGGATGTGAACAAATGAAATAGATACATTCCAAAAGAATGTGAGGTTAGGAAGGAGATAGACAGGGTATTTATAACTATTATTTTATTTTAATATATTATTATCCCTATAGAGACTATATTAGCTTGTAAAACGACGATGGTGATGGAAAATAACAAATACAGTATTCCCACATGTGGATCAAGATTTCGTGGTATTGTGCGCCTGATGCTGAGATTGGTATTTATTACGATTCACTTTAATAAATTACTATTCCCTCCACCATAGGACGGGGATATACCAATTTCATCATTCTGTTTGTAACACCTCGAAATATGCGTCTGAGACCCCATAAAGTATATATATGTCCGACCGTCCGTCTGTCTGTAGAAAGCACGTTAACTTCGAAGGAGTAAAGCTAGCCTCTTGCAATTTTGCACAAAAAGTGTAGGTCGGTTGGGATAGTGAATGGTCCAAATCGGTCCATGTTCCGATATAGCTGCCATATAAACTGATCTTGGGTTTTGACTTCTTGAGCCTCTAGGGGGTGCAATTCTCGTCCGATTTAACTGAAATTTTGCACCTGGTGTTTTGGTATCACTTCCAACAACTATGTATGGTTCTAATCGGTCCATGTTTTGATATAGCTGCCATATAAACCGATCTGGGATCTTGACTTCTTGACCCGCCAGAGGGCGCAATTCTCATCCGATTTGGAAAAAATTTTGTACAACGGCTTCTCTCATGACCTTCAACATACGTGTCCAATAAGGTCTGAATCGATCAATAGCTTGATACAACTCCCATATTAACCTATGTCCCGATTTTGCTCCTTGAGTCCCTACAAGGCGCAAATCTTATTTGAATGAACTGAAATATTACGCAATGAATTCTAAAATGTTCTGCATTCATTTATGGTCCTAATCGGACTATAACTTGAAATAGCTCCAATACCATGACAGTACTTATTCAATATTCTTTGTTTGTCTAAAAAGAGATACCGCGCATAGAACTCGACAAATGTGATCCATGGTGAAAGGTATATACGGTTCGGCCCGGCCGAACTTAGCATGCTCATACTTGTTTTGTTCATTATATTTTTTACTGACGGTATCCACGACAATGAACATCGGTTCATAAAGGAAATGCAATTTTTTCTTCTTTCTTTTAAAAACTATGAATTAAAAAATAAATATTTTGAAGCAATATATTACATGCTTTATCCGAAATTTAATCCAAGAAAATAATTCATTTTTTATGAATGCAAAAAATATCAATTATTTCCTTTTATTAAATTGGTAAAAATGTTATTTGAGAGAAGGAACAACTTTCAAATAAATTGTTTATTGAATTAATAACTCCTTTAATTGGATTTTTGAGCTTGTCATAAGTCCAAAATACAAAATTGTTTATCAATAATACGAATTCCTTAATAGGTCCGATTACAGCGAATTTTTTAATTGAATATACAATTTTCATAATTGAACCATGCTTTTCATTTTTTTCTGTGTATCAGCGAACAACTCGTGGCAGAGCCAACATCAGAAGCAGCTCAACCACTAGCCTTGATACGCCACCTTATGACATCGTCCCCACCTGTTAAGTCCGCAGAGGAGAATAGAACGCAAAGGAGAATTTATCACAAAACTCATCAGCAGAGCGCTCACTCTGTTATTCAGAATAGAAAACAACAACAGAAATAATAAAATGTTGCTAATGTATAGACTTTTGTATATACACTCTCTGAATAAATGTGGGTGTATATGTGAGTTGCTCATAGGACTCAATCGACCAAGGCAACACGAATCCGAAATAAAAAAAGAATAAAAAAAAACATTTATCCCTCGATTCATCCACAAATTGAGGCAAAATCAACTAACTGCCACAGACGTTTAGGGCAAGAAAACTGATGTCAATAGAAGGATTTTCCAATCGTTCGGTCATGTCGATTGACAAGACGCATTTTTTGTGAGTTCAAGTGAAAAGGAATCAAAAATAAACGAGAGTTGCGAATGCAATTTGAATAAATTCTTCATCATCTATCAGGCTTATTTGAAAAATTGGCCCTACGAAGTTTAACCCCAAGAAACTTAATCCCAAATCATAAAAGCAACAAAACGATTGGGGTCTTTTGGTTTTTTTTTTTTGTTTGGGCAGCAATTGAGGCTAGTTGTGAGTACCCTCAAATAACCCCAAAACTTTTCAAATTAATTTGCGGGATAAATTTCGTTGAGGATTTTTTCATTAGTTGTGAGGACTTATTTCTCAAGTTTTGGGATTAAATGTATTCCTTTTAGTATATAAACAAGAAGTTGGGTGCATTTTCTCTAAACAATTCAGCACACATGTGGTCGAATATCCCCTCTAGGCCGGAAAAAGAAGTGAAATCTGCAGAGGTCATAGACATTATGGTCAAGCCGATCACACAAAAATTACCGCCATGATGGACCTCAGAACAGGTTGGTCGAGAAAACTTTCAACAGGGGGAATGATACAAGGGTCCACACGACCAGGACGTCTATCAGGATGGGCTAAGAAAATACAAGGGCGAGCTGAGAAAGGCTCAGAACAAACCCTGGATGGAACTCTCCAGCTCCATGGAGAATACATCAGAGGGCTCTAGGTTAAGGGAGATTCTATCTGCGAAGCCTATTACGGTAGGATACATTCGTCAGCCAGAGAATGTATGAACTAGTGAGAAAACACTGGAACTACTCGTTGAAACACTGGAACTACTCGTTGAGTCCAAAACCCATTCGGCGGTGATGTATCACTAGTTGGATTAGAAGCTGTATCCGATAGACTGCCTCTGTGGCTTAGGGAGATATACTCTGCTTATGTTATCATGTCGTCCTATTAGTCTGTCATCCTTTATGCTGAAAACCCTTGAGAGGTTGATAGAAACATAGCTTAGGGCAAAGATCCTTGGAGATCGTTCGTCTTGGCAGCTGCATGTATATAAAAAAGGCAAGTACACCGAAACATATATTTGGGTTGTTTTATTTACCGGTCTAGCGGATTCGCTAGCTTATGGATAAATAAAACACTTCCCCGCTAAATGATTTGTACTTTAGCATTGGCAGCACTGACACACAACCGAAATAGTCAAATGTCAATAAAACAAACAAAATAAATTTAAAATTTTCGTAGAGTTCATAAAATTTGATTGAAATCCTAAGGAATTTGCATTTTCAGAAAGTTTAATCATTGAATAAATATGTTGTCTTCTTCCTCTTTTAGTTTTGTCATTCAAATTGAATGATGACTATATATCTTTTAGTAAACGGCTATAGTAAGCGGCGAAAAGATTAGCTGCTTAGCGTATTGGGAATAGCATTGTTTTCCATGCAATCTAAGCTCGAAAATCCGCTAAATGAGTAAATAAATTGTCGCTGGTATAAAACCGTAAAAAGTGGTCGCGTACGCTGATAATGTGCCTACTGCGATTATGGAGATATTTTCTAGGAATCTTAGAGATATACACCAGTAAGCTCTATGTGCGACAGCGAAGAAACTGGTATAGGCACAAATGCGTTTAAGACAGAAATAGGTTTTTTCGGCAGGGGATGCATTGCCCACTGTGGCGCCTGTCACAAAGTTCGATATCCCAGAAGTTAGAAGTTACTTAGACTTCTATACGGATGGCTCCAAACTAAAAGACCAGGTGGGCTTTGGAGTGTACTCGAAAGAACTTGGACTGGTCATTGGCATAAAAAACTTCTCAGACGGCCAAGCAGCCATTAAATCTATGACGAATGTATTTCTACATTCAAAAACTCCATCGACTGTCGCAGATCCCTGAACGAGGTGGCTGAACAGTTCAAAATTCAACTGTTCTGGATGCCGGGCCACAGAGATTTCCCAGGGAATTGTAAAGTAGATGAGCATGCAAGACTAAATACTACCTTAAACATTCCAGAGAACTGGAATCTGTGGGTATGCCTCCAGCGACATGTAAACTAAGTCTTCAGGATCAGGTCCGAAGGGCAACTAATGACAAATTGGAGGTTGTAACACTTCAAAATTATGTGGCTGACTCCAGTCTTGAAGGAGTCTAACGTTTTGCTGTCGCTATTTAGAAAAGGCGTCCCGATCACTATGTCCGTCAAGACAGGTCGCTGTCTGATTCGAAAACAAGCTTTTGCAGAAGCTGTGAGGACGTTGAGGAAGAAGAGACTATGGAACATCTGCAGAGTGTGTGTCCTGCACTGGCAGTCGGAAGGAGTTCCACTTTATGTTCGTATTTCCTTGAGAACTTAACGGATTTAGCGGATGTGGACTTTCGGAAGTTCTTGAGATTTTTAAGGCACTCTAGATGGTTCAACAGTTTTCCTTCTCCTGCTCCTGCGGTAAGGACGACAATGGACTTAATACGCATGTTGGAAGTCATAACAAAATTCTACTTAAAAATTTCAACCAAATCGGATAACAATTGCGGCTTTCAGGGGATCACAATTTCAAATCGGGAGATCCGTTCATATAGGAGTTTTAGAAATTGTTAGAAGTCGTAACAGGACACCACATGTGCAAACCGGAAAACAATTGTGGCTTCCAAGAGCTCAATATCTCACGTCGGGAGATCGTTTTTTATGGGTGCTATATCTGGTTATAGATAAAAAAAATTTCATCCAAATCGGATAACAATGCAGCTTCGAGGGAAATCGCGAAATCGGCTAATAATGGGGCTATATCTAAATCAAAACCGATATTACTCTTCATATAAGACAAATTTATTTGTCCAAAAACAAATCAAAAAGCGTTAACCATTAGATTAAAAAAAAAAGTTTTCATTTGCCCTACATTCGATTGCAGTTAAAATTTGTGTTTCCTTATCGTATCGAGATGTCCAATGCAACCCTTTATCAAATCGCCAGAGGTTGATTTTCGGCGGAGAGGTCTGCATAGCAGCTATATCCAAATGTTGTTCGATGTGGAAGATATTCAGCATTTACTAGCAGCTTATTATTTTAAGATCTTGAATCGGAAGATGAGTCTAGGCAGATATTCAAATATTGTGCATTCCACATTTTGCAGAAATTTTGGAAGTTCTTACTCACTGTTCCAAATTTTAGCGATATGTAAATTTTTTGGGCACAGGGCCTTAAATTGGGTTATATATCTATATGTACGTTATATTTAAACCCCGGGGCAACATGAGTTTATTTGCCTATATGATAGTTATAATCAAATATTGATCGGTTTGAACACGGGATCCGGAGCGGGTACCTTTTTTCCGATACGGTTATCACGGTTATCATCATCCTTTAAGAAGTACGGTCCAATGAGCCCACCAGCCCATAAACCGCAGCAAACTGTGACTCTTTCTGGGTGCATTGGTAGCTCTTGTAATGCTTCTGACTGATCTTCACTCAAAAATCGACAATTCTGCTTATTTACGTACACATTGAGCCAAAAATGAGCTAAGTCACAAAATTTAACACAATTTTAGCTCGATGAACTTTCTTAACAGAGCACACATTTTGATAACCAAAATCATTCAATTTGCAAGCGCTGTTCGTGTGTAAGACGATTCATAGTTAAATTAAAGACCAAACTGATGATGTTTGACAGTGAAACAAAACACGAAACGTGAATGAGCTGTTTAAACCATCGTTGCCAAAAGATAATAGCTAAAAATTTTGCTCGACTTCGAAGACCCACACGGCCGATTGTTGGTTTGTCTTTTTTTGGAAGTTTGGGATCATTAAATCTTATATATAAAAATCAATTTATGTTTGTTTGTAGGCTTGTTTGTGTGTTTGTATGTTTGTGTGTTCCTTATAGACTAAGAAACGGCTGATCCGATTTTCTTGAAATTTTCACAGATGGTGCATAATGATCCCGTGGTGAAAATAGGGTACTACATTTTTTGATATCGGAAAGGGGGCGGACCCTCCCCCTTACCCTAATTTTCAGAAACGCCAGATCTCGGAGACGGGTGGTGCGATTTAAGCGAAATTTTGTGTGCTCTCATATAGTACCCTAAATTTTTGAGCTAATCATAAATCCAAATTGCAAAATTGTCAACCAGTAATACAAATTCTTTGTAGGAATTGAATGCACAAATGTCTTCATTGAACCTGAGTTTTAATTTTTTCTGTGCATACGTCCACGATTCGCCTCATGTGAGGATTTTATAAACGTATTTTGAACCACTGCTCTCGTATTTTTCAACATTTCTTCGCACTAATCGTCACTAGCCTTTTTTTAGCGATTGTCAAATTGTGCGGAATTCAACGAGAACAAACCTCCCATTCCCAAGGAGTTCATGCAATATCGAATGTATGCTGATAAAAGAAATGTCCAAGGATGCCCCTATCTCACGGTATGTAACATGACGATCTTGCACGGCTTTAATGCTCTGTGGTACAACGGTCATTTTTGTACGGTCATCACGTAATTCGACTTTGAGCGAGCGCCCACACCACTGAATCCACTAAACCAGTTTTTCACAGTGCTATAGGATGGTGCTACAACGCCATACAAAGATTGAAGTTCATCAATACACTCTTTTAATGATAGTCCACATCGAAAGTTGTGAAAATGGTCGCGAGAATATGTTTACGATTTAATTCCTTTTTTTGTCAAATTAATTTTTTAAATTCACTCTAAATAACACTAATAATGGTCGTACGTTCACTTTTCCAATGGAAATGTCAGTGCTGCCTAGGCCAAAAATAGCTATAATGCGCTTTTTCTGTTCTAAAGACCCCAAATCGGGAGATTCGTGGCCTAATGATATCTTGTTCCATACATCATATTTCACAATCGAGAGAAACTCACTTTAAGAGTTGGAGTCTCAATTACTCAAAACTGGACCGTAAATGATGATTGTTTTTACTTTGGCATGTTTATGCCTTTCTAAAGAATATTCTCTTAAATTTTGAAGCTTTTCCATCCAGAAATAAACGCTTTCCAAAAATAGTTAATTGCTGTTTTGTTCCGTATCCTAATTTTTTTACCTGGAAACTCTGATAATCTGGACCATATTTGATACGGCAATAGTTAGGTGTCATTCAACTCACTGTTTCAAATTGCGGCGAAATGGCGTAATAAATATCTCTGTTAAGGACCAAAGAATTTAAATTGGAGTTTCACCGTATATGGCAGATATATGAAAATATGGTCCCGTCTCAACCATAGTCAGCACGATTGTCGAGGGGTCTAACACAACTCAAGGGAAACCGGGTGGCAAATGTGCCTTTTATGGGCACAAGATCCTAAATCGGGAGATTGGAGTATTCGGCCATTACATCCATCGATCTGGACCCTATCCAACAAGAATGTCGACGAGTCTAATACAACGTGCGTATGGAAAAAATATAAATTTGTGGCAAGTTTCAGCTTAATATCTCAATTTTTAAAGGCTGCGGATATGAATATTTTGATGTGTTCCAAATGAGATTACAAGGGGGATATTCGGTGATGGATATAAAAAAATTTAAAAAATTCAGCTGTAAGTAATATACAAGTCATTTAGTAAAGTTTTAAAAATCATTTTATTTGATTTCAATCCTTCTTTCTATATATGTATATTTTGGAAAAAATTCAGAAAGGTCGTAACTTTGAACCCTAGAATGTGATCTTAATTCAAAACAAGTAAAAAGGCGTTAAGTTCGCCCGGACCGAACTTTGGATACCCACCATCTCGGGACTATACGTAAACCACATTTCGTCAAAATCCGGTGCCCCATAGCAGCTTTATCGAAATATGTTCCGATTTGAATCAAATACTAATAAGTACAAGTCATTGTTCTATTGAGAATAATAAAATATTGGTCTTTTTAGTAGCTATATTTAAAAATAAACCGATCTGAAGCATATGCGACACGCATGTCGAAAAGCCTAACATAAGTCACTGTGTCAAATTTCAGTGAAATCGGATTATAAATGCGTCATTTATGGGGCCAAGACTTTAAATCCAGACATTGGTCTATATGGCAGCTATATCCAAATCTGGACCGATTTGGCCCAAGTTGCAGAAAAATGTCGAAGGGTCCAACTCATCTCACTGTCCCAAATTTCTGCGAAATATAAAATGCGCCTTTTATGACCCCGAAACCTTAGATCGGTCTATATGGCAGCTACATGCAAATCTTGATTGATCTGAGCCAAATTGCAGAAGTATGTCGAGGGGTTTAACACAACTCACTGTCCCAAATTTCGGCGACATAGGACAATAATTACACCTTTTATGCGCCCAAAGTCTTAAATCGAGAGATCGGTCTAGACCGATTTGGACCGATCTGAGAAGGATTTCGAACTTCCTAACACATCTCACAGTCAAGAATTCCGGCGAAATCGTACAATAAATGCGCCTTTTATGGACCCAAATCCTCAAATCGAGAGATCACTCTATATGGCAGCTATATCCAAATCTGAACCGTTCTGGGCCAAATTAAAGAAGAATGTTAAAGGACATAACACAACTCACTGTTCCAAATTTCAGCAAAATCGGATAATAAATGAGGCTTTCATGGGTCTAAGACCCTAAATCGGCGGATCGGTCTATATGGCAGCTTCATCTAAATCTGGACCAATTTGAGACAAATTGTACTAGGATGTTGAGGGGCTTAATTAAGTCACTGTCCCAAATTTCAGCAAAATCGGATAATAAATGTGGATTTTATGGGCCTAAAACCCTACATCGGCGTATCGGTCTATATGGGGGCTATATCAAGATATAGTTCGATATGGTCCATCTTCGAACTAAACCTGCTTAAGGACAAAAAAAAAGAATCTGTGCAGCTCAATATCTCAATTTTTGAAGACCGTAGCGTGATTTCAACAGACAGATGGACGGACATGTCTAGATCGTCTTAGATTTTTACGGGTCGGAAATAGATATTTCGATGTGTTGCAAACGGAATGACAAAATGAATATACCCCCATCCTTCGGTGGTGGGTATAAAAAGTCGAAAATGGCGCAGGAACAAGATATGATTTGGCCGACGAAATGTCCATTGCATTAGCAACAACCAATAGTCACAATAACATATAAAAACTTTAAGAATCCTTTTCATTCAATTGCCAGTTGTAGGGTATACATATATAATTGAAAATCATCATTATAGTCGAAAGCATTTCATTCTGGCACAGAAAAGAAGACCATTAAAAGGAAAAAGAGACTGAACGACACAAATACAAGAACAACACCAAGAACAAATAAAACCTACAACATTAAAGGCTCTGCTTTGGAACAGAAACATTTCTACGATTCATTTTCATAGATTTTTTTCTCAGAACAGAAACGAACGATAAATCCAATTAGAAATGTGCGCACAAAAGGAAACTTTTCACCTGTCGTTCTTTTCATTTCATTTCAGCTCCCGTGTGCTGCTCTGCTATGTTAAGCCCGTCCATCCATCTATCCAGCCAAATTTAGTTTTGTAAGCTGAGGTCGCTTTGTCGCTCATTTATACGCCATGTAGTACCTCAGACAACCGTCTGCCACCCTCTTTCGTTCAGGGACATTAGTAGGGGATGGTTGTGTGGGCTCGTGAGGATGGCGTCAGAGGGGATGTTTTGAGGGTTCAGCGTTGCTGTTTGGCGCAATTTTTCTTGTCTCATGATTCAACCGTACGGACGATGAGGATGTGAGGGTGTTCAGTTATATGTGTGTGTGTGTGCAACTTGCCTAAACCAGATGACAGGTGAGACGAACTGTAAACGTACCCCTATGTACAGTACATCCCTGTGTACACAATGAATATTATACATATACATATTATGTGTCTGTAGCTATGTGCATGCACATGGGTCGAGGGTAAAATGGTAAATCTGACGATACGAAAGCATGTGAAATTGGGGGTTGTAATAGCAAATATTCTCAGTGATGAGGGAAAAACAGATGACGCATCGGAATAATAGTTGAGATTTAAATGTAAGCACCCTAGCCTCGGCTCTACCCCTTGCTGTACATCATAGCCTGGGCGCACATTCTGTCTACCCTAATGCATTCTTCAGTGTTTGCCCAAGGGTATGATTTTGTCATTCAAGAACTGGAGGAAAATGGTGAAATTCAAGGCAGATGATTTGCCGACAAGATTTCGTAATCGGGGAGGTGGGTGTGGCCAACTTGTGCTGAAAAGCAAATGATGCAGAATTTTTTTCAACCATACGTGCATTAGTGGCAAAGTTTTGATGAAGGGATATCTTAGATGATTATAGGGTTGAACATTTCTCCCTTGGACTTGTCCATTAGTGTGAACTTTACAATTCCTAATTTATTAAGATATGATATGGGAATTTATATACCTTATTTGTATACACATTACGCCTTTGCCAATTAAAAAAAAGCCCTTTTCCTTATCAGCTTTGAAAGTCGTTAGACTAAATGATATGAAAAATTCCAATCAAATAAATAGTGACTTTGAAGCGTATTATTTTTAATCTAAAAAAACACTTAAATTTGCATCTTGTTTTCAAAATACTTGAATATCTTTAATATGTTTGCCATTTACTTTCTAAAATGACTTCACGTTATTGTTACCCACGGCTCCGGTTCAAATGGTCTACTCTAAAGTTCCACTTATTCGAGCCTGTATTCCTAGAATACCAGCTAATATATATTACTCTAAAGCTTCAGTGGTTTTTGGCTGGTCCACATAGATCAAAGACTTCTCAAACTCCCACAGGAAAAAGTCAAAAGAGAAATACTTCTCACCAAATTCGTCCTGTGTTGTGTGGCATCTGACACTGTCTTGTTGAAACCACTTAGCAACCAAGGCCTACTCTACTAAGTCACATATCTTGCTCGATATCGATAGCCAGAAATGGACACAATTTTCCGATAATACAATGGATTCTCATCGATCAACAATTTTGATTTTGACTTTTCACAGATGAAGTTTGGATACAATTGTCCACAAGGGCTGTCACCCTGAAGAAATCTATAAAAAATCAGTCTTTAAATTCTGGAGTTATTAACAGAGGAGAATAAAAAGGCTGCATACTTGGTGTGTGATGGCAGATGAACTGTCTTTAATGTAGTCCGACATTCTCTCGGAATTGCTAGGATATCTTGCAGATTGTGATGATGCAGGCTGGTAGAGGCCAAGATTCAAACTAATATCCCTTGAGATCAATGCTCATTCAAGACTGGCAGCTTGGATTAAGCTGATGGTAATCAGAGAAATGGAGTACTTGCACTAAACTTCGACTACTTCAAAAACCTCCACAAAATTTTGGGTGTTGTTTCCGACGCATTTCACAAGGTGAAACTGAAGGTGTATAGACGCGGTGGGGATGGAGCCTCAAGAACAAATAAAGGAGTTGTTGCTAAAGACTTGTCTGAGGAAACAAAGAATTGAAAGAATGGGACACAGAAAGTACTTCGGCAGCAGCAGCTGGGGATGCATCTAAGGAATAATCGATCGTTAAAGCATGGTTTCAGGAGAACTCCAGGAACCAAGCTTGAACGAAGACGTGGTTCGTGGAAATTATTAGTCTTGGATTTAATCTACTTGAGTGTGGAAAATGGGATACATCTTCATTGCGAAGCAATAAAGTTATGGTGGCCAGGCTAGCTTCTTTCTTTGTGGCACACGTTTCAGAGATGCCGTTATCAGCTGTAGGGGACAATTACCCCATTGTGGGTAAGGATGCTTATTCACATCACTACATATTCAGTTGTAAATGGAAGGGGTTAGCTATATGATAAGGAGGAAATTCTACAGCTCCGTGGAGGATAAGTACATCCTATAGGCTATAGAAATTTATAGCATCCCGACCTATTGAAAATGCAAATTTGCCCATTAAATTTCCATTAAGGAGAGCACACACACTTCTAACATATTGGGTTGCCCAAAAAGTAATTGCGGATTTTTTAAAAGAAAGTAAATGCATTTTTAATAAAACTTAGAATGAACTTTAATCAAATATACTTTTTTACACTTTTTTTCTAAAGCAAGCTAAAAGTAACAGCTGATAACTGACAGAAGAAAGAATGCAATTACAGAGTCACAAGCTGTGAAAAAATTTGTCAACGCCGACTATATGAAAAATCCGCAATTACTTTTTGGGCAACACAATATTAATGAGTGTTGTTCGATTAAATATTTGAATCGCTTTCATTGCTAACCTCTGCGCTACGGTGGCCCCATCCAGACCTATTACACTAAGGTAAATTCAGAAATCAGGTAATGTATGACCAATACAATGAAAGGAAAATTTTCATAAATACAAAGAAAGAAATAAAAATTTTCATTACTGTACATTAAATGAAGGAAACAGAATTTATTAATGGAATGAAAATGTTTCTTTTTAAATAAAAGAAAATTGTGTGAATATTGCAATAATGCAGTAATAACACAAGCATGCATCTGAAAGCAGTAAAGATTAAGTTAACAAAAACAAATTGTTGAAAAACCTTAAGAAAGCAATGGTTTTAACTAGACAACAAATCAATTTAAAGGATTTCATGAACTAAATGACATGAAATGAAAAGAAAAGACATGTTAACAAAAAACGTTCTAACAACGTATTTGTTTTTGACGGTGAAAACTGCAGAAACGCGGGGTATTCAAAATAATTGCGAAATTCAATTCGTCAAATGGAAATTCAAATTGTATTGCGTTCTACATTTAACTTTACTCGAAAAGATGTGAAAAAAATAATTGAATCTCTACTAAATCTAATAGTCAATCCAATATTTGTGAAATTTTTAAAACTCAATTGTCATTAAAAGTTCATAAGAGCAGATAATGGTTTAACTCGATAAAAACAGAACATCGCCTGAAAAATAAATTAATGGAGGCAAAATTATTTGAAAACCTGATAGAAGAGGGACCGGAACACTACTGCATACAGAGAAGAGGGAAGGTATGTATCAAATACCGCAGCAAAAACAACTTTTATAAACCAGACAAAAACATCCCCTGTTCTAAATCATCGGAATCCAGTAAGCAGACTGAAAAACTAATTGGTGAGTCATATATGTACTTTGAAAAAGTAGATATGTTGTTTATTAATCTGTCCGTATTATTAATAGTACCTTCAGATTACGACGTGACAACCTGCATTCACAATAAAATTTGATCATTTGACGATAGAGGATCCTAAAAATGACTGGATCGCTTCTTCAAAACATAGACTAAAGCAAATAATGGATGAAACACATAGTATTTCCGAGACTTCAAAAATGTGGAAAAAATACAACAAATTTATTAAAAATAGGGTGTTCTTTTTGTACAATAAATCGAAATGTCCATGTAAACAATCCAAATATTAACCAGTAAGAAAAAAAAATCGGGCGGAGCCGACTATACAATACCCTACACCACCGAGTATAAGTAGTACTTTTAATAGATAACACTTATATCCAAATTTTGTCAGACTTTAACTTTGCATACCTATTGAAATATTGAATAGAATCTAATACGATTTTCTTGCGATGGTACGAAAATTTTGGCTTCTACAGCCTTAAAAGTCGAAACACATAAAATATATATAGAGGAGTTTTATCTAAATCGATTTCGATGAAATTTTACACACGTATTGGGATGTCGATTAAACCATCTCATGAACAATTTTGTAGAGATCGCACCAAAATTGTGGCTCCTATATATATGGGAGCTATATCTAAATTTGGACCGATTGTTATGGAACTTTGCGCACATATGAGGATGTTGAATAAAACGCTCCACGCCAAATTTTGTAAGGATCGAACCCAAATTGTGCCTGTACAACCTTAAAAGACCATATCGGATGAAAGATATATATGAGAGCTATACATATATCTGATCCGATTATAATGAATGAATGTACCTTCTACAGCCTTAATAAGTTAAATCAGACGAATGTTATATATGGGAGCTATATCTAAATCTGAACCGATTTAAATGAAATTTTGCACACATATTGAGACGTCACAAAAAGCACTTCAAGCCAAATTCGGTAGAGATCGCACCAAAATTGTGGCTCCTGCAGCTTTAAAAGGGCATATCGGTTGAAAGATATATATGGGAGCTATATCTAGATCTGAACCGATTTCAATAAAATTTTGCAAGCATTTTGGATTGTTAAAAAAAACTTTGCGCAAAATTTTGTAAGGATCGAACCAAAATTGTGACTTCGACGGCTTTTAAAGGTCACATCGGATGAAAGATATATATGGGAGCTATATCTAAATCAGCACTGATTTTTTTCAAAATCAATAGCGTTCGTCCTTGGACAAAAAAAAGAGACTTATGCTAAATTTTGTGGAAATCGGACAACAAACGCGACCTGTACCTTGATTACAAGAATACATGGACAGACAGAATCAGGAAGTGATCCTTAGCCGATCCGTATACTTATCGATGGGTCTAGCTCTTCTCCTTCTTAGCATTGCAAACCAATGCACAAATCTACAATACCCTGTACCACAGTTGTGGTATTTTTCAGTAGTTTGACTAATATGTCAATGAAGTTGTTTTATAGCATCAATGAAATATTGTAATTTCATTGAAAAAAGTAGTGTATCATAACATTAATGAATGAGTTTCATAATAAAGGGTTGTTTTTAACTTTTTGGCAACACTGGTTTAAATAGCCCACGCAAGTTTCGTGCTTTGTTTCACTGTCAAATATCTTCAGATTCATCTATAATTTAACCATCAATCGTCAAACGAACGACTGTTCTGTTAAGAAAGTTGATCGCATGCTTCTCTTATTTTAGGGACGAAGCTCATTTCTGGCGACTATAAGAAGAATTGCCGATTTTGGAGTGACGATTAGCCAGCAGCATTGCAAGAGCCGCCAATGCAACCAGAAAAAGTCACAGTTTGATGCGGTTTATGGGCTGGTGGCATCACTGAACCCTACTTCTTCAAAGATGATGCGAATCGTAATGTAACTGTGAATGGTGAACGCTACCGTGAGATGAAATCCATGTTTTTCTTGGCCAAAATACACAAGCTTGACTTGCATGTCATCAGGGGTTTCAACAAGACGGTGCCACAAGCCACACGGCACGCGCAGCAATGGACTTGTTGAGAGGCGAGTTCGGTCTACATTTTATTTCACGTTCGGGTCAATTGGACGCCAAGATTGTTCGATTTAAACTATTCCTTTAAACTATTTTTCATGTCTATACAGATAACCCCGCTTCAACTGACGCATTGGAGTACAACATTAAAGCATTTATTCGTGAGATACTGGTTGAAATGTTGGAGAGAGTATGCCAAATTTGGGCTAAGCGGATGGACCATTTGAGGCGCATGAAATAATCCTCAAACATTAAATTATATGGACTGTACTGTCGATTCAAATAAAGATTTCAGGCATTTCCCTGCATTTTATGTGTTTGTTTTTTATTTGAAAAACTTTCCAATAGCTTTTAAAAAGCACCCTTTATAAATGTAAGGGATCATTTTAGGAATGATTTTTTTTAACATAGATAAAATGATTGCATTAATAATTTTTCAAGGGTCGTTTATTTTCTTGTAAGTTGTGATTTTCTCATGAGTAGTTATCTTCTCGTGAAATTTTGTTAAAAAATAGAACAGAGCAAAGCTGAACAAAATAGGTATGGCCGTCTTTGATGAAAATAAGTTAAGGTACGTTCAGATTAGTCAAATATTTGAACCAATGTGTTTTATATTGTTTGCCTACATTATGTCAAATTCATACATTCTTAGAGATGGGCGATGGGTAAATACCCAAAATGCATTTAAAAGTGAATAATCCAGAGATGCATATATGGGTTACCCAAAAATTAATTGCGGATTTTTTAAAAGAAAGTAAATGCATTGTTAATAAAATTTAGAATGAACTTTATCAAATATACTTTTTTACACTTTTTTTCTAAAGCAAGCAAAAAGTAACAGCTGATAACTGACAGAAGAAAGAATGCAATTACAGAGTCACAAGCTGTGAAAAAATTTGTCAACGCCGACTATATGAAAAATCCGCAATTACTTTTTGGGCAACCCATATATGGGAGCTAAATCTAAATCTGACCAAATTTCTGTGAAAGTCACCAGTTATCAGAAGAGTTATAGGAGAAACTTTCGTGCCAAATTTTGCAAAGATGGGTTAAAAAATTATTTAATTATTGAGTATTATTCAAAATCGGACGAAAATATATAGGGAGCTATATCTAATTCTGAACCGATTCCATTAAATTCAATAGCAATACCGGGAGTCAAAAGGGAATCCTTTGTGCCAATTTTCGTGTGAAACGGTTAACAAATGACTGCAATACTAGTCTAAATCTGACGAACATATATATGGGAGCTAAATCTAAATTTAAACCGGTTTTCGATTCATCAATAATGTCGAGACTTATAAGAGAACCCCTCGCTCAAAATTTAGTGAGAATTAGTTTACAAATGACGATATGATTGTAATTTTAGTCCAAATCGAACGAACATATATATGGGAGCTATATCCAAATCTGATCCAATTTTTTTCAAATTCAATGGGTTTCGTCTTTAGGCTCAAGAAAATGCTTGTGCCAAGTTTGAAGACGATCGTATGAAAATTGGGATCTGCACTTTGTACACAAATTAACATGGACAGACAGGTAGACGGACTAAGCTAAATAGCATCAGAAAGTCGTTCTGAGTCGAACGGTATATTTATCAATGGATTTATCTCTCTTCCTTCTGGGTGATTACAAACAAATTCAATAAATTATAATACCCTGTACCACAGTAGTGGTGTAGGGTGTAAAAAGGTATTTTGCCAATAAATACCCAAGCGTAAAGCTTGACATTTTTGAGATAATACTTATTCATATCGTTTTGACATGCGAGCGCTATTTATGTTTTTTACAGTTATTTAAATCGTAAACATTTTCGTGCGATTATTTTTTAAACAACTTTCGGCGTGGATTAACCCAATAACAGTGCATGGATAAACTTAATTAAATTTTTGGCTATGAAGCTTCTTCAAGAACCGATGGTATGGTGAATTCAACCGAGGTCGTAGTTCACTTCAAGACAATTTTCGTGAAGGTCGTTTAAAATCAGTTGTTGTTCTAAAAAATAAGTGATATTGCAAGATCGTCATATCACTTATTGAGATTGAGACAACCTTAGGCACTTGTGGGACCAGCATACATTCAATATTGCATGAACATTTGACCGTAAAAAAAATTTGTTCGCTCTGGATCCCACACAATTCGTCAATCGTGTCGATTGGTCGAAATAAAAGGAGATTCAAAAATACGATCGTGAAACACGTCTATAACATCGTGACAGGTGATGAATCGTCGATTTACGCGTATGAGCACGAAAGTAAACGCACGAAAAATATAATATAGCGGTCAACGTTTTTCGATACGTGAAGAAGCGCTTGATGCGTTCAGAATCCATGTCTTGGAGATACCTCGACCAGAGTAGCAAGAGTGTTTCTAATTCCAACCGTTGAACCACCCAGATCGCTTTAAAAAGCCCAATAACTTGCGAATGTTCAAATCCGCAAAATAAGATAGGTTCTCAAAGAAATGAGAACCTAAAGTGGAACTCCTTTTGCCTCCCAGTGCGGAACACACATACAAAAGGTGTTCTATAGTCTTCTCTTCTTCGATGTTCTCACAGCTTCTGCAAAAGTCATTGCTGGCAACCTTCAGTCTGTCAGCATGTTTTCAGATTAGACAGTGACCTGTCTGTTCTGGCTAATGAGAGCATAGCGGTAACCCTCTTTAAGTCTAGATTAGGCCACATAGTCTTGGAATGCTCACAGCGCCCTCTATGTGAATTTTGAACTGTTCAGCCATCTCGTTGAGAGACCTGCGACAGTCGAGAACGGTTTTTGTGTTCAGAAATACGTCCTCCAGGGATTTAATGGCTGCCTGGCTGTCTGAAAAGATATTTATGCCAATCTTCACAATGACATTATATCTTAGCCATTCTCTAGTTGCAAGGATCCCCGCTTGATACACACTGCAGTGGTCGGGTAACCTTTTCGATATGACCAGTTCTAGACCTATAGAGTACACCCCAAAGCCCACCTGGTCGTTTAGTTTGGAACCATTCGTATAGAAGTCTTCTGTTGAAGAAGTATGTAACTTCTGTTACCGGGGATATCGTAGTTCCAATCGGTTCTATCAGGAATGGTACAGAAATTTTTATCAAAAAGCGGCTCAGGTATGGTGTTATCTACACTGCCTGGAACATCGGATATTATATCAATGATAACATAGTGTCTGTAGCCGACACATAACCAATGATAAAGGTTCCTAAACCTAAAGGGAGTGGTCGCTACAATTTGGGTAGCCACAGTGTCCAGAGGCAAAAGATGTAGCATTAAGTTCATTGCATCAGATGGTGTCGTCCTCAGTGCGGTCATACTTTGGATCCGGTTAAGTATTAAGCAGTAGATGAACTTCTGAAGCGCCTTCCACCAGACCACAACACCATATAGCATTATAGGTCTGACAACTGTAGTATTTACCCAATGCATGACACGAGGTCTAAACCTATATTCCATATATCCCAAAGACGAGGAGACAGTACACCTCCTTGAGGTGTTCCTCTGCTGACCCATCCCAAGTAAAATAAATTTCTTACGGTAGAGTTGATGCCTAAAAACTCGAACTCCTTCATAATTGACGTCGGTTTTACATTATTAAAAGCACTTTCAATCTCAAGAAATAGTACCATTGTATATTCCTTGACAGCGAGAAAACCCTCTATGTAGCCGACTAGGTCGTGAGGGGCTGTTTCAGTGGATTTGCCTTAACTATATGCATGTTGCCGCTGCGACTGGCGATCTCCAGGGATCTTTGCCCTAAGATATGTTTCTATCAACCTCTCAAGAGTCTTCAGCTTAAAGGATGACAGACTAATAGGACGAAACTCTTTCGCCTTCGTGTGGTAGGGTTTTCCTGCTTCCGAAATGAAAATGACCTTCGTGTCCTTCCATCCTATAGGTATATATGACATTCTCATACAAGCAGAGTATATCTCCCTAAGCCAGGGAACCATACTATCAGACATGGCTTGTAATTCAACCGGTGATTCATCATCATCGTCATCTTTAATCGCCCAAAAGGATTTTCGTCTCAGACACAATTTCCCCAATAGCTTCTGACGAATGCATACCAGTAACAACCTCTTCTGGCGCCACGTTGTCCGTTGGAGAATTTCCCGGGAAGTGTGTGCCAACGAGTAGTTCTAGTGTGTCCTCACTACAAGTTGTCCATACATTCTCTGACTTCTGTACGGAGCTGCAGAATCCTTAGCTGCAACCAGCTCTGGGGTGCACCATGGCGGTCGCTGTTTGCGCCTTGGCTTGGCACTAGGACATGCTGACACAAGCGAGTCATTTAGGGCCCTCGTGATCCTCTGGACCGTTTCGTTTATATCCTCCACAGTTTCCACTTCCCATTCTGGTCAAGAAGGGATAAATGTGCAGAATTTGCGCCGAAATTTATACTAATCTGCTTTTTTTCTGTTTAGCCAAGGGACCACTTCTGCAGTATTTTCTCCTAAGCTGAATCTAATATAACGATAATCAGAAAAGCTGTGGTTATCCAACACTTCCCAGTCGCATTTTCTTCCACTTATATCTTCCGATACAAAGGTAATATCTAGTACCTCCTGCCTGTTCCTGGTAATAAAGTTCGGTTTATCCCCTTTATTACAAATCTCCACACTGTTAGTTATAATACATTCAATAAGCAGCTCACCCCTTTCGTTGACATCCAAACTTCCGTATATGTTGACGATGTTCATTAGCGTCACTTCCAACAATGAGGCTCTTCTTCCCTACAGAAGTGGCTTCTACCAGCGACTTAAGGTTTGAAGG